>NW_019154177.1:4799881-5093917 GCF_002288905.1 Enhydra lutris kenyoni
ATTTGTAGGTGTTTGCAATCTTTAGATAAGCTATCTAGCTGATCTCCCGCTACCTGAAGTAGTCTCAGCCTGCTACTTCTCCGCCATCTTGACTTCGCCCCCCCAGGTCCATGTAATTTTAAGGCAGAATCTATCACTACTCATCGGTGTGACTGACTCTCTTATTATTTTATGCTCATTCCCAGGCATGGAGGCCAATGGTTCTCTTGATTTTGTTGTCTTTGGATGCTCTTTATGGTTGGGCTTCCCAGGTCTGAGTTTGAAGGGCTGGTAGGGGAACGGGAACAGAGAAATGTTGTTGAGGCATCTACTTGTGCGGGGAAGAGGGTTGCCAGATTTAGCAAATGAAAACACAGGAAATCTTCTTAAATTTGAACTCCAGATAGACAAAAGATCGTATGGGACAAACATACTAAAAACTATTGTTTATTTGGCAATGTGGTCAATCACCATGCCAGGCCCTTTAAAATGTTACGTGTTTTAACCGCACTATCACTTCCCTGGGGAGATGGAGAGTGCTGTGTTACAGACAAGAAAACTGAGCGTGGGATGCCGAGTGTGAAGGTTCCTGCGTCCAGCACTGCGGCTGGGCTTCTGAAGCTCGGGTGCACCTGATTCCAGGGGCCCCTTCCTGTGCCGACTCCAGGGTGTCCCATTTATTTCCGAAGGGCGAGCATTGTGTTAAAATAAACATAGGTACCCCTGCTTTTCGAAAGTTCAAGTTATGCCACTTCATGTCTGCAAAAGACCTAGTTTAGTACCTGTTTTTGACAACCAAAAGGAATCCAAGGAGGATTGTTGCTTTCTAGGTAAAAAGGCGAATACTGTGACCAGGGTCTGTTTTGCAGCTAGCCATTAGAGACATGGTGCACATCCACAGCGCTCCTTCCCCAAGCTTCTTCCCTGGGAAACCCCGTCCCCCACCCCCCACCCCAGGGCATCTCGGCATCAAGCCGCCATAGCTTTGAACTATGAGTGTCTGGACGTTATGTCGATTTGTCTGTGCATCCATTCGCACGATGTGTCCCAAGGTATCAGAGGTTATTTTTTGGGTCTGAGAACATGTAAACTTTTTTTTTTTTCATATAAATTAATGGTAATTGCTTCTGCACTTTACCTGTTTTGGTTTAACAAAAGGTTTGATGGAAAGGCTCGATTTGCAGACAGTGGGAAATCCATAATAAATAATAGCAACCAGAACCCAGTTCCCCAGGGTTGGGGGTGGGGGGATCCTGTTTCATTTGATTTTTTCAATTAGATCTGACCATTCTGAATTCCTAACAGAAGTTTATGCATTATAAACTCAAGATGTGGTAAGTTATCACAACTTGCTGCTTGAGAGCCTGACCCTTAAAGTCTTAATCATGTATCTGAACAAAAGCTCTCTCCACATAGAGCCCTTGGCCAGCTCTCCTCCTGGGTATGGATGTTTGGATGATTTGATCCTCAGAATCTGATACTCAGACTTGATCTTGAAATATCTATAGAGGATATTACTCTTCATTTTAAGGGCTAATCAAAAAACATTAAGTGGAAGATAACTCTTTTCAGAAAGCAGAAAACCTGGTGTGTATTCTTAGCTCCATTAATCTTTAATTCTCTCCTTTGGAAGTGAGAGGTGTGGTGCCTGGGCGGCTCAGTCTGTTAAGTGGCTGCCTTAGGCTCAGGTCATGACCCCAGGGTCCTGGGATCCAGCCACACATCAGGCTCCCTGCTCTGCAGAGAGCCTGCTTCTCCCTCTGCCTGCTGCTCTGCCTGCTTGTGCTCTCTCTCTGTCAAATAAATACATTAAATAAAATCTTAAAAAAAAAAAGTGAGTGGTGCTATCAAAGTTACAGGATGAGGAGGTAAATACAAAAATAGTCATTTGAAATTAAGGTGCTTAGTAAACATGTAATAATACTCTGTGATTCTCCACTCTGCCGCTGATGTGATAGAATAGTTTAGGATAGGGTCTTGTTTAGCTTGAGATCAAATATGAAGCAGATCAGCCCTCGATTATTTTAGCACAAGAAGTGAATTTAATATGTGGATAGAGGAAGAATGTCTATGAAGAAAATTTCCCTGGAACATCATTTGGGCTTCCTGGATGACCCAGTATATGAAGCTTCCCCCCCCCCCCCCACTTATTCCGGAGAATGGCTGTTCTGTCACTGAAAACACTGTGCTTTGACATCTGTTTTCAATATGCTTCTATTTGTTCCAATCCCTCTTGTATACTCTGCAAATCTTCAGTCTGACCTGGTATGACACTATCCACCCCTGCATTCTGGGATCTATTATGAGCTTTCTCCAAGTCTTCCTCTATAATTTATTTGTTTTATATGAATCTCTTTTCCTTGTCTTAGGAGTAATTAAATTTATTATTTTAAAATTTGTGTTGGTTGGGATAAACCCCTCGAATATGCTGTTATAAGGAGTAGCCACCAGACTGTATCTCAAACTATTTTCTTGTACAGAATTAAGATTGTTTTTACTGGAGTCACATCTGACATTTACGTTTTTGTTTGTTCCCTTTCTTGTTTTATTTTTAGACATTGGAAACATTTGTTCACTTTGGGGAGGTATTATTTGTTTTAATAATTTATTTCCTCAAATGTGTAAGCATGTTTCCATAATTTCATTTTATAATGAAAAAAAGACCCAAGCTTATAATTGGAGATAATTTCATACTTTCAGATAAGTTGCTAAGGTGATCATATAAGGAACTGCTGAACGTGCAGCAGATGCCGATTCAACATGCAGAATCTGAAGATGCAGATGCATCAATACTTACTGTTCTTCTCTCTCATGCATATATATGCAAAGATGTATGTGCGTGTATCTTTCTACCATCTCTCTAAAATTTCTGTGTGTGTGTGTGTTGGGGGGTAGTCCTCACCAGCAAGCAACGTTCCAACACCAGCTGAGTGTCCTACCATTCAACTCAGTTCTGAGGCTACCAACAAATACATAGCATCAGACCCCGCAGGGTGAGGCCTCAGTCCTATAAGACTGCTCCTCCTTCTAGCACTGTGGATGCCAGTGGAAAGTTCCTGTTACCACCTCTGCTTCTGAGGATCTGCTGTGGACCAGAAGTTCCATGGCAGATGGAACCCAACTTTGGGTTCAATTCATTTGCTAGAGTGATTCACAGAACTCAGAGAAACATTTTACTCACTAGATTATGTTTATTGTAAAAGGATGTAACTGGACACCTGGGTGGCTCAGTCAAGCATCTGCCTTCGGTTCAGGTCATGATCTTGGGGTTCCGGGATGAGTTCCTTGCTGGTCTCCCTGCTCAGCAGGGGGTCTGCTTCTCCATTCTCCCTCTGCCCCTCTCTTGTGTGCATCTCCCCCACAAATGAATAAATAAAATCTTTAAAAAAACAGAAGGTTGTAACTCAGGAACAGGCAGATGGAAGAGATGCATAGGGTGAGATGTGAGGGAAAGACGTGGGGCTCCCATGCTCTCTGAGCGGGACAGTCTCTCCAATCTCTGTGTGTTCAGAAGCTCTTGGAACCCTGTCGTTTTAGGTGTTTATGGAGGCTTAGTTACAGAGGTATGCTCGATTGCATCATTGGTCATTGGCGTATGAACTCCATCTCCAGCCCCTCTCCCTTTCCCAGGGGTGGAGGGTGGGCCTGAAACTTCTAATCCTCTAACCCCATGGTTGGTTGGCTATTCTGGCAACTGGGCCCCATCCTTAGATGCTTCTGAAAGTCACTTCATTAAGATGACAAAAAACACTTTGCTGCTCTCTTCACTTTGGGAATTCCAAGGGTTTTAGGAATTTTGTGCCAGAAATGGGACAAGGGCCCAATATATATTTCTTATTAGAAATCACAGTACTGCACAATCAATCATCATTATCTACCTTTGTTTTTTTGCATTTTACTGAGAATGGAAAACAGAGTTTTTTCTTTAAAGAAATAACTGCAGTGTTTTATTTTCATTTATTTTTTCATAATTCCATTTGTTTTTATTCTTTATCATTCTTTCATCGGCCACATGTCATTACTCTTCTTGACTCTTCTTAAACCTGCATAAGAAAATAGCTTTCTAGACTTAGTGTGTGCCAATAAGCAGAGCGTGCTGTTCCACATTGTTCCCCTGGGTGTGGGTCAAATCTGTGTGGTAGATTAAGTTGTATTGCATTATCTAACCCTTAGTTTCAAGAAAGCGTCCATCAAGCGAAGTTCTCTAAATCTTAAGTCAGACTACTACTTTCCACTGTTGGGACTTCTGACACGGACGCAACAAAGGACTGTGATATTTGAATAGTCAGTGAGCTGTGCACCTACCGCTCTTCCTGGTTCATGCCCAGGAGAGCTTCATATTGGGAGAGGACAATTCTCCAAATGAAATCTACCACTGTTGACTTCCAGATTTCTTCCCTAATTGATTTTCTGACCACTAATATTTCCAAATCAATAAGTATAAGGATTCATGATGGAAAAATTCTACTCCACCTGCCACAAAAAATAACCATCGTGTATTTTAGGGACAGAGCTGAATGTTTTGGTGGGTCCCTTCCTAGGAATGTGAGGAAGAGTTATTTCTATCTACTTTCAGATGCCTGGGACTTTTCTGTTTCTGAGGACATGGATGCTGCACTCACTGACTTTTCAGACAATGTCACAATGTCTGAATTTAGTGGCAATAAATCCAAAATTCTTAGGTAGTTGACTCTCAGTTCAACTTCACAACATGAGGATAGAAACAGTGCTGCTAGATCTGGGGTAAACCATTCATGGCTCATAATGTTTCAAGTGTTTTAAATTATCGATCAGGTTTATTATTTTCATCACTCTATTCAAGGCATGATTTATTTGTTATGACTCTGATCCTTTAGATTGTGTAGGGTACAAGATATTTCGTAGACTGTGTGTGATAGATACTACCCATTCATTCTCTCATTCATTCATGTTGAAGGACTGAGGAGTACAGAGGTTAAGAGTATCAACTTTGGATTTTCATCATAAGTTTAGGTTCAAATCTTAGGTCTAATTTTGATGGGTTTTTGGACCACTGGCAGGTTTTTAGCTTTCTTCATTCCCATTTGTTAGCTCTACAGTAGGACTACTACCTCTTTCCAAAATGGCTAGAAGGATGAACATGATATTGAAATATAAAGTCTGTGGCATTGTAGGTAACTCAAAACAGGTGCTCCTCCTATGAAACTTATTCTTGTTTTTATATTATATGATGGTCGCTCCCAGTGTTTATCGATGAAGCAGAGCCGGATGCCACCCTTAACTGATGACAACTACTTCACTTAGTAGTGAAATCTCTACAGCGTGCGAACCTAACCTGTTGAAGGAACATCATAACAAGGTGACAGCCTTTCTGTTTTATAGTAAATTATGTCTATGGATCTAAATGAAAGATATTCTGTATTTCAGACCGACGTTACACATAGTAATAAGTAACATAGACACTGGCTGCCTTTATCCTGCTGTCCTCTACTCTCGTGATAGCAGAACCCCTCAGCCTTGACTTACCCCAGTCTGTAGGGTTAAGTCCAATCTTGTATGACAACAGTTTTCACAACGTTATTCTCCACGGTAGGATGCAATGTAAAGGCACATTTTACAGCTGCTACAGTTCCAAGTTGGATTTCAGGCTGACTCTGTTCCCTGGGTCACTTAACTGGGTTTTTATCTTTTGGACTCTTGTCTCTGTGCTTCACTTGGTAATGATAATAAATCAATTTCCAAAATAAGGCCAGTGCTGATGTCATGTGTGCTGGCATTTGTTTAATTTGCTCTTGTGTCCCTTAGTTTTGATCCCCCTAAAAGTACGTGCCTACTGCACTGGGGACTTGGTGACTTTTTGGGAGCTTTCTGATGCTCCCTGCACTCCGGAATCTCTGGTGAACATACTCCTTTTTGCTAGTGTGGGCTTCGTCTCAGAATATCTGATCTACCTCTCTGATGGGTGGGGACTGTCCCAGGTGCTGGCTTTTCTCTGATGGCCTCAGACTGTGCCGCTTAACTGGGTCAGACTTAGCCAAGTTCCAAGCTATGACTAATCCATTTTTCGTATTTAGACAATGGAAAATTGTTCTAAGTTTATTGTAGACTTTATTGGGGATAAAATATTTATTCTTATTCAGTTGGTTTATTTGAGAGAAGCGCAATGCTTATTTTATTTAAATACTGTTTCATGTAAAATTTTATTTTCTTAGGGGGAATAAGAAAATCACCTCATTTATTTATTTTTGTTCATATTCACAATGGAAAGCCAGATTAAGTTCTATAGTACAAATAAATAAAAACTGTGTTTAACAGCTTGTCAGCTTGAACAATGACATGGCAAATGTAAAATTAAATTTTAATGTATTTTTGAAATATGAGGAAAGGATAACCATACAAAAAGTTATATTATGAGCCCAGGAAGCATTAACCATTTTTATAAGAACATTAATAATTTACCATTAAGAAAAGGTGAAATGAAAAATCTTTGCAAACACTCTGAAGCAAATGTCTTAAAAAAGAAGTTAGTGATCTTAAGTAGATCATCAAATAGAGTCTCATAATTTTACTTGAAAATACGTTTTATTTTTAGAGTCAATTAGCTGGCATAAGATATCCTTAAAAGATGAAAGAATTTGGTAAAAGTAGACACCTTTATATTTGTGGCAACAAATAGTATTCATTTTAAAAGCCTAAAAGTCTGCACATTCCTTATTTTTCTCTCTCCCATCTTAACCCCAATGAGAATGGAATGTAGCCATTGACATGGTTTATTTTCCTAGACAGAACATAGAGCAGAGCAAGAAGGACACTCAAGTATTTCATAAATAAATAAATATGGTGTCCATTTGTTGTTTGAAATGTACCCATGCCATTTGTCTACACTCGCTTAGATCCTTGCTCTTACTGGGAGGTGTGGGGAGGGATTGACATGTTTTACAGGCTTTCTGCAAACCTTGACTGTGTCAGATGTTTTAGACAGTCACCCCATAAGCCCAATAATCACTTTGCAGGAGGAATTCTAAGTTATGTGCCTTCAGGGTAAAATGAATTTTGTTCCTGGAATTTGATACTGCTTAATGAAGGCTCCTCTTTCTGTGGTACCAGATGGAGTACCATATTTCAAGAGTAAACTCTTGAAAAAACTTCAAAATTGCTGTATTATGTCCTCCAATAGACAGACATCTCAATAGACAGATATTATAACTAGGATTTTCCAGCTTTAATTTTTTAAAGAGACTGAATCATTTGCTGAGCTTATGGAGTTATTAATATATCTTACTTTAAAAGAGGTGTATGATGTTTTCTTGGATGCCTCAAACACATTTTTCTTACACAAAACAATAGCTGTCTGTGGTAACCACTTCAAGCCAGATTGGAGTAACTGGTATCACTCTGACTTGTCTTCCTGCCATAAACATCTAGAAAAGTGAGGAATATATATGACCCAGCTGTTGTCAGATACTAGATAATAGGCAGTTCTGTTGGAGAAGGTTGAGGTGGGCAGAGTATTGAAGAGGGTACTCTGAAGAGAAAATGTTCTGGAATACCAAGCTATACATCTGTAGACTGACACTTCATAAAGTCATCCAACCAACCATCACTAGTAAGCATAAGTTGAAACATTCTTTGGGCTGACATAGGGCTAGAAGATGCTTGAGGGTTTTTTTTTGTTGTTTTTTTTTGTTGTTGTTTGTTTGTTTTTAAGATTTTTATTTATTTATTTATTTGACAGACAGAGATCACAAGTAGGCAGAGAGGCAGGCGGAGAGAGAGGGGGAAGCAGGCTCCCTGCTTGGCAGAGAGCCCGATGCGGGGCTCGATCCCAGGACCCTGAGACCATGACCTGAGCCGAAGGCAGAGGCTTAACCCACTGAGCCACCCAGGGGCCCCATGAGATGCTTGAGTTTTAACTGGCCAGAGTACAAAGATCTCACTGAACACTTGGGGCATTCTGTAGAGAAAACAGAGGATCAGAACTTGGTCATGGGGCCAAACTACACCTAAAGTAAAGTTACGCTTACCTCATTTTAATCAAACTTAAAAACTGCCCGAACAAATCATGAAAATAAGCCTGAACAATGGATTACCAACACAAAGTACAACATTCTTTAAAAGAAGAAAACAAAGTCCAAACAACATCATGTTCACAATTTCTGTTCCAGGGAATATTCATAGACACACAAAGAAGCAAGAAATTTTGTCCATTAACCAGGAGAAAACTCCGTCAATAGAAACGGACCTGGAAATAACAACAGTGATGGAATTAGCAATAAAATAGTTATTACAATTAAGTAAAAAATATATGAAGTCAACCATAGAAATAATGAAGGGAGAAATTAAAAATATTAAAAATATCCAGTTGGAATTTCTAGAAATGAAAATGTAATATATATTTAAAATGAATTATTCATTGGATGTTCTTAAGGGAAGATTAGCAACTAAAAAAGAAAAAGACACTGAATTTGAAGACCCTATAAAGGAAAATATGCAAAATGAAGAACAAAAGTATAAAAACATAGAGCTCAGTGACATAAGAGGAAATGGGAAAGAAGCCAAAACACATATAATTTGAATTTCAGAAAGAAAAGAACGTCAAAATAATTTTTAAATGATGGCTTAAAATTACTCTCTATTTGATATAAATTATCAAGCCACACATCGGAGGAGCTCAACAAACCTAGGCAGTATAAACTCAAAGAAAACCAAGGGTGCATAATAATTAAATTGCTGAAAACCAGTAATAAGGAGAAATTCTTAAAAGCAGACAGAGGCAGAAAAAAAAAAAACACATATCACTGACAAGGCAAAATAGGTAAGAACAATTGTAAACTTTTATCTAAAAATGCAGGCCAGAAAATAGGAGAACGGTAACATTAGAGCTCTGAAAAAGAAAATAGAAGGCCAATCTCTAATTTTCTATTTCAGTGAAAATAGTCCTGCAGAGTGAAATTTAGATAAAAAATTTTCAGAAAAACAAAAGCTCAGAGAAATCTGTTACCAGTAGATGTGTATTACAAAAAATATTAGTGGAAATTCTTCTGGCTGAAAGAGGATGGTCCTGTGTGGAGATCTGAACCCACAAACGAGAATGAAATGAGTCAGCATGGGTAAATATTAAAGAACTTTTCCTCTCTCTTTTTCTATCTCTTATTATTATGCTTTTTTCTATTAAAAATGATTTTTGTGAGTACTTATAGAGTGCTTATATATAATATCCAAATCATGACCAATAAAAATTTGGTTCATTTATACTTCATCAATATTTAACATCTTTGGCTCTTGAAAGACACTGTTCAGAGAATCAAAAGACAAGCAAAACCACATTGAGATACCACCTTACACCTGTTAGAATGGCCAAAATCAACAAGACAGTAAACATGTGTTGGAGAGAATGTGGAGAAAGGCGAGCCCTCTTACACTGTTGGTGGGAATGCAAGTTGGTGCAGCCACTTTGGAAAACAGTGTGGAGATTCCTTAAGAAATTAAACATAGAGCTACCCTATGACCCTGCAATTGCACTACTGGGTATTTACCCCAAAGATACAGATGTAGTGAATAGAAGGGCCATCTGTACCCCGATGTTCATAGCAGCAATGGCCGCAATTGCCAAATTGTGGAAAGAGCCAAGATGCCCTTCAATAGACGAATGGATAAAGAAGATATGGTCCACATATACAATGGAGTACTATGCCTCCATCAGAAAGGATGAATACCCAACTTCTGTATCAACATGGACAGGACTGGAAGAGATTATGCCAAGTGAAATGAGTCTAGCAGAGAGAATCAATTATACGGTTTTGCTTATTTGTGGAGCATAAGGATCAACACAGAGGACAGTGGGTAAAGGGGAGGAGAAGTGAGTTGGGGGAAATTGGCAGGGGGGATCAACCATGAGAGACTGTGGACTCTGAGAAACAAATGGAGGGTTTTGGAGGGGAGGGTTAGGGGGTAGGGTGAGCCTGGTGGGGGGTATTGTGGAGGGCACGTATTGCATGGAGCACTGGGTATGGTGCATAAACAATGAATCTTGGAACACTGAAAAAAGAATTAAATGAAATTGAGAAAAAAAAAAAGACAAACAGCGAATGGGCAGAAAGTGTTCTGATATCTCCTATATGACAGAGTTTGGACCCAGGATATTTAAAGAATTCTCAAAACTCAATAATAAGAAAATATACAACCTGATTACGAAAGAGGCAGAAAATATGAATAGACACTCCACTAAAGAGGATAAAAAGATGACCAACCAACACAAGAAAAGATGTGCAACATATTAGCTATTTGGGAAATCCAAAATGAAACCATGACAGAATACTACTGCATTTGTATTAGAATCGTTAAACTGAAAAATACTGGTGCCACTGTGTGTGTGCTGGATGGAGAACACCACTGCTGGTAGAAACCAGGAATGGTACAGTCACGAGAATCCAACTGAGTTTCTTACAAGGTTAAACCCATCAGTCCCACTTCTGGATCTCTGCTCTAGAGAAATGAAAACTTATGTTCGTACAAAAACTTACACACAAATGTTCATAGTATCTGTATTCACGATGGCTAAAAGCTGGAAAACATTCAGATGCTCTTCAGCTAGTGAATGGGTAAACAAACTTTCATATTCATAAAATTTAATATTGTGAACAATATATAGGTACAAACAGCAACAGCTTGCTTAAATTTCACATGTACTATTTTAGGTAAAATAAGTCTATCTCAAAAGGTGATATGGGCTACTGTGTCGTGTGTAGGAAATTTTCAAAAAGATAAAAACAGCAGTTATGGAGAACAGATCAGGGGTTTCCAGGGTCTAGGGACTGGGCTGGATGCCTTAGTCTGGGTTTTCCAGAGGAACAGATGGAATAGGATATATATTTTTTTTTTCTTTTTTAAGATTTTATTTCTTTCTTAAAGAGAGAGAGAGAGCATTTGAGAGAGAGAAATCACAAGCAGGGGCGAGGGGTAGAGGGACAAGCAGACTCCCCACTGAGCAGGGAGCCCAACATGGGGCTCAAGCCCAGGGCCCGGGCATCATGATCTGAGCTGAAGGCAGATGCTTGACTGACTGTGCCACCCAGGTGCCCGGGAAAAGCATTATTATAGAGAGCTGGCTTACATGAATCTGGAGGCTGAGAAGTCCCAGACCCTGCCAGATGCGTTGACAAGCTGGAGACCCAAGAGAGTTGATGGTGTAGCCTGAAGACTGGAGCGTGCTTGATTCCCTGTAAGAGACAACATTTCAGGTGAGGTCCAAAGACAGTAAAAAGCCGACGTCCCAGTTCAAAAGCCAGGAGTGAGGAGAGGTTTCTCTCTTAACAAACCAGATGTCAGCCTGTTTATTCTACTCAGGCCTTCAACTGGTAGGATGTGTCTCATGTACATCAGGGAGGGTGAGCTGATTACTCAGTCTATTAAACTCATTCAAAAACACCCTCTCAGGGGCACCTGGGTGGCTCAGTGGGTTAAGCCTCTGCCTTAGGCTCAGGTCATGATCCCAGGGTCCTGGAATCGAGCCCACGTCGGGCTCTCTGCTCAGCAGGGAGCCTGCTTCCTCCTCTCTCTCTGCCTGCCTCTCTGCCTACTTGTGATCTCTGTCAAATAAATAAATAAAATCTTAAAAAAAAAAAAAACCACCCTCACAGAAACACCTAGGATTATGTGTTACCAAGTATCTGGGCACCCAGTGTCCCAGTCAAGTAGACACATAAAATTAACAACCACAGGACATATTTACAACTTGGTAGCACAGGGGATTTTGGGGGAGTTTGGAACTTTTCTGTGTTTTGATGATGGTGGTGGTTACACAAATACATACATGTGTTAAAAAATGAAAAAACTATACACAAAAATTTAAAAAGTCCATTCTCCTATATGATAACTTTAAAAATAAAAGTAAAAAAATATTGATTAAAATAAAGATGATAATACACTGTATGGAGTTTGTAGCATGTGTGGCAATAAAACTTATCCCAGTGAGAGCAGGGAATCTGGAGGAGGGTGAGTGCAAGTGTATTATTTTTACATTATCCATGAAGTGGTGCAATATTTGAAAGATGCACTGTGTTAACTTATGGATGCTGCTGTAAACTCTGGCACAACAGGCAAAAATAAAACAAAGAAGCACATCAATATATCAAAGGGATAGATTAAAAATGCCCCATTCAGCCAAATGGATGCAGAAAATTGGGTGGGTTGGGGGAACCAAAGACGAGGTAAGACAAAGTGTTATATAGCTATATGCTATACCAAGATACAACCATATCAATAGTTACATTAAATGTAGATGAACTAAACCCTCCAATTAAAAAAAAAAAAGCAGAAATTGTCAGAATGGCTTAAAAAAAACCAACCACCCAAACTCAGCTGTATGCTGCCTACGAAAAATATGCTTTAAACATAAGAACACAATTGGTTAAAGGCAAGAGGATGAAAAATTACATAATATCCAAATATTAATCACAATAAAGTTTGGTAAACAAATTACACCCCAGGAGAAAACATGTTACCAAGGATAAAGAATAAAATGTAGAAATGATATAAAGGAATGATTCATTAAAAAAAAAAATAATCCTAAAATAAGTAAGCCCCGTAATGGAGCTTGTAAATGTGTGAAACCAGCACTGAGGAGCCAAAGGAAAGCTAAATGAGTTCAGACTTGTGTATGGAGGTTGGAAAGCCCTTCATCAGAGACTGAGGTCTGAGTTGATGGAAAAGTCATTCAGGGTACAGAAAATGGAGGCACCACTACCCACATGACCAGATTGATATTTACGGAACTGCACAACACGGGAAAAAATCACGTTCCTTTCAAGTGACCTGAACATTAAGATAACTAGAGTCTGTTCGGGACAATAAAAAAATTCCGTAAATTTATAAGCACTTAAATCATACAGAGTGTATACTCTATCCACGAGAAAATTACAGTAGAAATGTAAAACAGAAAGCCATTTGGGAAACCACAAAATATTTGGAAAGCAAAAAATACCCTCCTAAATAACTCAGGGGTTGAAGAGCAAATGAATTGAGTGGAATTAAATCACAACACGGCAAAATAATTGGGGTGAAATGCAATCAGTGCTTTGAAGAAAATTTATATCATGAGTATGTCCATTGTCAAATTCCATTGAACTACATGCTTAAAAGGAATGGATTTTATTTAAGTAAAGTATGCCTCAATTAAGGACTATAGCTATTATTTATTGGGGGAAACACTCATTCCTCCAATTTGAGGGCTCAAGAATATTTTTCTGAATATCACACTTCTGTCAACTCTGTATAGGATTATTCTTATGCACTAAGGGATAATAACATTTGGGCATGCCTACTATTTTACAAGCACTGTGCCGGTTGTCAAGGATGTCAGTATGATTAAGACCATTCTCTGCTGTCTTAACGGTTTGACATGTCACCTTGCGCGGCCGGAGCTGTGTTTGGCCACACCACGCCAGATGGTACCAAAGCCCAAAGTGTGTATTGCTCAAGAGTGGTGTCATTCATAAACAAAATTGTGCACGAGGTAGCTTGTTACCACAAAAGTTAAAAAAGTCTGCAAGTACACATTCCCCTGTGCATTTTCCGGTTTTTATTCATGCTACGTTCTTTGGGGCTCCTGAGAATTAATACATACCCTTTGTTTTGGCCATTCCATGTAGAAAATTGGAATCTTACCCAGTGACTTTGAAACTAACCTTGTCTTCAAGCAAGCAACTTTGAGCTGACATGTCCTATGCCCTCGTATAAGTTAATTCTAAGCTTGGGCTTGGGTGAGACGGCTGTGGTACCATCATCTCTGCTGGAACTAACATTGGTAAATGTGGGGAATAACCCAGGTGATTATAAGCATTGCTCTCTACTCTTCAACAATGATCCACTAAAAGACAAGAATTAGAATGTACGTTTATTCATGGTCAATGTCAGACACCAGCCAGAAAACTCCTGATGTGTTTCTTATGCCAAGACTTATTGACCTGAGTTTTTATATTTAGCCAAATAAGTCACTATTTTTATATTTAAGTACTTATCTAAAGCCATGGGGGTTTTTTTTGTTTGTTTGGTTTGTTTTGGCAGTGAGAAATTTTTAAACATATTAACTAAATGTTATCGGGTATTTGATGACTAATAAATAAAATGAATACAGGTCAAAATGAGAGTTGGAGATAAATATGTAAATTTAGTGAGATGATTCTTTTTATATGAATCAGAAAAAAAGCACAGAACATGTTAACACCTAGATAAGGGAGGCGAAAAGCATTTATTTTTAACTTAACATTACTGTTTTCAAAGAAACATTTGAGAGCTTCTCTGTGGCTGAAATGTTCTTCAGTAATCACTTGGTTTGTTAGGAAAAAAAAGAAAAAAAGGCAATGAGTTTGGGATGCCTGGGTGGCTCAGTGGGTTAAGGCCTCTGCCTTCGGCTCAGGTCATGATCCCAGCGTCCTGGGATCGAGTCCCACATCGGGCTCCTTGCTCGGCAGGGAGCCTGCTTCTCCCTCTGCCTCTGCCTGCCACTCTGTCTGCCTGTGCTTGCTCGCTCTCTCTCCCTCTGTCTCTGACAAATAAATAAATAAAATCTTTAAAAAAAAAAGGCAATGAGTTTAAAAGAACTGATATAAACTATCTATGTACCTATGTAAGACATCTCTAAGTTGAGGATATTTGAAAGAGAAAATAGGGAGGATGTGATGAGTGACCCAGGCAAATACTGCCCCCATTTTGTTCACTTTTTCTTTACTTCCCATGATTCATGCTAATGTTTACAAAATCTGTATCAATAACCTAAAGTATATTCAGGAAAAAAATGAATATTAGCCAGATGATTATAGTGAACTATGATTATATTTTTGTATTTCAGTGCATGAACATCTATTATTAAATTAGTGTTACAAATGAGCTGTGATCAGAATATGGACAATATTATATCATGTGAATGAGCACTAGTGCATTTAAGTATTTCCTTATTTTTACTATACAGAGTATTGTAATTCGGCTTTAAAATACATAGGACCACAACCAATACCTGCACATAAATTGGTGTATGTCAATCTGATCATTGCCTTATAAGTACCTCCTAGAAGTAAAGTTAATTGGTAAAAAACGGGCCAATATTTTAAAGGCTTTTAAATGCACTTCCAATTTTTTAAAGAAAGATTTTATAATTTATAAATTTATTTATATAATGAATGATATAATTTTAATATATATATATATAAATATATTTATATACATATATATATATATATATATATATAGCTTATGACCTCATCAGTAATATGTAAGCATGCTTATCTCATCATGTCCTTACTAATAATATGTATTAACATTTTAAATAACTTGAAACCTAATGGTTAGGTCAAATTTCATTAGTTTGATTAGCTGTGAAGATAAATGTTTTTTCATGTGATGCCATTTGTAGTTCTCACTTTATAACTTCTCTATTCCAGTGCTGTCCTTTAGGGATAAAAATAGAGCTACATATTTAATTTTAAATTTTCCAGTGGTTGCATTTTAAAAAAATGTATAAAGGGATGCTTGGGTGGCTCAGAAAGTTGAGTGTCCCACTTTTGATCTCTGCTTGGGTCTTGATCTCATTGTTGTGAGTTCAAGCCCCATGCTGGGCTCCAGGCTGGGCATGGAGCCTATTTAAAAGAAAAGAAAAGAAAAAGAGTGAGGTGCCTGCGTGGCATAAGCGGTTAAGCATCTGCCTTTGGATCTCAGGGTTCTGGGATCCAGCTCCACATAGGGCTCCCAGCTCAGCAGAGAGCATGTTTCTCTATCTCCCTCTGCCACTTCCTCTTGCTTATGCTCTCTCACTCTCTCTCTCAAATAAATAAATAAAATCTTTAAAAGAAAGTGTAAAGAAATGTAAGAAATTACTTTTAGTAATTTAGTCTATTTAGAATGATACCATTTGAACATGAAATCGACACAAAATTATTAGTGAGGAGTTAAAATTATTTCATGCTAAGTCTGAAATCTGGTGTGTAGTTGACACATACTGTCAGTTAGGACTGCCCACATACTCACGTGGGCTAGGGAATGCCTGTCGAACAGGGTGGCCTTTGAAGGGTCATCTGTTCTCTTCTGAGCATTCTCATCTCAGGTGTATTTCTGAGACAACAAAACTCATTTAGAATTGTCAAGAGAGGAACAGAAAGAGAGAGTCAATTGCTATTGGGTGTGACCTTGGGATTTCTTTACCTGATGATGCAAATAAGGCGAGTCCATTCCTCTGTCACTGGTACAGTAACAAAGGTGAGGACCCTCTCACACAGGAAGTTGAAAGTGGAATCAGTGCCAGAGGGAGTTGAGCTGACCTCAGTTATGACACACTAAGACCCCTCGGAAAC
Organism: Enhydra lutris kenyoni; assembly: GCF_002288905.1. NCBI lineage: Eukaryota > Metazoa > Chordata > Mammalia > Carnivora > Mustelidae > Enhydra > Enhydra lutris. Next base: position 4,816,183 of record NW_019154177.1, read on the forward strand.
ACAGTTCTTCTTCATCTTTGGTATACAAGCAATTCAGCTTCCCCAGTGTCTAATCCACCCCGCCCTCCCAAATCATCCTGAATTGGGGGGTGCAGAGGGGTCTTCTCCAACATAATCCAGTCTCTAACAAAAGCATTTGTAATTGTATGTAGAAATAACTTTTGTTTGTTTTGAATCATACCAGTCGTTAGGAATTCTTGATTTTTCCCATCTACTTTGTAACACTTCATTAAAGTTCTTATTGACCTCTCTATATTTTTGAAAATAATAAAGTTCTTTGTGTTGAATTCACACCTACATAAACACTATATTTGAACTATTTCTCCCTCCCTTACATAGTATATTAATACAGAGTATTAATATAGTATTAATATTCTATGTATATAGTGTTAGAAACAGCACTATTTATAAATGCAGCATATTAATTATTGATTTACATAAAAGATACAGAAACAAAACACTTACAGATATTTTATAATGAAATGTACATGCCCATCTATATGTAAATATGTATATTTGATACACACACACGGAATATTCTTGTTAGCCAGTCCTGTAACAAACAATTACAATGCTTAAAGCTTAATTATTAAAATGATAAACCACGATACAGCATCGTATCATTTAATTACATGAGAGATAAATATGTTTTCTCAGCATGGACTACATTTTTTCTTAGAGAAAAATATACTTCCCTGAAGGGCTGGAGAAATGTTTGCTGACTGAACGGAAGAGGCACGTCCCTGAAGGCAACAGCGGAGCGGGCCTGAGATGGGCTGCCGGCACTGGTGTGTTTGCCTTATGTTGGCAGGAACACGGGGCAGAAAGAGGAGACGCTTGGATATAGTTGCTGATCTTGCCATCTTCATGATTTTCTGGGGATATCTGTCGCTGTCTCCGTCCCCGCTCCTACAAGCCATCAGGAACTGTTAATTGGAAATCTCATCTTAAACCTCACCAATTCCACAGTTTTTGAAAGTCTTATTCTTCTTGGAATTTTTCTAATTCCCAGAGATTTACACAACAGTGTCTCATTGTCCCTCATGGTCCTCACCTTCAGCTTTTCCACGTGGCATATTTTTGCCTTCAATTAGCGCATAGTCTTCTTTTAATTTCCCTTTCAAGAATCCGTATCGATGGAAAAGAATCGATGAGAAGTTTAACATTTCCTGAAGCATTGTAAGACCGAAAAGAGAGACAGGTGCATAGGAATGCCATGGTAAGTGGCTTAAAAACCTCTACTGAGTGTATTTGTCATGCCCTGAAGTCCTTTAAGCATACTCTATCCTTGAGGAGTTTTAACTCCACCCCCGCCTTGTACCTGTGCAGGGCCTGATCTCTCTCACCTCTTTTCCCAAAGTCGTCTTCATGATGACTCTTCCGGCTAACATTTATATTTCTTCTCTACTGATTGAACCGAGAAATTCATCTCTCCCAAATCTCTAGCTTAACTTGTACTCCCTAAACCATCCTCTCTCGAGAAAAGGGTCTTCTTTTTTTTCCCCTGCAGATTTATTATTTTTTATTTTATATGTTGTTTTGTTGCAACTTTATTTTTTTAATTTTTTAATTCTTTTTGAGAGAGGGATGTGGGGGAGGGGCAGAGGGAGAGGGAGAAACCCAATCAGGCTCCACGCCCAGTGCAGAACCTGATGTGGGGCTTGATCTCACAACTTCATGATCTCAAGACCTGACCTGAGCTAAAATCAAGAGTCTGAAGCTCAACAGACTGAGCCACCCAGGAGCCCCAAAGTTTGTTGCAATTTTATTAAAATATTACTTATATAACATAAAATTCACTCTTTGAAAATATACAGTTCAGTGGATTTTGGTATATTACCAGAGTTGTACAAATATCACTTCTTTTTAACATAGTCCCACCTTTTATAATAGCAGTTACAATCATATAGAGCAACATATACATTTTGTTTGTTTCAAATGACACCAATTGTTACTCTCTAAAAACATCCTGATAATTTTTCATCTACTTCCTAAGTCTTCACAGAAATTCCTACTGGCCTTTTTTCTACTATTCAAATGATTGATGATACCATGTTCATTGATGGCTTTTATGTATCTGTTTCATCTCCCTCTATTAGTTGGGCATATAACAGTTGCAGTACGTACAACTTCATTATTAAGGTCATAAACGGTTGAGATTAAGTACTGCATTCTTTCCTTGCTTTGTTTCCTTCTACCAGAACACTCATTCCTTCCTGTCCATGTAATGATGCTTTCTGAGATCTCATGGCTCCTCTCCTTGCCTTCTTCTATATCAACAGTTGACTCCACAGTCTCTCATGACCTCAGGTTGTACACTTGGAGTCCCTACTCTTCCTATCTCCTCTTCCTTGACTTCGGGAGTTCTCTGTCTTCAGAGATGTCCCTTTTATATATATCCTTGTATCTCTTGCAATATTCTTCATGAGCTGGTTGCTCACTTGATTGACGCTAAGTTCTCAGGGTTCATAGGAATAAAAGCACCCTATGAACTTGGCACAAAGACAAGTTCCAGAAAAGAATTTCCAGGTGAGGAGAGGAGCTATAAAAATGGCCCCAAATGTGAATATTATAAAAAGGCTGTGATTAAAGAATATTAAAGATAAAATGGTACCTGAAAACAGTATGTGATTCAGACCTGCACTGTCCAGTATGGCAGCAACTAGTCACATGTGGCTATTGCAATGGATATAAATTGAAGTTAAATAAAATTTAAAATTCAATTTTATAGTTACAGTAGCCAGATTTCAAGTACTCAGTATTTGTGTCTAGTGGTTACTGGATTGGACAGGGCAGGAGAATTCATATGCTTTGCACTCTTACTCTTGGAATATGTAATCCTTTGGGGAGAGTTTCAATGCCAGCTACCTACTAAACACATTAGTGACTTCCCATTGTAGCTGAAATCTCTAGTCCTCAAACATTTATTACTGTATCTGCTAAATTTGTAAAGTTATCCTTGTACATATTTGAGATGAGAATGACTTGTCATTTACTTCAACTTTCAGAGTTTTCATGATGGTAAAATGCAATTTGCACCCCCTTTTAAACTCTTGCTTTAAACAATGAAAATAATGGCTAATAAGAATGCATACTGCTCTAAATTCAGCAGTGTTATTGAGTGTTTGTTGTGTGGTTACTAACAGGAGAAAATTTTATAGTTGTCCTCTTTTGATTTTAAATTTTGAACCCCCTTAAAATTTTAAAGTAAATATATGTTTCAGAATATCAATTTTTATAGAACAATCTAGCCAAGAAAACCAAGGAGTCCACTTTACAGAAATGTGCAAAAGTCCTTGCTTCACACAGTGGCATTGTCTACGAGCTTTGGTTCTCATTAGTGAACAGCATTGGGCTCAATAGTCATTGTGCATGAAAGACCCCGGTAATAGTACATTTATAAAGAGCACAAGTGCCTAATTTGTAGAGTAATCCCTTTATTCTATGCTTTATACATCAGAATCAAAGCCAGGGCATATTGCTGGCCTTTGGTAATAGTAAAGTCATTTATCTAAAAAAAATATTATTTCTAATGGCTCAGAAGCCCTGGAGAAAAACTTAATTAAAAAGAAATCATACCAAGTGTCGGTTTTGGGTTTCAGTGTCAGTTAATGCAATTTTGAAAGTTGAGGTTCTGTTGGGTTCTCTTGGCGTTTCCTAACCAAATATATTCTGAGAGTGGGATGGAAGAGGCCCCCATTATTAGGGCAATATGTCATCCCAGTACAGCTAGCCTTGTCCTAGCTCTGATGAAACAAACTTTTTAGGGAGTTCAAGCTACCACAAGTGGTGTATTTTAATTAAAATAATCAGATGGGTAATTTGAATAAGAATGTATTAGTCAATACCTTGAGGTTGGCCAGCTTTGTTTTTGAGGTTGTATAGATCTCAACACAAGTGTGAATAGATTACAGTATTGACTTCAAATTTTTTTTGTTTGCTGGGCACCTAGTATTATGCCTACCATATATCTGCTCAATAAATGTTAAGTGAGTGAATTAATTAATGAATTTTTAAAAATTTGCTTTTGGGTATGAAAATACACTTAGACCTAACATGCCGGTAGGAGCAATTTCAGCAATATACCACATGATGGGGTTGGTATTCTACAAACAGACTTCGAACGCAAAGGAACCCTTGCTGCATTTCTGGTTAAGGTGAAATAATTTCGAGATGGGTAGAAAACTATTTAAAAAGTTCTCAAAAAAGGCTATCTTCCTTTTTTGTTTTGGATTAAATACTGTACAATTGTTTTAAAGCAGATGTCTTTAATAAAACAAGACAAGAAACCACCAACCTAGAGCACTTCTCTTAAGTAGGAATTGAATCTGAGTTACCCAATGAATTTTCAACAAGCAACGGATACTTTTGTCTTACCTTCGACTTTCTAAATCAGAAATCTTTGGAGCTGGTAAGGGGATCCGCATTGAAAAACAAACCAAAAACCCGAAAACCAGCTCAACCGATTCTCTTTCTTAGTTAGAATTAAGACTCTAAAATAGTGGGATCATATAATTATAATAATTTATTCAATTTTTTGTCTCTTCAAAGTGGTATGTTATAAGGAAATGAGAGAAACAGACTTCCAGAGGGTGAGAGACAAGAGATAGGCAAAGCCAATGTGATTTCCGACGTTATACAACTGGGGAGTCTTGAGTGCACGGGCAGTCTTTTCTATATGCCTGGGGTCCTTAGGATTATAATTATTTTAGCACATTACAGTCATTGGCATTCATAATGATTCCACCCAGTCATTTGTTTCCAGAATACCTCATAATACATTTTCAAAGATCCCTGTAAAAACAAAACTGCCAGCAGCAATAAAACAGACAAACCTGCAGAGAGTCATCCTTTCTGTTCCCCCCAACTTGTAGGTACTACGCAGCCCCCTTACCTCCTATTGTTCAGTGTAACTTCAGGGATAAATTTTGTCTGTTTTCTACTTTGAATATTTGTTTGTGCATCTCTGAATACTAAGGGCAGGGTCTATATCTTATCCTTTCCTTTTTTGTGTGTTTAACCCAATGCTTTATGAAAAATAGACATTTGATTTGACTTCAAATTATGCAGATAGCTAGAAAATTCATTCCTATCTAATTCTCCTGACAGGTCCAAGAATTGAGGCTTAGTGTGTTACTTTATTTGTTATTTTTATTATGTGAAAAGGAAAGAGATCTGTGTGGAATGATTTCTCTGGAAGTTGTCTACATAGGGGTCTTTCCTTTGTCTCTGATATGATATTCCTTACCAAACAATAGCAATAAAATGTCTTTAGAATATATAAAATAAGTACTTTTTAAAAGACTTTATTTATTTATTTGACAGAGATCACAAGTAGGCAGAGAGGCAGGCAGAGAGAGAGAGTAAGGGAAGCAGGCTCCCCACTGAGCAGAGAGCCCGATGCGGGGCTCAATCCCAGGACCCTGGGATATGATCTGAGCCAAAGGCAGAGGCTTTAACCCACTGAACCACCCAGGTGCCTCCAAAATAAGTACTTTAATTTACTAGATTACATAACAGTGACATAACATATCAATTACATAACAGCAGATAAATATTTCCAAAAAACACCAGAATAAGTTGAATATTTTAAAGAAGGTGACTTCCTAAATATATTACAAGCATACATGTAAGACTCTAAAAGGAGCTATATTACAATGTTCCTAAGGGCTTTACTTTACTTTAACTCTCTTAATTTTTGAGTAAAGCATTTTGGCAGAGGATCTGCACCCACAGAGAGAAGAGAATACAAAATATTTATTTTTATTATGTTTTCCTCCCAGTTTTGGTTTCAGTAATATTAAAACTGCATGGATGGGTAATTAAGTCAGATTTAAGTTCTGTTAAAAACTAGTCAGTGGAGGATTTATGCATGATTCATATTTTGCTACAGTAGAATTAGCAATGGAAGACAAGGTCCCTGTGGCTGAAGGAAATCATCCTGTTGGCTTATGATTGGTTTTTCTAGATAACGCTGCGTAGTTCATACGTTTTAGGTAAAAAGAAATTTCAATTTATAAATTTAATTCCACCAATCTATTATGATGTAGACCTAAAATGTTATTTGTTCAAATATTTTGTCTCATTATCTTTAATTGGATTTTACTCTATGATAGTCAATTTGTCATGACCTTAGTAAGTATGAGGCAAACATGGTAGTGGAGTTTTAATTTAGTGCTTATAAAATCAACAGGGCTGAGAAGGGGCCTCCTATCATTTATTTCACTGACAATTTAATTAGGACTTGAAGAAATACTTTTGAGCAAACTTTAATGCGTGTTATTAGTTGGGATTATGTAACATTGAAAGGATCAGCCAGGATCTTCGAATATGACTATTTCATCTTTATCATAATCTAAATGTGTATTCTAATTTGTTTATAAAAATGCTAATAAGAGATCTCCTGTCAAGCTTCATTTTCAGTATTCCAAACAAAAGAACTGTTATTTGCCTCCTGTTATTTGTGACTCGAAAGGGGTCTTTTAAGCTTCATGCTGCTTTGTTTAGAATTAGGTTCAGTAGGAAAGGAGGATCTCCTACAGGGACTGGCATGGAAAGACTCTTAGAAGTGGGGGGCTTGCCTGCTACCTGGGCAAAGGGGGCCACCAGTGGTCACACGAGTGTCCAAGGACATCCAGCAAGAGGGGGATAGGAGGTTAAGTTCAACAGCACGAACTGAAAGTCCGGGGGAAGGGCACTGACATTCAACTTAATAATTTTGCCTAGAATCCAACCCATCTAGGTCTTGAGTTTATGATTTAATACTTTTTCTGGTCAAAGGAGGATACATTGGGTGACCTTCTCTTCTCAGAAGAACTTCAGTTGAATTCATGGTAAGGGATGTGAACCATAAAACATAGAATTTTTTTTTTAAATCTCATTTATTTTTCCCCAAACTGACAAAAGGTCCTATTTACAAAGGTCAGCCTTTATTGTAGTAGTAAAAATGCTCCTGTGTATTTTCAATTAGTGGGCTGAGAGTCTGCGGCTGGTGGGGAATGGCTTCCCTGGAGGACAAGGAGCCTTTTTGACTCCAAACTGTCCAGCCTGAGCCCATTTGGATGGACATGCCTTGGAGGTGATGCTCTAGGCCGGGGTCACGACTGCTCCTGGACCCTTTAAAAGAGTGTTGGTTTCAATGGACAGTGAGAGAGAAACAGGCCTTGCAACTTTTCGGCCCATTGTCTCTTCCCAAGGTTCTATTTTAGGAGAAAGAAAAGAGAGAGAAAGAAGAGGGCCTCACATAAAATGATTGAAAAATTGCTTAAAATTAATTCAAAGGGCTAATTAAATATAATTGAATGAGTTGCTAGACATAAATCAAAATCAAAAGCTTTTCTTTCAACTTTCTAAACCTCCTTGGAGAGTCTCCTCCAAGTTGGACTCATTGTAGCCACTGCAGCTGTGTCATTGAATGTAATTTAACGCTGTACTCCCTCGGCGGTCTGCCTCTGGGCTGAGCAGCAACGTTACTCACACAATCACAAAACCATAATGAAGGCACATTGGGAGGCCATCCGCGCCTTCTTACCTAAACCATCCCCAAACTGATTATGGGTTGCTTTTAAATTCAATCAAATCTTATCAGATGCTGACTTTCCTCTGCAGTAAAGCAATGCCTTAACCAGTCCATCACTAGGAATACAGGCGATGTGTTTATAACGTGAGCTTCAAACCTGCTACTCATCTGCCCATGCACTTGCTGTCTGTCTCCCCTAGTTAAGGCCCTATAAGACATGGTTTATAGCTGTTAATTTCCTCTGCACAACATATAATGAAGCATTTTTTTTTTATATAAGCACTTCTCTACAGAGTGATTATGTGGAAAAATAAGTACGTTAGCAATTTGGTTAGTTCTTGCCACAATAATGTTATGTAACAAAGAATACCCTAACTCAGACGTTTAAAACAATAATCTCTTCTCACTCTTCCATTTGTGGTGCAGATGAGGGTTGGCTGATTTAGCCTGGGCTTAGCTGGCTTGGCTTTCAAGCCATATGTTGGGGTCAGGTCTTTCCCACGTAATATTTACCTTTCTTAGATCAGTGGACAAACCTTGGCTAACTCTTATCATAGTGATGGAAGACTGGCAAGAGGTCAAGCCAAACCATTCAAACATGTTTCCCCAAAATTTTATTGTCAACACCTCAAACGTATGGAAAAGATAAAGCCATTGGACAACGATAACCCATTCAAGCACCACCTACATTCTACTGTTACTATTTTGCTATATTTACTTTACCCCATATACATCTAACTCTACCCTCCATTAACTCATCTTATTTTTATGCAAGTTGAAGTTACAGACAACAGAATATTTCACATCTAAACATATAAGAATGCATATCATTATCAAGAATTTATTATTTGTGACATTTTGAGTCCACTGTATGTACAGGGAAATACACAAATATCGAGCATACTTTTCGAGGCATTTAGATGAATGTAGACACTAGTGTGACATACTCTTATCAAGTTACAGAACATGATATTGACCACAGAAAGTTCTCTCATGGCCTTTCACCATCCTCATCATCCTATCCCCAGGAGCAACCACTGTTCTGATTTTGTTTACGTTGTGTAGCTTAGCCTGTTCTAGAACTTCATATACATGGTTCATACACAAAAAACATCAAAAGCATAAGGCCCGTTTTACTTAGCATAGTATTTTTGAACATTCTTACCTGTTTGCATCATCAAAGTTTCTTTTTATTGCTGAGTAGTATTACATTGTGCAAATATACCAGGGAGTTTCCATTCTCCTGTTGATGGGTGTGTGTGCTCTTTCCAGTTTTTTACAACTTTAAATAAAACTGCTGTGATCATTCTTATAGATCTCTTTTTGGGAACACATGCTTTCTTTCATTTGAGTAAATATGTAAGAGGAGAATTACTGGTAAGGTTATGTTATGGTTTAAAATATTACCCCCAAATTTTTTGACACATTCCTCTTCAAAACTAGGACCCTAATTCCATGCCCTGTAAGTGCAGGCAGGACTTAGAGTTTTGCTTCTAACAAATAGGATATGGAAGGAGTGAGGGTGCATGGTTTCAAAGACTAAGTCATAAAAGGCATCTTGACTCTCTCCTCACATTCTGTGTCGGATCATTCATTCTAGGCAAATCTGGTGGACATATTGTAAGAAAAATCAAGTGGACCTAGGAAAAGAATCATGTAGTGAGAAGATAAGTTCTCTTTCCAACAGTGTGCAAACAACCCAGCCATATGTGTGAGCCATCTTGGAAGTGGGCACTTCAGCCCCAGTCAAGCCTTCAGATGACAGAAACCCTAGTCCATACCTGACTAAAACTTCATGAGAGATCTAGCCATGTGGCCTCTGAATTTCTGACCCACTGAAATTGTGTGATGATACATCATTATCCACTTAGTTTTAAACCATTAGATTTTGGGTAGTTTCATAGTAGCAGTAAATAACTAATATAGACAAGTTCCAGCTTGTCCTTGTTCTCTTCCATTTTACATTCGTCTTCCCTTCTTCGTGATCTGCCTTGTAGACTTAAGTTTGAAGGCAAAAGCACTACAGAGCTTGTTTAATCAGCTCCCACAGTTGTAGGGTCAAATTATTCTAGTGGTTGACTTCTCTAATTGTACCTTGACTGATACAGAATTCATGAACAAGAGTGGTTCCATAGGGGCAGAATCTTAAGCATGTGCTCAATAAATTGTTTCTGGGTTGTTTAGGATGGGTTTTTTTGATCAGATTAAGTTTAGACATTAATGACTATCCATAGATAAAAGGGACACTGCTGTCCCATGGCATTCAGTGGCAATGTAGTTGTACAAAAATCATTATTACCCAAAGATACTATAATTAAGTGTATTGAAGACAAGTTTTGATTGACCAGGTATTTGCTGTTTTATAATATTTGTGTGTGTGTGTGTGTGTGTGTGTGTGTGTGTGTGTGTGCGTGCGTGTGAAAATGCAAAGTTCATTGATTTTCTAAGTGTGCTAGAAAAGTTCAGGTGGAATGATGACCTTGGAACTTATAATTCCTGGTTCAAGTTCCTTTATAAAAGTCCTGAAAGCATCTGGGACTGCCCTAAAAGAAACCTCATTCCTCTATAATCATGGTGCTGAGACTTCTGAAGATCAAACCCCAAGTCTGTTCCTCCAGAAATTGACTTAATCAGTTTACCAACGAATCAATCCTTGCCTAAGTGGCTCGTAATAACCCTCACGGTAGTTGTCTCACAATGCACTGGTGATTCTCCTCAGTACCTACCTTCATTTTTTTTTTTTCTTCTTGCTTATAGACCTCTTAGTAAGCTGAAGTTGAGCAATCATTCGACAGAATAAGATTAAAGAATGTAGCAGGTATAGGCACCAAAAGAAGTGCATGATTCTTCCTATTTCTATCTACAAACCCAGGAGGTGGGTGTGTGAGTGGATCTTGAGAAAATGGGAATCATTCTAAAATGTTTTGTTGCTAGTACATTTGAGCACAATGGATTTTTTGTGTGTGTCATCCTTACAGCCTGCAACCTTGACAAATTCACTTGTTAGTTCGAATAATTGTTTAAACCAGTTCACACTTTAGAGCTTCTTGAATGAAAGAGAAGCCAAGTTCCATTGAGGGAGGACCTCACTACACTGCTGAAAAGTTTTATCGTTTATCTTACTCCTGGACTTCCACAAAGGGACAGGTGCTACTTACTAGGGTGAAGGTAAAATAATCCAACTTTTTGGTAGTTACTGAAAATCACTGTATTACACCAGTCACAGTGGTGACTTATGGAGGTCAAGTGATCATTGGAGTTCAGTTTCATCTCGGAATGGGTCCAGTGACTCCCTTGATCTACTCTGTGATTATCTGTCCAGTTTCAGTATGTATAATTGAAATGCTCCTACCTAGCAGCTGGCAGAATCCCCACAATGGTTCCCTGATACACGGAATGTGGGCTATTTTTGATAGGAAAGGCCAAGTGGAAGCGACTAGAACTGCCTCTACCTTTGAAAAGACTGACTCCCCAATAAAACCACATTCCTGCTGGGACTGCAGAGACTGTGCCACCAGAAAAAGGAGATATTAGTCATGATCCCCATCATATCCCCATTCAACTCACCCTTTTGGCCAGTGGGAAAAAATAGATTGAGCTTAGAAAATAACAGTGGGTTGATGTAAATAATTCAGGTGGTAACTCCAATCTGCTGCTCCAGATGTGGCTTCACTGCTGGATCAAATCAGCATAACCCCTTATATCTGGTATGCAGCTATGGATCTAGTGAGTGATTTTCTCTATATATCTTTTAGTAAAGATGATGAGGTGGGAGTTGCTTCCAGCTGACAGGCATCATTTTTCAGGGTGTTCAGTCATTTACCTAGTGGGAGGTTTGTTACATTGTACGGCATCTGTCATAGAAGGGACAGTGTTTTGTTTTCACTGGAATAGTCACTTATTACAGATACGGATTTTCCTTCCCTGGGCTCTCTCTATATATAATTTGTGAACTTAGGAAATTCCTTACCCACCATCATTATGTCTTCCATACAGCATTGCATCTGACCAAGGAACTCATTTTGACGCAAATAAGGTAATGCAATGAAACCATATTTATGGAATTCACTTCTCTTACCATGGTCCTCTTCATCTTGGATCAGCTAGTTTGACAAAACAGTGAGCTGGTTCTTGAAGTCTCAGTTATAGAACCAAATAGGTGGAAACACCTTTCTAGGCAGGGGTGGTCCTCAAGGACATGGTATATGCTCTAAATCAGAAACCTTTGCATAGGTACAGCTCCTGACTTTAGACACTGTTGCTCTACAGGCTTTAGTTAGTTCCAAATGGGGGAGTATTTCCACTGGAGGGAAGAATGATGATTCTATTAACATGGAGGCTAAGACTGCCAGCTGTCCACTTTGGACACCTCATGTGGGTGAACCAACAGACTGAATGTGATTTACTATACTGGCTGGGATAATTGTTCTTGACTAACAATGGGAAATTGGGTTGTTAGTACACAGTGGGGTTATATTAGTTATCTAGGGTTGCTATAATAAAGTACCACAAACTAGGTGACTTAAAACAATAGAACTTGGGACACCTGGGTAGTTCAGTCAGTTGACCGTCCAACTCCTGATTTCAACTCAGGTCATGATCTGGGGGTGGGGAGATCCAGCCCTACATCAGGCTCTGTGCTGGGTGTGGAGCCTGATTAAGATTCTCTCCCTTTCCCTGTGCCTCCTCTCCACCCCCAGCTTGGATTCTTTCTCTCTCTAAAAATATAAAAACAAGAACAGTAGAACTTTATTTTCTCATAATATTGGAGTCTAGAAGTCTGAAGTCAAGTTGTCAGCTGGACTGCCCTTTCTCTAAGGGCTCTATAGGAGGATTGATCCTTCCTGTCTCTTTCTAGCTTCCGGTGGTTGCTTGCAATTCTTGGCATTCCTTGGTTTATAGCTGCATTACTTCAGTCTCTGCCTCCATCCTCACATGACCTTTTGCTGTGTGATCTGTGTCCAATCTCCTTCCTCCTTTAGGGTCCATCTTAATTCAGTATGGTCTTATCTTAATCTGATTACATCTGCAAGTACTGTATTTTCAAATAAAGTTATATTCAGTGGTTCCAGGTGGACATAAATTTGGAGGATCACTCTTTAATAAAGGGGGCAAGGAGAAATATGTCTGTATATTATGTGGGGTGCCTCTTAGTGCTTCCATGTCCTGTGATTAATGTCACAGCAACTCCATTTAGTTAGGAACAAAAATGCAAAACCATAGAAGCACAATTCAGTCAGGACTTCTACAGGCCCAGGTCATTCATAAATGAACATTTGGGGGGCGCCTGGGTGGCTCAGTGGGTTAAGCCGCTGCCTTCGGCTCAGGTCATGATCTCAGGGTCCTGGAATCAAGCCCCGCATCAGGCTCTCTGCTCAGCGGGGAGCCTGCTTCCTTCTCTCTCTCTGCCTGCCTCTTTGCCTGCTTATGATCTCTCTCTGTCAAATAAATAAATAAAATCTTTAAAAAAAATAAAAAAAATAAATGAATATTTGGGCCATCCCACCAGGTGAGGTTATCACAACTGGCTGTAATACTTTATTTTTTTTAAAGATTATTTATTTATTTATTTGAGAGAGAGAAAAAGGAAGAGAGAGAAGAAAGATCAAGGAGGAGGAGTAGAGGGAGAAGGAGAAAGAGAGAATCCCTAGCAGAGAGATCTGCGCTGAGACTGATGCAGGGCTCCATCTAGGACCCCATGACCTGAGCTGAAACAGAGTCAGATGCTCAACTGACTGAGCCACTTAGGCCTCCTCCAGCTGTATTACTTCCTGAGAGCAAAGGGAATATGGAATGATTATTGGAAGAATATATTTATATGCACACCCACGTGACCATGTGCAGAAATGAGTACTATAATAATTATAAATATTTCTTCATTATTTTGATGTGAATGAGTATATATAAACAAATATTTTCACTTTCTTTCCCTCTCTCATTTTCTTATCATTGAACATACAATTTCCTAATAGTAGATATCTTTTTATCTCGGTATTTTAGTAACATATCAAAATCAGAGTCTGAATCAGAAGAAGAACAGATATCATCAAAAGATAAAAAGAAACTTCACATTCTTTTCTGGAGTTAGTGTTACCACTATTTTTTTTTTTTTATAGTAGGCAACACAACCGTATAATGCTAGGCAGAAATAAGGCTCTATTTGGAAATTAAGTAAAGTTTAAAGATATGTGTGTGGCTGCCAGTGGGACAAGGAGTGGGCTGCACTGGGTTTGTAATGTCTCAGCTGAGCTCATCTAAACCATGTTTATCTTCCCTGTACATTTTCCATTACAGTGGGTGACAAGAGACATTTTTGTGTAAAATTTGGAGAATAGAAGTACATCAGTCATCAGCCATATATTGTTAATTCTTGAAATATTGAGACACCATCATGAGGCACTTTTGTATCATCTGTGGATTGTAGCTAGTTGGAAGACATATCGGGTCGGCTCAGGGTAGCAGCTGGGCCTACAATTACTCTACTTCACCCTGGGTCCTTTCTAACTTCCCTGACTCCAGGGAAAGATGTACACTAAGTTCTGTGAAGAAGGGACCAGCTTCCCCAACAGGAACTCCATATTATTAAGGTTAGAGACAATGAGAAGTAACTCACATTCCAAGTTATTTTATGGATCCATCTCATGCATAAGATAAATTCCAGTCATCATTTTTTATTAACATATAATCTGTTATTTGCCTCTGGAGTAAAGGTCTGTGAATCATCAGACTTACACATTTCACAGCACTCACCATAACCCATACCCTCCCCAATGTCCATAATACAACTACCCTCCCCCTACTCCCCACTCTCAGCAGCCCTCAGTTTTTTTTTTTGTTTTTTGTTTTTTGTTTTTTTGTGAGATTAAAAGTCTCTTATGAATTGTCTCCCTCCCTGGTCCCAACCTTTTTCATTTTTCCCTCCCTCCCCCCCACAAACCCCTGCCCTACCTCTCAAATTCCCCATATCAGAGAGAGATCATATGATAATTGTCTTCCTCTGATTGACTTATTTCACTTAGCACAATACTCTCTAGTCCCATCCACATCATTGCAAATGGCAAGATTTCATTTTTGATGGCTTCATAGTATTCCATTGTGTATGTGCACACACACACACACACACACACACACACACACACACACCCCACATCATCTTTACCCATTCATCTGTTGATGGACATCTAGGTTCTTTCCATAGTTGGCTATTGTGGACATTCCAGCCATTATTTCTTTAAATTAATTTGTTTGCCCTATTTTTTCTCTTATGTTCTTCTGGGACTCTAATAGTTGTGAAGCCTTTTGATATATTTGGTAGATTTTAAAGGCATTCTATATTGCGCATCAGGGCTTTATATTTGTTCTTCCTGTTGGATAACTTCTCTTCTTCTGTCTTTACATTCTTTCCTCTGTCATCCACCATCAACTGTTCAGCCCCTCAAGAGATTACTTTATTTGAGATTGTTTCCAGTTCTAAAATTTTTATGGTTTATATTTGTCTGCTGAGATTTCTTGTTTGTGTATTCATTAAGAACGTATTTTTTCTTTCCATTTTTTGAATATGGTTAAAATAACTTCTTTAAAATCCTCTAAAAAATTTTTCCCACCTCTGTTGTCTTAGGTTCAATCTCTATTAATTGACCTGTCTCTTGATCATGCATCCCACTTTCCTATGCTTATAAGGTCTAGTAATTTTGGATTGAAACCTGGGGTTTTTGATGATACATTGTAGAAACTCTGGATTTTTTTTAATGCTCTTATTGGTTGGACTCTAACTTCAAACACTGTCATTTCTGGCATAAGTGTAAGCTAAAAATATCTCTTCAACTCTTTTACCCTTAGTTTAGCTGCTTGAAGTCTTTCCTGTTCATGCATAATTCAAGGGTCAGCAGGAACTTTGGCAGTTTATATGCAGAATTAGGTCTTCATGTCTGAGCTCTTTCCTTTCTTGGATTTACTCCTTTACTCTCCACCTATTATGTTCACCTAAGCTCTGTCCTCTGTCATTCAAGTCCATAAGGCTGCAGATTTTCTATCTCAAATATAACTACCCTGCAGGCTCTAATTTGATCCTGTCCTAATGGAAAAAATAGAAAGACCCTAAGAAGGACAGATTCCTTCAATTCCTTTGCCTTCTTCTAAGTGTAGATTTCTTTTCAGTTTTTTTCTGCTTTTGCTTGCTTTCTAGCATTTTCAAGGTGGGTTTTTTGTTGTTGTTTGTTTTTATTTTGTGCAGTGTTTATTGTTATCTATGTTATATATGTTATCTATATATAGATAACATATATAGATATGTTATAGATAACATAATATAGATAACATTGTTATCTATGTTATATATGTTATCTATGGGAGAGTTGTCTCCAGTACTGGAATCTGGAATTCAAATTCAGTTTAAGTCTATTTGCATCATTACTTTAACATCATCTGCCCAATGCAACTTGTACATGTAAGACCAAAATCAAAGGACAAGGATGTATATTCTACTCACCAGGAGACAATGAAAAGGATCTGAATTTGTAATATAACTATGGGGAGTAAGGAATTATGATTAATATTAAATTTACCACACTGGTTAGGCAAAATCTATATACCAGTGCCTCATATATACCGTGGTTTTTATGTCTTGTCAATTGAATTATCTTAAATATACTCAGGAAACACTGGAAGCATTTACAACTTTCTATATTATTGAGAAATATGTCTTGTCAATTGAATTATCTTAAATATACTCAGGAAACACTGGAAGCATTTACAACTTTCTATATTATTGAGAAACAGATACCAAAAGGGATTCCAGCAGAAATCAAGTGGGAACTGAGAATACTGCACCTGAAACATGTAGAAATCTGGTGGGTACAAGGGGACTAGCAGTTTCTAAGGAAAGAGCCAACAAAATGAACTACTTCACCAAAAAGTTGATGGAGATATCTTCTACCCTCAATAGCTGAATAGGAGATCGGCCTCTTGGAGTTAGATCACAGGCGAAGATTGGGGGGAAATAGGCCTGAGGATTTATTTAAAGAGACAGAGAGATGACTTTGCTTGATCTGGATATTATCACACTAAGTTTTCTGTAGTGAGTCAAAGTGGAGCTCAAGGGCCAAGAAGAATTCAGTTATTGAATCATTTAAAAAGCTCCAAATTTTATTTACAATTTTTTAGAAGTATTATTAAAAGATGTTCAGTGAGTGTAAAGCAAAATGCTTGATGGTGAGAGAAGGCTTCTCCATGGCAAGGATTGGTATGAAAACACAAAAAATGAGTAGAGGTTATTGGGCCAAAAGGGTGAGTGCGCACAGTCCACGCAGAGGAGAATGCATATACAAAGGCACTGTTTCTGACAGTAGCTTTCCTCACGCGTGGCCTTGAAGAACGTCACCAAGGTTCAGGATTGGTAATCGAGACCACATTAAAACATTCAGTGTCTGTTTCATTTTTCCTGGAAAATTATCACTGTCTTAGTCTATTCGGGTTGCTATAAGATTGCCACAAACTGGGTGGCTTATAATCAACAGAAATTTGCTTCTTACAATAGTGGAGGCTGGGGAGTCCAAGACCAAGACACCTACAGACTTAGTGTCTGGTGAAGACTCACTTGCTGGTTCATAGATACCGTCTTCTCACGGTGTCCTCACGGTGGAAGGGATAAGGAAAGCTATCTGAGTGTTTTTTGTAAAGACACTAATTCATTCATGAGGGCTCCACCTTTGTGACATAATCACCTCTCCAAACCTCATCTCCAAATACCATCACATTGCAGATGAAGCTTCAATATACCAATTTTAGGTAGGACACAGAATTCAGTATGTAACAGTCACCGATTGTCTTCAAGCAGATCAGTGGTATAATTTTTTTAATTGTAAGGAAATAATGCTGGCTGTTCTATGAAGAATGGCCTGAAGGTTTGGGTGGATAGGAGAGTCAGTTGCTTGATGAAACACAAACCGAACAGAGGGAATAAAAAATGTGGAGACCAAAGAGTAGGTTATTTCTGTAGTCCAGATAGCAGATGACGGTGTCTAGATATTTTCGGGCTAAAGATTAGAAAATGCCAAGGCTATAATGATTTTTTAAACGGGAAGTAAATCATTTTACTCTTGGCAGAGAGAACTTTAGCAACTTTCAGATATTTAACCAGCTAGGACTGATAGAGTTCCCATGTTCTTCCATTCACTCTTTGAACGCCCCACAAAATTGTGTGGAGTCATTCATCCATCTTCAGTTTGCGAGAACAATATGCCAGAACGTGCAACGTTTTCATTTCCTTTATATAAGGAGTTACCTTTTTCTGTATTGATATGTATGAAATTAGTGTAGTAATAAAGAACATTTTATGGGTAACTGCTATAAAGAGGGGATGTTTGGCTGAAATGTTATAATGGAGGAAGTGTTACTATTTTCTTAACAAGGAAAGGGTTTGGTTTTGTTTTGTTTTGACAATTGGGCATCAGAATTTTGAACTAAATTTGAACTTAGTGGTGTATGAATTAGTTTCCCCTTGGTTATATGTGACTGCATTTTGTCCAAGAAAAACAATTTGAAAGCCTTGGGAAAAAAACTCAAACAGCCTCTTAATATATCAAATAACTCTTACAAAACTATTCTTTGATGTTAAGTGTGAAAGTATCAGAAACATAGAAATTAGATTTCCTTTGGGACATTTCTACATGAGCAGAAAAAGTGCTTAGTAAAACACCTTTTGGGTTTTGCTTATTCCCTAAAGTATTTTAAAAGGAAAACAGGCATTTAACAAATCTAAGAGCAGCTGAGATTTTACATCTTTTACAGAGACATATTGTGTTACTTAACTTCTTTTCCAGTTCCTTTAGTTTGAGTCTTTTTAATATATTTGGATCTTCTAAATTTTGTCAACTTGGTTTTAGTTTTGGATGAATATTTTCAAATGGGACCAACAGAACGGCCAGGAGAAACTGGCAACAAACATGGTACTCTGAAGAATTTCTGAATTTGAGATATAATATCTTTCCTCTGTTTACAAGTACATCATCTTCATTAAACATGATTTTCATTCAGTGAGGGCAAAGCTAGCCCTGAGAAAATTGGGATATTGTCAAAATTTGTTGGCCGTGAGTAATGTGGGTCCTGCATAAAGTGTACCATGGAACTATCATACCTTTCTTATAGGATCAGTGTTGTTTTCCTGAGTTCTACTGTGATTCAGTGACTTAAAAAAGTTCTTTATTGGTTTTCATGATTCACTTTCTTTTTTAAAGAAATAAATGTTCATGAAGAAGGAAACTAACACCTCTTCAGTGTTCACTTTGTACAATGAACGGAGCTAAGCCCTTTACTTGAATTACATTAATATTCTCTCTGAGCTAGTGAAAGAAGACTTAATTTCCTTTGTTCACAGATGAACAATAGAGTCAAGGGTTAATGTTCATACTCAAGAAATAGTGGCCCTGTGCTTTACGTTTTGATTCTCCATCCCACTCTCAGAGTTATTGCTCTTTCTACATTTCTGTGTTTTGTTGTTTTTTTTAAATCTCCTGTCATTTAAAGATGGATTTTTCCCAAGGATCTGTGCTTGGTTTTATTCTAGCTGTGGTTTTCCCCTCTCTGATGATATCCAATCTGAGGTTTGTACTTAATACCTCTATGTAGGGGATTCCCGTGCATCTGCACCCTTTCCATCACTGCCAATGTGTCAGATCCTAATTGAATTCAAATTCAACTTTACAGAAAAATTATTTAAGTACATAGATTCCTTTGAAGAATTTTGAATCTTTAAACTAATATCCCCTGTGGGGAAGGTAAGTTGTCCAACAGGAATACTCATATTTTAAATGGTCTTATATTCAGATTTGTGTGAAAGTTTGGATATTTGTCTGGCATACAATGAATAGCAGATATAAATCTTGTTAGAACAGATGTGCTAAAGCACTGATTTCACATTTTTGGATGGGAGTATTTTATTTTTAGAGCCAATATCCCTATTGCATAAATAAGAAAATTAATTAATTAATTCTGGAGACCAAAGTGTTATGAATTTATGCTTTTGTTTTAACACTGACCCCATTATATTGCTTATATACATGCCTTCTTTAAGGAAAGTCTATTTTGATCTCTTTCACAGAAACAGAATCCTACAGAGCGTCTTTTCTCTGACATATGAGATTCTTTGGCATGAGTACAACTGGATTTTCTCAGCTTGCTGTGTCTCCTATGAGACCAGCAGGAGAGAAAACTGGTTGGCAATTCATTTTCCCAGTTAGCATGTTCCCTTTCAATATTTTAAATGTGTGGTCTCTTGTAAAATCTTTTACTGAACTTTGATTGTGTTCTTCAAGTCTTCAGTTCTTCTGCTGTACAAGATTCTCACACACACAAAAGGTTCAATTATAAAAAAAATATGTCTCCACTATGGACTGTAATAAAATATCATATTATGATTATATGAACACTCACACCTCCACCAGTGATAATCGAAACCATTACACAGCATGTGCCAAGCTTCACGCATAACTGTTCATGAAGGTAATCCTAAACCTTTGGGTAATTTGGCCAAATTCCTCTAATTATCTTCAAGGTTATATCAAGGCTGTCATCGTTAACTGTATTTATTAATGCAATAGCTTCTTAATAGGACTTAATAAAATAATAAATATTTATTATGAAACCATCATGAACATTTTTGAGTTTTTTTTTAAAGATTTTTATTTATTTGACAGACAGATCACAAGTAGGCAGAGAGGCAGGCAGAGAGAGAGGAGGAGGAGGACGAGGAGGAGGAGGAGGCAGGCTCCCTGCTGAGCAGAGAGCCCGATGTGAGGCTCGATCCCAGGACCCTGGGATCATGACCTGAGCTGAAGGCAGAGGCCTTAACCACTGAGCCACCCAGTCGCCCCCATTTTTGAGTTTTTAACAGAAGCTGGGGATAGACAGAAAATTCAAAGTTATTTCACTTTTAGTGATCTAAATATTTAAGTTATTTTTCAGTAGTACTTTATTTAGGGCTGTTATCTGTTTTAAAATAAACTTTTCATGCAAATATAATTTTTAATTTATATAAAATTGCAAAGGTGGTAAAGAGTTCTCATATACTCTATACTGAGTTTCTCTTGTTATTAGTTTCTTACAAATATGGCACACTTGTCAAAATTAGTGAACCTATATCGACATGTTCTTGCTAGATAAAAGCCATACTTTATTCAGATTTCCTTAGTTTTCACCAAATGTCCTTTTTTCTGTATTGGGAACCTGTCTGGGATACCACATTACATTGTGTATCTTTAATAAACTCTTTTTCTCAGTTTTTCCCATGTTTTGATGGCCATGACAGTTTTGAGGAGTATTGGTCAGGTTTTTGCAGAAAGTCCTTCAGTTGGAATTTGTCTGTTGTTTTTCTCATGATTCTAGTGGGCGATGATGTGTCATTCTCCCCACATCATATCAAGGGTACATACTGTCAACATGACTTATGAATCCTGATACTAACCTTAATCACCTGGCTGGGTTTATGTATACTGAGTTTCTCCAGTATAAAGTTACTCTTCCTTTCCCCTTTCCATACTGTGCTCTTTGGAAGGAAGTTGCTATGCACAGCCATACTCCCAAACTCAGCCATAATCCCCTGCTCCCCATCAGGAGCAGGGGATTAAGCTCCCTTCCTTAAGGGCAGAGAGTCTCCATAAATGATCTGGAATTCTTCTGCATGGGAGATTGTCTCTTTTCCCTCATTTATTTAGCTAGTCACACACATGCTGCAACCTGATGTCCAGTCCTCTGTATAGATGTCTTTATATTATAATTAAAATATCATATCATAATTATTATTATATCATATATACTGATATAAATAAATGAATAGCTAAAGGAGGTAGAGCTCCCCTGGAGCTCATTGGGATCATGTTACTGCTCAATGCGATATAACTGTGGGACTTGTAGAACGCACATTCTATTCCCTGCATCCTTCCCATTGGCTGGAGTGCGTATGATTCCTGCATCCTAGGCAGCCATCTTGGCTCTGGAGGTAGTGCGCCAAGTACAGCATGGCAGCAGGAAGGAAGCCTGGCTCCATGTGATACACGGAACATTGCTGTGCCACTGTGTGTCTTCAGATATCTGTGTGAGAGTGAAACACATTTCTATCTTGTTGATATCACTGTTCTCTTCTGTCTCTGGTACATGTAGCAAACAGGCTCTGCCCTTGAACCTATGGCTTTGGTTCGTTGTGCTTCCATGTATCCTCTTAGCACACCGGGTTTTCTCTGTTGTGACACTGCTCATGTTTTATGCACATTTCTCGTTTCATCATTGTTATCTCTCTCTAGCAAGTAAGTTCTATGAAGACGGGAATCCTTCCTGTGGTTTTTTATTCTCAGATCTCGCAGTGTCTGGTTAGTATTTTCTAAATATTATTGGATGAATAAATGACTTACTAAATGACTGTCATATAATTAGAATTTTTATGTGAACATCCAAAATGTTCTTCTGCACACCTTCTGTCTTTTTAATTATTCTAAGAGCCCCAAAGGAAGAGACCATGATTTATAGCACAAAGATCAATGTACGTTGCCAACAAACACTTGACAGTAGCACAAAACAATTAAACCAAATCCATCAAAATGTATTAAAAAGCAGTGTAGTTCTAAGTGGGAAAACTAGAAGTACAAACACACAGGTTTTTAATCTTTATAGTAGACGAGGAAGCAAAGCAAATAAAGACAAGGTGCTTGACCTTTCAGAGAGTAACATTTGGTAAAGGGATTTGGCATAGTCAGCAGGGTCCCAGGACACTGTTGTAGGTAGAGTGGAGGGAATGTGAGCATGACGTGTCTGAGAAATGCTGGACTAAATTGTAAGCAGTTTTCAGCACACCAAGACCAGGTGGAGAACAGGCATTTTGGTGATGCAGAGTAAGGTCAGAAAGACAAGTCCTGGAGAAATTTTATTGTTTATATTTTGTTCATTATTTCCATTCCTACTATTGTCCTGTTTCACAATCATTTCAAATATCCCATTTACAACTTACTACAATGGTTTGTACACCATGAGAGCTTTTGCTAATTCTTCTGGCTTCAAAATTTGAAAGTGATTCCTAGCATTTAGGACTGTGTTTATAAATTTTTGCTGTATTTATAGTCTTTGGATACATTGAAATTTTATTCCTTTTAGGCAATATATGATGTTTGCTTGCTTCTCTCTTGTTTCACATTTACCTGTATAACAAGATAATCAATAGCAGTAAACATCAATAACCTGTTAAAATGTAGTCTCAAGGATCTTAATTGAAAGTCAGTGAATTTAAATTCATTTCTTTTTGACCTTGCATCTCCAGGCATATTGTGCTTTTCTAACTTATTTTTTTAAACATACATTTTCCAACATTAAGAATAATATATTGGTATCACCACCACCATGTCTTCCCAAAATATTGATTGAATGATAACTCTTAGGTGATATTCTAAATGCTTTGAACAGACCGTAACATATTGAATTGTAATTACTCCAGGAGCTAGGCATTATTACAACTTCCATCTTAGGAAAAAACTGAGACATAGAAGAGTTACTTGTTGTTGGTTTCATTCAGTTAGTGATTGTCAGAATGAGAATTCTAATCAAGACAGTCTAATTTTTGGACAGAATCTTAGACAGAATCTAAAGGAGTCTCTTAAACCATTGCACTGTACCATATCTCTGGTACCTTCACAAATGTATGTTGCTACCTAGGTATCTATCTAGAGTTGCTAGTTTTTCTGAAATTATTCTTTTTTTTAAAAGATTTTATTTATTTGACAGAAATCACAAGTAGGCAGAGAGGCAGACAGAGAGAGGGGGGAAACAGGCTCCCTGCTGAGCAGAGAGCCTGATGTGGGGCTTGATCCCAGGACCCTGAGACTATGACCTGTGCCAAAGGCTGAAACTTAACCCACTGAGCCACCCAGCCGCCCCTCTGAAATTATTCTTGAAGAGTGATTTCTGTCTTAGATTACTGGAAAGTTTTTCGTGGGGAAAAATTCACGTTTTGCTCGCTTCTGTTCTACATAGTTATTCCCCACATTTCTGAAAATGGAGCTTCTGCTAGAACTTCACAGTTTCAGAATGTGATAGGAATTACAGAAATTTCACATGAGATTGGAGTTCCAAATTTTGACTCAAGAGGCTAGATGGGACTGCTATTCATATTTACAATGGTAATGATTTTAGTAATAACAATGAGCACAAACACTCATCCAGGCATCCCATCAGCAAATCTTCATTGAGCACTCTTTTCTGGGCACTCTAATATGTGTTGAGAACACAAAGAATCCTTTCCCTTAAGGAGTTCATCGAGGAGAAGACTCACAAAGAGGTCATTGCGATGCACTGTGGTTACATGCTTTCATGGAGATTATATATAATACAGAAGGCATGTATGTAGTCGTGGATTGAGAGAGCAACATCTAATTGGAGTCCCTAATGCAGCAGGGAAGGTCAGAGGAGTCAGGGCTAAGACGAATTCTTAAGATGAACCAATCAATAGGAGTTAGAGAAGTAAAGAATAGAGAGATAAAAATAGGAGTAACTTCTCTTAGAAAAGATGAATTGATCAATAGGAACTAGAAACATAAAGAAAGTCAATGGGGAAGAAGGACATTTTAGGCAAATGGGTGGGCAGGATGTTATGTATGGAGGAGGAAGAGTATATAGTAAATTATAAGTGGTTCGGTATTATTACGTGAAAAGTTTAAGGCAGGAAAGGCCAAGAGTTTAGAGTCACCATGTGATTTTGGCAGGGCAATGGTGAATTGAAAAAACATTTCTAAGGCTGTAGTGAAGGCACTAATAACTTATACTTAAACACAGGGCACAGACAAATCGAGATTCTTGCAGGTGAGTCTTCTAACAATGGAAGATGGAAGGATGAGTCGCCAAAAGGCGTTGAGGATCCCTTAAGGTCAAATTCTGAATCTGATGCTTCAAAGAGTCTGGCTATCTGGCATTTTAACTGTCCCAAGCTATACATTCGTCTTGAATTCTTTAGAACTGAGATGCTTATTATATTCCATTCCCGGAGGCATGCACACACCCAAGGGTTGTCTGAATTATGGAAAATAAGTGTCCCAGAAGTACCCATGAAGTTGCTGGATATCTCAAGTGGCATCTGTCATCCATATAGCAACTCTATGTACAGTACTGAATTACCTTCCTTTTATCATCCCGTTATCTAATTTTAAACTCTAGTCTGGGTCCAATTTATGTTATGCCTAAATTATCCCAATAAATTTGTTTCCATAAATTCCGGTTTCATTTTCCATAAACATTATTTATGTGGCATCACTCCTTGAAATCAAAACAGTCAGGATATTTTCTTTTCCTGACTCAATTTAAAATTTTACCCAATGTGGCCTCATTTATTCTACTAAACCTATTCTTTATTCCATCTCAATGTATACCATTTGCTTTAATTAGATGTCTTTTACTACCTGGGCCGCCCTCCTCTTCCACTTACCTGGAACTTATCACAAATTCTGTCCCCAGTTGGGTCCTCTGAAGTCTCATTTATTATTATTATTTTATCTATCTATCTATCTATCTATCTCTCACCTATCTGTTTATTTTAAGCAGGCTCCATGCCCAGTGTGGAGCCCAGTGTAGGGCTTGAACTCCTGACCCTGAGATCAAGACCCAAGCTGAGACCAAGAGTTGGACGCTCAACTGACTAAGCCATCCAGGCATCCCTGAGTCCCTGAAGTCTTATTTTTTTAAGGCTCACTCAAAGTTCTGTCTTTCCTGAAGACTTTCTTGACTATTATAGGTGTAGCAAAGTAAAACAGTGAGCAGTAACATTATTGATAAAATATATGATTATGTTCAAGTTCAAATCATATTCTAAAAGTAGATTTACTTCTAAAAATACACACACACACACACACACACACACACACCATGGAATGGAAAGAATGTAAGAAAGTTCAGTTTAAACGAGCCAATAGATGAAAATAAATCAGGCTTTTCTTTTGCATAATTTTGAGAGTATTACATTTTGCTCACTTAGAAGGAAACCAATCAGTATTTGCATTATCATCAGAGAAGGACTGTCGAGATGTGGAACAAGGTAGACTTTGCTATCAAACCTCTTATTTTATGAAAAGATGAGCTGGAATACAAAGGTGTCTGAAGATCAGTCCCAAGTGGAAACCCAAGTGGATGCAGGAAAGGAGCAAAAGAATGAAGAGTCTTTAAAAATGTGTGTGTGGGGGCACCTGGGTGGCTCAGTGGATTAATAAGCCTCTGCCTTCGGCTCAGGTCATGATCTCAGGGTCTTGGGATCGAGTCCCGCATCGGGCTCTCTGCTCAGCAGGGAGCCTGCTTCCCCTGCTTCTCTCTGCCTGCTTCTCTGCCTACTTGTAATCTTTCTGTCAAATAAATAAAATCTTTTAAAAAAAAAATGTGTGTGTGTCTGCAAGCACGCGCATTTGGGCACTGGAGAAACACAGCCCTGTAGCTCCTTCCCCTGTCTTTAGACATGTCCATATGATCAGTAAATCATGTCCTTGCATATCCATGTTGCCTTATCTCTTCCCCAGACCCCGCAAGCAGGAAACGGCATGACGGGGAGAGATGGAAGCCCACTGTCCTTGTTCCCTGTGACTTGGCCTGGCAATAGTGAAATCAAAGTGCTTGGTGGCTTGGATCTGTCTCCTTCCGTCCTCGGGCCCACCTGTGGTGGGCTGTAGAACAGGGAGCCAGCATCAGGCCTCCTTGATCTCACTTGCCTCTGATCCCCTATATTAATTAATGTGCTGTCACCCGAATTTGCAGCTAATTATATTCTCTTTCGTTTTTTCCCTCTCTCTTTCAACTGTACTGGAGATCCTTGAGGGCAAAGACTATGCTGTAAACTTGTTTCTGGTCTCTCAGTATTTTAACATAATGAGAACACAGAGAGGACACCATGTGTTAAATGATCCCATTTCGTATATAAAGACGAAGTCCAGTGTGTTTAAGAATGTGTTTTTACTAACACATGATTTTAATAGTTGCGTCATCAGTAATCCAGATGCTATTTGAGACCATTAACTTTACAATGGATAAAAATATGAATTGTACATATATTATGTGTACACATGTTATTTAACTTAGTTATCAAAACCAGAGCTGGGTGAAGAAGCAGAATGTCATTCTGATAGGCACTAAAAATAGATGGGTACTTCAATATCAGTGGAAAACAAATTTTTATTTATTAGAAGGCTTTCAAGGCCTTGTTACTGAAAGTGTGACTCAGGGACCGGCAGCGCAGACATTATCTGGGCATTTGTTAGAAATGCAGACTCTCGGGACGCCTGGGTGCCTCAGTTGGTTGGGCAGCTGCCTTCGGCTCAGGTCATGATCCCAGTGTCCTCGGATCGAGTCCCACGTCGGGCTCCTTGCTCCGCAGGGAGCCTGCTTCTCCCTCTGATTCTGCCTGCCACTCTGTCTGCCTGTGCTCGCTCGCTCTCTCTCTGACAAATAAATAAATAAAATCTTTAAAAAAAAAAAAAAAGAAATGCAGACTCTCAGGCCCCACCCAGACCTGCTGAACCAGGCTTTATTTTTATTTCAATAAGACATCAAGGGCCTCATTGAAGTCTGAAACACAGTGTGAGCGGCAGCATGTGGTTAGAGGTACTATTTCCATACACCGTGCGGAAAGTTATAGCCCAAGAGACATGCCCATAGTTGCCCACTAAGCTGAATCTTTGAACTGGTGCATCTAACAAATTTCAGGGATTTTGCACTGTTAAGCAAAGTATGTGAGTTTAGGGCCAGAGCTCAGCCGTTCCTAATACAGCAGAGACTGACTGTTGCAGAGTAATACTAGGAAGCCTGACTATCAGGTCGTGATGAGCATAGATAGTACTCTACATACATCCCAAACCAACACTTTAAAAATGTCGACTCTGAGGGGTGCCTGGGTGGCTCCGTTGGTGAAGCATCTGCCTTTCGGCTCAGGTCATGATCCCGGGGTCCTGGGATCGAGCCCTGTGTTGGACTTCCTGCTCAGCGGGGAGCCTGCTTCTCCCTCTGCCCACTGCTTGTGCTCTCTCTCTCTCTGTCTCTCCCTCAAATAAATAAATAAAATATATAAAAAATGTCGGTCCTGAAGAGCACCTTTGTTCACCACGCACAGGCATGTTGACCTTCCCAGAGCTCTTCAGACTTCCCTGGTGAAGGACCTGGGACCCTTGGCACATGCTGCTCCTTCCAGGATGTGCCTCTCTAAACCTTCATGTGCCTGGGTCTGTGACGTCACGCAGGTCACCTGTCTGGAGAGATTTTCTTTAGGCACCCTCCCTAAAACAGACTTGTGGTCTTTACCCCTTTACTCTCCTCTTACGAATAGCATTTATCGCTCTCTAAACTCCCTTCCTTCCTGCCTGCTTTCCTGCCTTCAACCAATCTACCTTCTTTCCATTCCCCACCCGTGCTTCCTTCTTTCCATCCTTACCTGTCTTCTCCCCAGACTGCTAACTACACTAGAGGAGGAATCTGGTTTCTGGAGCTTGCCATCACATTCCCTGCACTGGTCCATGGTAGATGCTCAGTAAATACTTGCTGAATGGATGAGTCAAAGGAAAGTGAAATCAAGACAGTTATCAAGATCATTATGCTTAACACGTGCCGTATTAGTAATGAACTATCATATTCATCCCCCATTTCAAGCTCAGTCCAACTTTCCCTTACATTTTAGGCATCTCCTTGGTGAAGTGAATGATTTCTTATAAACACAGAGCATAGATGAAGAGGATGAGAAAGCTTTTTCATTTTTTCAGCAACTGTTGGTTGGGTGGTTTTAGTGAACTCATGACAGGCACTGCTCTGAGCGTCTAGACCTGCCACAAGTTAGTGCTTAACTTTGCTCAAGTCACTAAGCCTATTTAAATTCCAATTTCCTCCTGTGTAAAATGGCCCTAATAATCGTACCTGTACCTACTTCATGGGGTTGCTGAGACTATAAATTGTGGTAATGCATTGAAAATGCTTATTATAGATTCTGGAATATACTAAGCACTCAATACGTCAATATTAGTTTCAGAAAATTTAGACAGTTGGTGCTTGGGAGGATGAATTATCTTTCTAATAGAAATAACATTTACATTGTGATAACCATGATAATAGATGGCATTCACAAATAGTTTAAAATATTTTCCAAAGCGCTCTCATCACATTCTCTTCTGTTATTATGATGCATTTCCTTCATTTTCTCTTTGGAGAGAAATAAATGTATGTTTACCAAGTTCCTTTTGGTTCTTTTCATCTTTCCCTGTTGAATGCCTGGATTGGATCACAATATATTAAAATAGGATATTTTATGTGGCTTCATCTCAATTTTGTTGCCATTTTTATTAAAATATAATACACGTGATATGGACAGATTTTAAATGTACAGCTTGATTAAATTTTGCATATGTGTACTCCCACATAATAAACATCCAGATGAGAACATTGAACAAGATCAGATCCCAGAAGTCATCCTTTCCTCTCCCATATATCACCACTAATCAGACTTACCTTATTAGGGATCAGTTGTGCCTGTTTTTCAGTTTATATAAATGCAGTCATTTACATTCTCTTTTGTTTGGCTTCTTTTACTCCACATTATGTCTGTGAGACTTCACCAGATTGCTGTGTATAGCAGTACATTGCTCATTTTAGTTGCTGCATAATATTTTGCTGCATGAGTATGCCATAATATATGGATCCATTCAGGGCTCCTGACGAGTGTGTGTAGTGGAACCATACTATGGTTTTAATTCGCATTTTTCTCAATGACTAATGGTGGGGTAATATTTTCTTGCATTTATTGGACAATCCTATATTCTCTGTAGTGAAGCACCTATTCAGATCCTTTGTCCGCTTTAAAAAAAAATGGTGGGTCTTCCCTTTCACTGCTGCTCTTGGAGCTTTACATCCTTCAGATAAAAACATTAATTGAGTAAATGTGTTGGAAATATTTTCTCCCATTCCATGTCTTGCATTTTCACTCATTAATGGCATCCTGTGGTGAACGGAAGTTCTTCATTTTAATGTAGTCTCATCGTAAGTCTTTCCATTAATGGTTAGGGCATCGTAGCCCTCTTTGACATATCTTTGTTTACCCAAGAACATGATGATTTTATTGTGTTTTATTCTATAGACTTTTTTTCGCCTTTTAACTTTCCTCTCTTTTACAAGGCTTATATTAGCTGATAAAGAGTTCTCATTTGATAACATTTCATTACAGCACTGTAACAATGCCATCCTGCTGTCTTTTGGCCTCCCTGGTTTCAGGTGAAAAGGCCATTCTGTGCCTGATAAGAAATCCTTTGAAAGAAATATTTCCTTTATCACCAGTTGTGCTTTAATTTCTTTCTCTTTCTTTTTCATCAGTCTGTGATATGCCTAGATGTGGTTCTCCTTGTATTTTTCCTGCTTGAGATCTGATGTTGTGACTTGATGTCTTTAGATGGTTTTGAAAAATTGTCAGCTAGCATCTCTTCAAATATCGCTCCCTTTTACTGCTTCAATTAAACATCATCATTTTCCAGGCATTCCTCCTGTCTTTTGTACCCCCATGCATGCTTTTTAATCTCTATCTGTATCTGTATCATCTATCATCTGTATTCATACCTACATTACATCTATATAGTAGGAAACTTGCTTAATTTGATGAAATACATCTTTGAAAAACCTGCAACTAATATTTAGTGGTGAAAAACTAAACACTTTGTCCCAAGGAGTAGGAATAAAGCAAAGACGTCAGCTCTCTTCATTTCCATTCAGTATTATTCTGGAAGACATTGCAATAGTTTAAGAAAATTAAATGAAATACACACAGATTAAAAAAGAAGTAGTGGTGCCTGGGTGGCTCAGTGGGCTAAGCCTGTGCCTTAGGCTCAGGTCATGATCTCAGGGTCCTGGGATCGAGGCCCGCATTGGGCTCTCTGCTCAGTGGGGAGCCTGTCCCCCCCCATAAGTCTGCCTCTTTGCCTACTTATGATCTCTCTCTCTGTCAAATAAATAAAAATAAAATCTTTAACCCCCCCCCAAAAAAAACCCTTAACCTCTTAAAAAAAAAAAAGTAGAACTCTCTAAATTCACAAATTCTGTGATTGTATGTGGGTGATTGTGTATCAAATTCTATGAAAAGTATAAGAAAGTATTGAACTAGTTAGTATATGAATTGTACAAGGTGTTGGGATAGAAGAACAATGATAAAAACAAATTATATATTTATGAGCTAAGTTATGGGCTTCCCTTGGAGACAGGTGTGACCTTGAATGAAGCCATTTTCTTCAGCCAAAGGTCCACCCAACCTTTTGACTTGGTGAGTCAAACATGAAACAGTTCGTGATGGACAGGCTGGCTGTTTGGTCTCTAGAAACCTCATTGTCAAGTGATTTGTCCTTTATTTAAGGAGAGACATTTGGTTAAGCATAGTGGAATAAAGACTGATTAACCCCACCCACCCCACAAAGCCCACCAACCCAACAAAATTATGATAAACATTGAAGGAAATATCTTCAATGGGAACAGGAAATGTTGAAAACCTTGAATGAAAATACAAAGCAAACACCAAGTACTGTGGAATGTGGATCAAAATAAAAAAGAAAGATGAAAACTCATGTAGATGAAAACTCATGTAGACACTTAGATCTTGAGGAAGAGGCATATTTTTTCGAAGTTGAGGGTATCAGCTCTAAGAGGCCTCTCCTGTGATCCTGCATTAGATCAGTGAGATACCAGGAATATGAGTATGCCATCAAAGGGGCAGAATATACACCTTAGAGACCAATTTGATAATTAAAAAGACATATCAACTGATCTTTGATAAGGGTGCTAAGTATACACAATGGGAAAGGATAGTCTCTTTAACAAATGGTGTTGGGAAAACTGGATATCCACATGTAAAGGAATAAAATTGGACTCTATTTTATATCACACATAAAAATCAACTCAAAATGGATTAAAGACTTAAATGTAAGACCTGACACTGTAAAACGCATAGAAGAAAACTTATAGGAAAGGACGCTGGGCTTGGCAAAGTTCTCATGAATATGGCACCAAAAGCACAAGCAACGAAAACAAAAATAGACAAGAAAAACTATGTCGAGCAAGCAAGAAAACAAGAAAGAAAGAAGAAAGGAAAGAAAGAAAGAATGAATGAACTACGCCAAACTACAAAGCTTCTACACAGAAAAGGAAATAGTCAATAGAGTCAAAAGGCGACCTATGGAATGGTAGAAAATATTTGCAGACCATGTATCTGATAAAAAGTTAATTTCCAAAATACATAAAAACTCCTACAACTAAATAGAAAAATAAAAAATACTAAAAAATAAATTATATATTTATACATTGACAATGTATAAAATGGAAATTGAAATACAAAATATTTCTATTTGCAATACCACCTAGAATAGATGGAAGCTTTAGGGATACATTTAGGCATGTGTTTAAGAGCTCATCACTGGGTTATACAAAACAATGCTGAGGGAAATTAAAGACCCTAATTAAATAAGGAATATATATCATGACTATTAATTGGAAGAGTCATTATCATTAAGATGACAGTTCTGAAATTAATTGATAGGTTCTACATAATTCCAATCAAAATTTTAGTAGGCTTTTTGAAAAAATAGAAATTGAAATGTGGATTCTAAAATGTGTGTGGAAATGTAAAAGACCTAGAATAGCCAAATAATTTTGAAAAACAAAGCATAACAAGATTGAAAGACTTGCACTATGTGTTTTCAAGACTTAGAATGTAGACTGTCGATCAAGACAGTGTAGTCATAGCACAGTGATAGACAAATAGATCATTGGAATAAAATACTGGGTCTAGAAACTGATGCACATATCTGTGGTGAGTGGATTTTGAACCTAGTAAATAAGGTAATTAAGTAGGAAAGCAATAGGCTTCCACAGTGGTGCTAGAACTACTGGATATACATGTGAAAAAAAACCTTAATCCTTAACTCACACCATACACAAAAATTAAGGTGAAATGAATTATAGACCCTAACTAAAAGCTAAAATAGAAATTTTTAGAGGAAAACAAAGGAGAAAATGTGTGGCTATAATATAGGCAATGATTTCTTAGAAACCATAAGTACTAACTGAGTAAAAAATACATTGATAAATTAAACTATAATAAAACAATAAACTCCTGCTTTTTTTGAAAGAAAACATTAAAAAAATGAAAAGCAACAGATTGGGAGAACATATTCCTAATAAATATATCTAACAAGAAACTCTCACAGCCCAATAAAAAGCAGCCAAATAATCCAATAAAAAATGGGAAAAGCAGGGCTGTGAATGGTCAATAAGTCAGTGGTAAAATGCTCAATATCATTAATCATTAGGGAAATGCAAAGTATGACCACAGTGAGATATCAGTATAAATGCGTTGGTGTAGCATCTGGATCTATCATCTGTTGCTATTGGGAGTACAAACTACTCTGGGAAACATTTTACTACTTTCTTATAGACTTCAGCATATTCTAGCCAGGCGACAGCACATCCACTCCCAAGTATTTACCCGAGAGAAATAAAATACGTATATATATATACCCACAAAAAGGCTTGTATGTAAATGTTTATAACAGCTTCACTTATAGCTGCAACTGTAAACAACCAAAATTTCCAACAATCAATGGAAAACCCAACTGTGAGATAGTCAGGTAATAGGTACTATTAAGCAGTAAAAAGGAACAGAACGAAGATAAGGCACGAAACAGGACATACCTTAGCTTATGCACACACGCGTGCGCACACAGACACACACACACACACACACACACACACACAATTCCAGAATATGCCCAACAATCTATAGTGGCAGAAGGAATTTCAGTGATTGCCTCGAAGTGGGGTGGGTGGAATTTTCCACAAAGCGTCATGAAGGAACTTTTGGAGGAAGCAGAAATGCCAATTTCATAATTGTCTTGATGCTTTTGTAGGAATATGTATTTGTAACTTCATCAAGGGGTATAATTTGAACTGTGTATTTTATGGTAATTTAAAGTTTAACTTAATGTAATTATTGACTTGGCCATGGGATGTTAAGGAAAGGAAGACTTGGTAGTGCTGCAAACGTTGCCCTTGTCAAGAGGGATTCCAGTATGTTCTCACTCTCTCTTCCGGTGCTCTAGCTCTAGTGTAAGATCCTGTTAATCCACCAATGCAGAGTTTTGGGATTCTTCATGGCTGTTTTCTTGGGTCTGCCCTTGCTTCTAAGGCATAGCCCTCAATTCTACTCTGTTGTCCTTTTGGGATGGTTTAATTTAGAGCCCTGAGTGTTTACCCTTCACCTTGGCTCGCCTGGAATTCCAGCCTCCACG
The DNA here is from genome assembly GCF_002288905.1 of Enhydra lutris kenyoni. Lineage (NCBI taxonomy): Eukaryota > Metazoa > Chordata > Mammalia > Carnivora > Mustelidae > Enhydra > Enhydra lutris. The sequence goes on from NW_019154177.1 coordinate 4,850,011, forward strand.
TCCATAGCTGCTGAAGTAACGTGCTGCTCTGCTCCTCCTTTTCCCTGTGGTATTTTCTGCTGGATTCCCTCTGCCTCCATCTCATGTGTGCCTTGAGAATCTCAAAATCCCAACATGGCGGACGGTGAGCAGAATCTTAGCCTCGTTTTTCTGCAGTTCCTTTCCCTCCAGCATTGAGTTCCTTGAAATCTGGACTCCTTTGGTTGCTTTTATCACTTTTAAACATGCATTTGACAACTACTCTGTCTCTGGCGTGGTGGCTGGTGTTCTAGGATTAAACAAAATTTTATTTTCTGCTTAGATCCTTGGGTAGACTTTGTAGGCAAGTACGAGGAAGATCGGATAAACATCTAGTCAACAATTTAGGGACGATTTAAAGTAGTTCACAGTAAAGCACTGAATTTAACATTAACACATACTGGGTTGGGAGAAGGAAGGAAAGAATATCACAGCTGGCTGGAATTAGAGAAGACTTCTTGGAGGTGGTGCTGGCCGAGCTAGACCTCCACTGAAAAACTGGGGCTCTGAGATTGGGATTAAGCCTGGATTGCCACAGGGCATCAAAGGAATCTGAGAAGATAGGCCTGCTTCCAGCAGAAAGCGAGCTTGTGATGGGAATCAGTTAAATCAGGATCGTCACGGAGTGGACAGGGAAACTATCTTTATCTACTTTATCCGCAAGACACAAACTAATTAGACATCTTGCCAGAGGTCCCATTCTTAGGGGCAGATTCAGGACTAAAACCAAGTTTTCTGATTTTCCTCCAGTGTCTCTCCCTTATAGGCACATTTCTCTGGTGCTAAGAAAGAGCCATAAAAGTGTTAGGACATCTCTTACCTGAAAATTTGAAAAGAAATATTGTTTGGGCTTCAAATCACTGGATTCATCTGGGAAATATATGAGGAAGAGCTGATAAATCTGTTTTTGTGCGGGTTTGAAGTGGAATATAAACAGATGCTTATGACCCGTGCGTGAGAGCGCTGACAACTGAGTAGGAATGATGTACTCGGGATAGAGTCACACATGCTGGAAGATACATCACCACTCAAATCCTATTAAAATAATTTGTTCACTAAAGAAATATCTGTTCTGGTTGCACATGATTCCTGCCTCCTGAGTCTCTGGAGTTTTCTGGGGCAAAATTATCCAGAGCTCCTGGAGAGTAGGCTGCGTGCCTTTCTTATTTGCCTTTGCATTTCCAGGGTCTAGCAAAATACTTGGCCAATCGTTGGTTTCTAACAAGTGTTGGGTGAATTGCATTAAATTTATTTTTGTCTGTTGGGTTATGGAAGAAAGAAAGGCATGCACAATGAACAATACATTGGGCATTTTCATATATTTCTACTCATGATGTAAATTGGTTCAATACTTTTGGAATGATATTTAGCAATAGATACAAAAGCTATAAAATTACATCTGCTTGGTAAAATCCAGCTTTTAGATGCCTATTATAAGGATATAATAAAAAAAAAAAGGAAAGAGTTGTACTGATGAAACTCTTCACCAAAGCTGCTGAAAATTGAAAAAACAAAAACACTGCAATGAATAGAAGTAGCAAGACTGTCTAACAATAGAGAAATATGCAAGAAAATACCCTAGTTTCAATATTAGGGAGCCATTAAAAAGATAACTGTGGACACCATGTAGAACATGGAGAATACTGTATATCAAATTTAAATATTAGAATACAATGGATGTATACTATAAAATTACAACTATATAGAATAAATAAATATACTAAAGGCCATAGAGAAGATGGTAGTTTTGTAGGATGGAGGGTTCATAAATTCAGATGGGTGCTGAGCAGGTGTCCCTGTAAGATGAGTGGTATGAACAGTCCCAGTATGTGGTGGGCATGGGAGGGGAGGGTTGATAGAATGAAGCTTTAGCTTTGCAACTCAGAAATCAATAACCAGAGGAAAATCTCAATGGCTTTGGGGGAAGATATGTAATAGATCTTATCTAAGTCACAATGTTTTTGGTGAAACTCACACTCAAAAAAGGAGGTGAAAAAAATCTTGGAACTGGAATGCAGGACCCAGATACTAAACCTTCGTTGTTCTCACTGGTATTTATGCCAGTAATGATAGTGCCATTGAATCTTGAAGGTTCTTAGTATTGGGGAGCCCCTTATCAGCAAGTACATAACCATGAGAGGCACAGACCATAAATGTTAGGCTGACGATTCATGTCAGTGCCCAGAAGTGGTAGAAACAAGAGCTAGGTTGAATGTTCCAGAACTGGAGGAAAGACTAGAGAGACCAGGAATGCTGACTCTTCTGCTACAATCCTTTTTCTATGTGTCAGAGGTTTTGCCCTATACATGTGAGTGCCACCCTTTAGACACAACACAAGTCTCCAGTTAGTATTTGCCAATCATTAACGTGCTCTCCTGAGAAATCATGTTCCCAGTGCCCAGTCCAAAAATAATTACATTTATGCTGTTTGCTACTACATAGTGATTTCTTTTTCTTTCCCTGCATCATTTGTGCCTTTAGGTGATACACTCATTGGTACAAGAGCAATTCCTTGTTTTGGCACAGTCTGTCCTACTTTTGTGCACTGCTTATAGAATTCTAGTGAAACGGAATGCTAAAAACAAGAATGCAGGATAGAAATAAACCCAAACCTCCCGGGAGAACGTGAACTTGGTAATGTATATTGAAGGGGATAAAATTAGATTGTAGCAAAGAAGGGCTAAACCACATTTCCTGTTCTATCTTTGACTTTGTGCACAACCTTGGAAAAATGACCAGTATTCTATGCTGTTGTGCCACTCTGGTTCAGACTTATGCTTCTTCAATCCAGATTTCTACTGCCTGAATCGCAGTGAGAGGGCATGGCTCTCCACTTTCTCATTAACCATGAAGATTTACTAGGATCAGCTGCTCTGTAGTCATTTCATGATTCCGTCATTGGTCATTTGTTCTCATCTTTCCTAATGCAGTCATGTGGCCTGCCTATTCTGCTTCTTCTATATTAATGCTCTCATTTGTTCCAAGCTTTTTTTTTTTTAATTATATTTCATCTAACTCATCCCAAATAAGCCATTCAAGTTCCTAGAATACCCTCTCATGCCATTGGGGTGAATAACAATGCAATAGAAGCTCATGTACAAATTGCTTAATAAGGAATGGCTTATTAAAACTTGGAGAAGGTCTTTCATGGCCATGCCTCCTTAATATAATATCGGGGAAATTCCCTGCCAGAGAGTCCAATATTAATTCAATAAATGCTAGTGTCTGTTCTTCCTTTCTTCACCTGCTTTTTGGAATGCACTTGACCTGTAGGGTGGCCATTCATTATCTTTATTTTACAAATTGAAGAAAGTAAAAGGTTCAGAGAACCTAAAAGTCTAATTCATCCAAGATCTAATAACTAATAAGTAGGGATGGGTAGACTCAAGCCTGTTTACTTATTAGTTTATTAATTCCTCAACTCGATGACCAACATTTAAGAATCAACTATATCACGGCTATTGTTTAAGGCACTGGCATATTACAATGGAGTGGTTATACAACTTCCCATTGCACCAGATTCCCCCGAATGGATCATGGTCTTCCTAATAAGGATCTTCTAATCTATGGTGATTGGATGGATTAATAACATTATTTTTTCCTATTATTCAGTTGTTCATTCACCAAAAAGAAAAAAAAAACCACTCACACCAATGAACTGCTTTCTATATATAAAATACAGTGATAAATACAGTGTCATAGCAAGAAATATATATATTTCAAGTTCTTTTGAATTATTTACAACAATTTGCATGTTTAACAAGGTCATTTTTAATGGAGGTCAGGTGATGTAGGAGAAGCAAAGGGCATGATGAGAGTTGAAGAAATAAAGTGGACTTCAGTATTAGAGTCAAAACTGAGGATCATCTCTTTTGCTTATTGGTTGTGTGATTTAGGACAAGCTATTTAAAGTCTCTGTTTTGGTTGTCTCCTTTGGTAAATTGGAGATAATCCCACCTTCAGAGAAGCAGAGAAATTGATGACAGACCTAAAACATGACCTGGAGTGAGCATGGGAGTGTTCAAGAAATATTGGTTTCTTCCCTGTCTTTAATGGAGGCTGCCATTCTCTGGGTGCTGGGGTACCACTGACCAAAGCATTTAGGTCTGCAGTACCGTCGCCTGGTACCATCGTGAGGACATGCATGGCTCCATGTTCACCACTGTCTCCACCAGAAGTGCCAAGCTTCCAGATTACTTGCCTAGTTCCTGCACGCTCTTCCTTCTATAGATCTGCAGGATAGAATCTGATGCAGTTCTCCACCCACCCCCTGCATTCTTGGCCATCCTCTCCACAGCCCTGCCTCCATCATCAGGGATCAGCACCGTCCCCTGTATGGTCATTTACTTCTTGAGATATTCCCTTTCTTCTTGCTGTTCTCTGAGTCTTCCGATGGAGTAGCCACTTACTGGTTTTTGTTTGTTTGTTTGTTTTGTTTTTCTTCTTTTTTAATGCACCCTATCTGTCAGGACCAGGAAATGGTGTTGGATTCTGTCTTGAAATCTATTGCTGCTTGGAGGTCATTCCCTTGCTTGCGGTGGAGTGTGCACACCTCGAGCATCTCCCAGCTGCCTTGACTCACCTGGGTGGCACAAGCCACTCCCTTCTCCACCTAGTGTTGTAACTTCCTGCACTCCCCCCATTCCCCTGACTCCCAAGCTGTCACACTTCCAGTGCCAGTTCCACATGAGTTCCACATGTAAATTCCAGCTCTAATTCGAGGCACACTGTCCTATAATTGTAGTATTTGTTAACCCTGTCGTCATATTTCTAAATCATTTAACGTGTGTAAATTGTGCTTCCATTTTTATAGAGTTCGTGTTTATTTTTATGTGTCGCTGATAAAATTTTTGAGTACTACGTCCAAACCTCATTCTTTCCAGTAAGCCCTGAGGTTTTTCTTGTGCTATTTTGCCCAGAATGATGATTTCTGGGAACCCACATGTCTCCTATGGGAGAGCTGATTCTGTGACCCACTTAGGCTAAGCGAGGGTCCGGCTGACCTTTTCTTATGACTTGTTTCTGTTCAAGTGTCATTGAGACTACATACCAGCTAAACTTTCTGCCTTGTCTCTTATTCAAATCCTGGTTTGACTTTCCACGATTTCCCATTCCCTTTCCCAGCCTGACCCCATGGCATGTTTGCAGGCACTTGACTCATTTTGTCCAACGCCATAGGGCAAAGAGGCCCAGGAGCCCCTCCCCCCTCTCTATGGCATCACACCATCAGTCCCATCTCTGTAGATGGGACAGATCACCTGTCACAGTGACCTTCTCCAAAAACCAGACGGTGCAGAGTAAGAGACCCTCTCCCTTGAGCCTTGCTCTTGGGGCACATCCTTCCTCCTGGACTTTGAAGATCGGGAGGAGCAGATGAGGGCAGGTGCCTTTGATTGCCTTCTGCATTTCCCTTTCTGTTTTCCCCATTCTCTGCTCCACACACCTCAATCTGTTTCCTGCTCCAACCCTCACCGGAAACTGCTCTTGGCAACATCTCCAAGATCTTCCCTTTGCCACAGACAGCACACACTTGTGTCTTTATTCGATGGGATCGGTTGAAAGAATTTGAAGCTGGTCTCTTTCCTGATTTCAAATTGGCCTGCTTGACCCCTCACTTCCCTGGTAGGTCTTCCAGAGCATGCTTCTCGGACTCCGCTCCAGACTGACTTCCAAATTTGGACTTCCTCAAGGTGCAGGTTTGAGATCTGCCTCTTCTCTGTTCTCCGCCTCCTGTCGTTGAATGGTCCTCCCTCCTGCCGTGGCTTCCGGTGTCATCCACATGCTGGCTTGCTCACAGGTAACCTGCGCTTTTCCTTGGAGCCCTCAACTTATGTCTACCTGGTAATCTCTACTAGGAAGTGACAAGACATCTTAAACGCAACATGTCCAAAATCAGACTGTGCTTTCACTGGGTTCTGCTCCCACTGCTATCTCTCAGAATTGGACAGAACTCTCCCCTTCTTTGCCAGAATGGATTCTTTACATTTTTCCTATCTCTGTGTCACTAGGTTCTCATGGAGAGGCTGGCTTGTGGGTGCAGGTGGTATACAGGGGCTGTCATGTGAAGCTTTTCTGCATATGAAGAAGGGATAAGTGGCTAGAAAGAATAACACATAATAGTAATGGTTAGGGGATCTGTGAAAATAAGTTTATTCTCATGTATTGCTGATAGATATGGGAATTTTAATAGCTTTTCTGGAAAGGAATGTGACGTCGTTTATCCTTCACTTGCACTCCTGAGATGCTCCTACTGAAATAAAAATACCAATGCAAAGTAAAGATATTTAAAGCACATTGTTTTTCGTGGTAAAGAGTGGCAGTAAGGTCAAAACCCATCTATGGGGAAGGGTCGGATCAATGATGGTTCAACCACATCCACAAGCACCACGTACCCAGGGAAAAATGAGCGAAATTTATACAAGCTGATTTGAATGGATTTCCACAATGCAAGTTGGAAACAGATATTCTCTCCTGTCTTGTGTGTTTTGGTGTGTGTTTGTGAATGGTTTTATGTGATTGAGTGTGGAGAAAGGTATCTGATTCAAGGTGGTAGAATCTGGGTATGTTTTTACTTCTTATTCTTTTATCTGATATACACACATGAAATGTTTGCATAAATTTTCACAAAAGTTATTCTCTTTATAGGAAACAAGAAAAGCCTCTCTCCTTTTCCTCTTCCCTAACCACCCCCCCGCACCATTTTTCCCCCATCTCTGTCATGGCACCATGTCCAAGGTAGTGAGAGTTAGCGTTAGCCAGGGCTCTTTCCCAACCCATCCTCTTTTATTTTCCGTCTTTCCTGGAATGCTCCTTCTGGTCCCTTTTGCTCCTTCATTTCTGTGCAGTGCTCTGCCTAAATCTTGTGCTCTTCATGTATTAGGGACCGATTTGCAAAAGAAGTACTTTAGCGATGTACTATGTACTATGTACTATGTACTAAGCGATGTAAAATGAGTGACCCAGCAGAAATAGCCTGTCTTCCACAGTGATATCTGTCCCTCGGTTTCCTTCACAGGACTCGCCAACTCTTTGCAAATCCTATTCTGCTCTTTTGTGCATCACCTGTGCCACTGTTAGACCACCGGAGACCCTGGGCTTCAGGTGAAGTATCTCCCTTGCTCATAGCCCAGGAGCCAATGCAGCTCTTGGCACATAGTAGGTGAACTTCAAATAAATTTTCATTGGGAAAAATGAACAAATTACTGAGTGAAGAAAGAAATATTTACTAACAGAGCATAGGACTATTTTAAATGAATTGAGACCCTGAAGCTACATGAAGGTATATATCTTATACACAAACGCATGCGCGCGCGTGCGCACACCAATAGTCTATGTTATTTGTGTATGGAGGTAATTTAAAACTGTGTTACATGCAAGTGCATTTTTCACAAAATGGGGATTTTTTTGTTTTGTTTTGTTTTGTTTGTTTTGGAAGATGAACACTACATGGCATGGTTTGTCTGTGAGATAAGACAGCAGGTTAGAGAAATTTCAGATCAGATTTGGATACATGTCATTACAGCTTTCATAGGTGAGAGGCAAGAAACATTCCTTAACATTTTTGACTATTTCTTTTCTGTCCATAGTATTGTATTTCCTAAATAACAACTAAAAAAAAAAAAAAAGATTGAGTTAAAATTAAATTGGATCTGAAATGCCAGATATATGCCCAAACCTCTAAGAAATCGATGAAATATTCCTGTCTGAAGTCTGGGACCAAACATGATCTCATCCATGTCAGCAGAATTGCTAATAAAACTCCAAGGGCTTCCCGACCTCCAGGAGAGGCGAACAGTGCTTAATCAATAGATGTTTGGCTGAGGCAGGTTGGGCTAAGAATATCTATAGGAGGTAATGCAAAGTGTGACATCTCCTCGAGCTGTAACCGTTCTGTCAATAGCACTAACATTGGAAATACGTATTCACACCCATACTGTCCTTTTCAACTTAGAAATGCAAATAAATGTATTCGCTAATTAGTATTTCATTATTCCAATAACTAGAATGGATACTGCCACAACCCCAAATTCTAAACAAGACACTAAGTAAAGCATTTCTTTAGCCAAGTCATTGGACTGGTAACAAAGTAAGTGGAAAGAATCAGGGTCGAGAAACTAAGTATCTGTCTTTGAACGGCTAGGCTGTGGCTCCATAAGCTTCCAAGAGTGATATGACTTGTCTGACCCTGACTTGGTTCATCCATAAAACTGAGAAGACCATACCTGTCATCGTACCGTGTGACAATTCACGTAGGAAACATCTATAACGTGCCCTGTACGACATCTCCATGGAACAGGTGCGTGGGACAATATTACAGGCATGTGGTTCATTCTTTAAGAGTTTACTTACATATAGTCTGGTGCAACTGCAGAGTGATTCAGGACATAGACTTTGCTAGAGTTTTGTCTTGTTTTCATGTTTTTGTTCCATAAGCAAAAGGAAAATCAGGGTGAAGTTAAAAAAAAAAGTTTTATGCAAAAGGATAAAAAGTAGCTTAGAGGATGGGTGAGAAGGCTAGAGATACAGCCTTGAAATAAGTCAGATGGAGCAGGAGCCAAGTTGGCTCAAGGTCTTGGCCTCAAGAACTTGAGACTCAGGAGATTTATTTGGCTTCCATCACCCAGATGGATGCACTTTACCATCATATTTTTTTTTTCCTATCCTGTGGCACTCAGCTCAAAATTTGGGGATTCAAGAGAAACTCTGATTGGCTTAGCTTGAGGTACCTGACCATCTTTTTTTTTTTTTTTTTTTTTTTTTAATCTGTGGGAGCAAGGCAACTCAATTCACAGCTCTTCCATAGCACCTGGCGAAGGAGAAACAGTAATTCCTAAACCAAAGCTCAAGCTCTTAAGAAGGGGCAGAATTTAAATTAATGAATTAATTGGTTAAAAGGACAATTAAATATGAAAATTAAAAGTTAATCAAAGTGAACATGTCACTACAAATTTCTAAGCCTCCCCATGGCCTCTTGAGCAAAATGGAAAAGCTCTGAATGATATTCCCTAGGCAGCAAGACGACGCTTCAGTATGGGAATATAAAAGTGGGAAGCGGCGCAGACATCTCAAATAGGAGCCCAGGGAGTCATTCAGCTGGGACAGGTGAGCCCTAGGACTTTCAGGGGTGGCCGGAGCAGGGCTGCGAGCTCTGGGCTCTGGGCTCTGCACTTGATGACATTCCACATAAGCGTCACATAAAAAATAAAAAAATTAAATAATAAAAACACACATGTAGGGACCACAGCAACTAAACAACCTTTTCAGAACTAAAGAACAAAGGCACAGCATCCTGTCCTCGGGGCTCTATCTTCTACATCTCCTGATACCACGGATCTGATATCCTGGAGGAAATGGGGTAAGGGTTAGCTCTGACCTTCAACACGGGACAGCTTTGTTAAGGAGGTGACATACTGTCAGCCTAATGCTGCAAATCCCGCACTGGCATTGGGACAATATTTTCCAGTTCTGCAAAGACCTTAAAGAGCACTGGCTCATTTGAGCTTCAGAGAGGGGTGAGAGAGCTGATGGTGTCTCCACTGATGAGTGAAAAGCCTGGTGCAGGGCGATGGAGTCTCCAGGACAGTTCTAGAACCCTGCAGTCCTGACTCTTCATATAGTACTTGCTATCCAATAATTTTCAATAGAAAAAACAATGGGTGGAGGGGCGCCTGGGTGGCTCAGTGTGTTAAGCCTCTGCCTTCGGCGCAGGTCATGATCTCAGGGTTCTCGGATTGAGCCCCACATTGGGCTCTTGGCTCAGCAGAGAGCCTGCTTCCTCCTCTCTCTGCCTTCTGCTCTGCCTACTTGTGATTTCTCTGTCAAATAAATAAATAAAATCTTTAAAAAAATGGGTGAAACCCTTTCTTCAGATTAAAATGCCGTGAGATTCCTAGTATTTAGGAACAGAACAAGTGGACCTGCCACAGTTGGATGGGAGTGAAGGGCTCAGGGCTCCTGCTCACAGTTCCCTCTCCCTCCTCCTGGAACGTGAGCCCGGCTCCAGAAGTCTGAGGGAAGTGGTGTTTTGCATTTCACGGATTGAAAACTTGCCAGTGTTACCATCCAGATTTTATTTGGGCCTCCCTTCCCTCGTTTGCTCCACATTGTGTGATGTTTTTCCGTGCAGCTTGGATCCCAGGGGTCATCTCTAGTGAAGGAGGCTGTGCAGGTGGCACCGTGGAGAGAACAGGCTGGGGACAGGAAGGCAAGATGCTCGTTTGGTTTTGTTTTTCCTGAAGTTGACATTGATTTATGGCAGTGCCCAAAGCAAGGCATGGGACTGCTATGCCACTGTTTCTGTGTCATGAAAAGATACCAGGGGGCCTTTTGTAGCGTGTTTCTGTGTTAACCCACACAAGTCCCTCAGGATCTGAAGCATTCTTTTTCCAGCCATAATTGCAACCACCTTTGAAAGCACATCCGCGGTCCTGACCAAAGCTGGTTTTACTTCTGCAGCAACCCTTCACGGGTTCATCTTCCCTCCGTAGAGCCTCTAATGCAATTCTGTAAATGGCTTTGTGTGGCTTTATCTGAACAAGACATGCAATAAGACCCCTTCCCCTCCCACTCGTGTTAGAGAGTTCAAGTGCACCACACAGAGGCCACATATGCATATTTCTATTCATGTCCCTTCACACATACATTGCCCAGTACAACCAAACCCAGGCCGTAAGCGGTCTTCAGCTGGATCAGAAATAATGCCATTTCTAGGGGAGGACAGAGCCTGCGTTCAGTGCTGCTGGGTCTCCAGTGTTGTGAGGAGAAGGGACAGACAGGAGAGGGTGAGACAACAGGGCTTGGTGATTCACTGGCTGTAGAGAGGGAAGGGCATGGTCACCTGGAATGGCACAGAAGGGTGCAATGAGGAGCCCTGTTACAAGGAGAACTGGCTGGCAGGAGCATGAAGGCAGTCACAGCCAGGTAAATGCAACAGGCTGAAGGAGAAAAATGGAAGCAACTTGAAAAAACCCTTATTTTGCACTTGGGACTAGAAATGACTTCATATCATATGTTATCGGTAATCTGATTACAAACTAAATTGATCAGATATTCAGACATTTTTGTCACGTATAAATGTGTGTGCCTGTGTATTCATGCTTGGTGTTAGTTACATGTTACTTACCTTCCTTGTGATATAGCTAGGTCTCGCTGCCCATATGTTAAAGAAAGAAAAAGGGGGTCTGGGAAAGAATAATGAATTCAAGGGGGTATATTAGGTTTCTCCAGAGAAAATGAACAAATATTATGTATGTGTGTATTGAAAATATTTATTATAAGATATTGGCTCATGTCATTATGGAGGCTGGGAAGTCCCAGATCTGTGGTATGGGCCAGCAGGCTCACACCCCACAGATGCAATGGTGCACTTTCAGTTGGAAAACCAGAAACCTGGAGACCCGGGAGCCCCGTAGTGCAGAAGTCTGAAAGCAGCCTTCTGGAGAACTTCCTCTGGCTCAGGAAGTAAGTTTGTTGGTTCTGTTTAGGCCTTCACCTGATTAGATGAAGCCCACCTACATTATGGAGAGCAATCTGCTTTCCTTAGACTTTATCAGTTTACACATAAAGTTCATCCAAACACCCTCCAAGCTGATACCTGACATAATCATCACAGGTGGGAGGAATGAAGATATAAAAATTGAGATTATTTTAGGTTTCAGGAAAAACAATGACTGTCTTATGCCTAGAAACATGTGCTCTATGAGTAGATTATGAATAAGGCATCTTGGTTTGATGAAGTAAAGTCCTAATAGTAAAAAATTTTAACAAGATGTCAATACCTGGGGCAACTCTCCGTGTGATACAAGCCCTCTTCTAGATGTATCAAGCACTATATTTTACTTTGAATTCCAGTATCTTCACTTTTATGCTTTTGATACTAGTCACAAGACCTTCCTTACCTTTCTTTCCACAAGCCCTGGAAGATTATTGGCACAAGGTAGGTGCTCAATAAATACATGTTGGTTACATTTTGAGTATATCATAATTTGCATTGTTTGGCAGTTTGCCACCAATTTCTTTCTTGAAAGGGAGACTTATACACTTGATTACACACTTTATAAAGAAAATATGGGAAGGAGAGTCACCTGAGTGGTGTAGTCAGTTAAGCAATGGACTCTTGGTTTTGGCTCAGGTCATGATCTCAGTGCGGAGTCTACTTAAGTTTCTCTCTCCTTCTCTCTCTATCCTGTCTCCCCCCACCCCATGGGCTCTCTCTGTCTCTCTCACAAATAAATAAATAAATCTTAAAAAAGAAAAAAGAATATATGGAAAGGAGATAGCTTGTACAAAGTGATTCCCTTAACTCAGATTTTCTGCTTGCTCTCTCCACTCACATGTACTTCCTATGCAAAGGGAGATCAGAGGCTATGATGATGTAAAGGGGAATCAAACTCTCCTTATTTTTTTTTTTTTTGGACCTCCTTATTTCATTCCCGTCTACCCAGATGTCTGCTGGAATTCTCTCATCATTTGAAATTGAAAGGATGAGAGAATTTAATACTTAAATATTTAAATATTTCCTGGATCATTCTGTCAGATATAGACGTTTTGAGTGATTCAAGTTAGTACTGCTCAATAGTTTCCTCCTGGAAACTACTGAATGAATTTCTCATGTTAATGTGCTTCTCTTGGGTTTGCCCAGTCAAACATCTTTGACCCTAATATTCAAATGTCTCCTATGCCCCTGTGTTCTTTCCTATTTCTACCCTCCTCTCCACTTCCAATGACACTGCCATCATCCTCCCATGTGGACCATTCCAGCAACCTTCCCATCTCTATTTTGCTTTCCTCCAAAGCACATCTTCCTCTGCTTCCAGCAGAGGTGATCCTTTCCAGCCTTGAAACTGCTTCTATTATTTCCTTGCTCCAGAGTCTTCTGTGAGTCTCCATCATCTAGAGGATAAAAATCCAAATCCCGGTCCCTTGTCCCTTCCATTAGCCTCATCTTTTAAACCTCGAGTTAATCTGGCCACTACTAGTGATCCACCATTCCCATGCTCTTTGTTGGCCTGTAATACCTTCCTCTTATTCTGTCTGGCACACTCCCATTCTAGGCTCAGCTCAAGGGCTCCATATATTTAACTTTTATATGGAAGCCTCTCAAGTCTGTAGCCAGGCTTACACTCTTCTCTGTATTGCACTGATGAAATTGTGCGTGACACCATGCCACTATAAAAATACCGTGTGATGTTGAGATCATTTTTATAAACATCTACGTTCCATTATGAACTGTGAACTCTTTAAGAAACGACATGGTCTATATGTTCATAGTGCTAGCATCTAGCTGAATCCTTGGCATGTAAGAGGGACTGAACAAATATTTGTTAAACGATAGAATAAGTGGCTCTCCTCCACCTCTTCTTGAGTTACAACTCACAGCTGAAAACTGTCAAATATTTACGGACTATGATTCATCCTAGGCCCAAGGAAGTAACTGAATAGAGAGGTGTCTGTTTTTGAAACATGATAGTTAACTGTAGTTAACAGTAGAAAGGAGGAAATGGCATGACCTCCTCTTCCCATCCCTGCTTTTCCCTGGCCCTGTGGCAGCCAGCCCCTCTCCCCCCTTGGTTCAGGAGAGGATATTCTTACTTCAAGGTGGTTATGCCTCCAACATTCCTTCATTATTGCCCAAGGAGCTGTTTAGGAAATCATCATCATCGTCACTTTCATCATCTTCATCATCATCATCATCACGGTCACCTTCATCACTGTGCCAGGATGTTTAAAGAGGAAGGAGAATAAAAGCAACGGGTCAAATATGATGGTGCTTGTTATGAGACCCTGGTTTCAGCTATTAAACTGACAAAGTAAAATTTCCGTAGCGATTCTTCCCTCCCAGCTCTAGAGTGAACGCTCCTCTTTGACGTAAAAAGGCTTGAACAAGGCAGCCTGATGGTAACACCGGTTTCTCCGGTTTCTCTTCAATTTGACTTCACTCGTATTCCTTAGTTTTCTCATTTTCTGTTTTCGATGTGTTAAATTGGACGGCAGAGTAAGTCACTGGAGTGGAATATTTGAGAAAGAACCTGACTTCTCCCTAACTTTCTTCAAAGTACATTCATATGTACTCACAGACCCAGAATAATTGTTCTAGGTCGGATATAATTAAGGATTCAAACTTATGTAAAACTGATAACATTTAATGATTTTCTCTTTGGGGGGACTTAGTGGGAAGGGGTTGAAAGTATAGCTGAATATATTACATTACCTTGGTTTGAGTCACAGATTTGCTCACGGTGGCTTGCGTGGGAACAAGATGGATATACACTCCTTTGGCTGACCAAATTCCCTTGAATATGTAGAGCAGAGACATACCAGTTATCTCATAATTAACATTGAAACTTGCCTTCTGGCTCATTGCCTTCAGAGTGAGCTAATCTGTGTTCAAACGTTGCACGCCCTTCTGTAAATGATAGTTCTCCCAGCTGCCTGTGCATTAGCTCAGTCCAGTCTCCATTTCCAAGCTGTTATTTCTTGGTACCTTCTGGGTTAAGTAAGCCTGTCTGTCTACTACTCTTGAGGTAAGTTAACTGTGTGGGTCATGAGTTTCCTTCCAGGCATCCTGCCAGTGATGTCATGTTGAAGGGGATGAAAGACTGAAAGTAATGATGGGTGTGCGGGGGGAAGGAGTGAATCTCAAAGCTTCTGGCTGATGCAAGTCCAGGATTTTTAAGGACATGAGTAATTCTGTGTCTTTTAAAGAGCAACCTATAAACATAGGAGTTTCTGGCCAACAGATATAACTGGAATTCAAGGATGAAACTCACAAATAGCAAGCCATGATTTGTTGCCTGCATAGGATAAGGTCAGTGTGATTTCACTGTGGCCCTGAGTAAGTGTATTTCTTAAGAATTATCTGCTATGGTTTGGAGTTGAGGGAAGATAATTTTCGGAGGACATGGCCAGAGTTTAGGAAATTGATGTGCTAGGACTTGTCAGTGAAATTATATTTATTTCCTTAATTATCACAGCCACTCTTTAAGATTAGCATTACTGTTCTCATTTTATATGTGAGAAAAATAAGGCTGATATAGGCAAAGAGACTTGACCATAGTAAATAAATGGAAGGCTTAGACTTCACGTTCTCTTTTGTCTGACCTGAAAGCTAAACTCTTTCTACCACACTGTTAATCATTTTTTGGCTAAAAGGGATCTATCCTCAAGTTGCTTACTCTGCTTTCAGTGATAATCTCTATGTCTGGGGGAAATGTGTCATTGACCACAAAGCCTACAAATTATTAATCACATCAGTATCCTGGCTATTGGCTGTACCACTTTGCCCTACTCTAATGGGATAGGCTTCAAGTCTTTCTTTGGGTAAAGTTAAACAAAGTTGGCTTTCCCATGATCCAAAATACAGATCGACAATGCTCGGTGACCTGTTTCTCATCAGACTATAAGATCGCAGACTTAAACCAGGGGTTCATCTCTGGATTAACATTAAAACGACCTTTGAATCTTAAAAACAAAAAAAATATCCATGTCTGCCCATCCTCCACCCACTCCAAACATATACCGGAATAGATTCTGATATATTTCTTCTGGCATATGTAGTGGGCATAATATATAGGATTCTGTGTGATTTAAAAATGCATTCAGGCTTGAGAACTGAGTTTTCCATCATAGTACTAAGTTCAGTATTATTCTGAAGCAACTGTATTGGAAAAAAAAACTCGATAAAAGAATACAAAAAGTTGTATTTATTGTTTACTCTAAGAAGAGTTTTTTACTCTAAGAAAACCATGATATGTTAGTTAGCTGCTTCCCCACCAAAAAAAAAAAAAAAAAATACTGTGGAAATTTGGTTTAATTCAATAAACATTTTCAGATGCCATAGAAGATAAAAAAACCCGTAAGATCCTCTTTCTCTAAGGAAGGTACAATCTAGTAGAGTAATAATGTGTGCAAACATAACCATGTTTCTGTGTGAATGTTGTGAAGCCCATCACTAATTGTGCCATGAATTATAAGATGGACAACTACCTTGTTCTAAAGAGAAGGGATCGAATGTGCAGCAGGTTAGGGTATTCAAAAGAAAGGTGTATTAGGAAGAGACAGGTGGACCTGGATGCCTAGAGCAGAGGGATCAAGGACGTGACTGGCAGGTACAAGACTGGAAGAGGGCAACCCCTGACCCGCCAAATGTTCTCTGTTAGCTTCTATCTCTTATTTATCTACAAAATACATGGATTTCGTTCTCATCCTTTCCTTGGGTCTCATCCCCGTTCTCTTTCTTGATTGATTATGATTAGGTTACTAATAATGACAACAATGGCAGTAGCTTATATTTTGGATCTTCCTAAGGGCCAGTCACTAGTCTGACTTGAATATTGAATATTGAATATTCTGATTGAATCCTTAGAGCAACCCTAAAAATCATGTAATATTATTGTCTTCTTTTTACGTCTGAGGAACCAGAGGCCCAAGGGCACAAGAAGTAGCTCGAAGCGTTAGCGGCTCCAGAGATGGGCTGTGGTGCCTCAGCAATCAGGCTAAATGGCCTTGGCAAGTGAAGAACTTTGGAGGGTGGGGGAGTGGCCGTAGGCCTCAGTCTTGCCTTTGGGATGCAGGACCATCTTCCTTTCAGGTTTCTTGCTTCCCCTTGCATCTGACTTACTAGATCACCGTGGGAATCAAAACATGGAGCTGGAGGGAAGATTCTGGCTTTCATAAATCATGAATCAGTTTTGTCACTGACATTTAATTTTAGAGTAGATCTCTTTGTATTGTGCCTTTGTATGGTATTGAAAGGAAAAGTAAATTTTACCTTTGATGAGTGGCAGTTAAAAAGAAGAGAAAAATTTGGAAGTATGTTGCCTTAGGTTACATGTGAAAGAATGGCTGAGAAATGATTATTGGTTTTGAGGAGGAAAGCATTTGTGGGAAGGATACCAGCCACCTAACTCTTACAGTGAGTTAGGGCACAGCTTTCTAAACCACAGAGCCCCAGGGCTGATTCCCAGCTCCAAGGTTTACTAGCTCTTCAACCACTGACCAACTTCTGAGGCTCACTATCTCCGTGGTTTTCATCTGTAAAATGGGGACACAATGGACTACATTGATGCTATTCTAGTCATTCTGCCATGAGGCCACCATGGACACCCATCTACATAGATCAAGGAATTGGAACAGCTCTTATTTCATTGGCAAATTTTGAGGTAAGGAAAGAACTGGTATCTTGGTGTTTTAACTGACATCTCTGGAGCCATATATATTAAGTGGCCTAAGGGGGAGCGAGAAAGTTGTCTTCAAGTTTATGAAGGAGATGAATCCCCAAATGCTTTCTCTCCTCCTTGTGAGTGTTAAAAAACAAGAATGTAGAAGGAAACACACACACACACACACACACACACACACAACCCTTCTTTTCTTCCCACCCCCTTGAACTCTGCTCCTTTAGTGAAGGCTCTAGACACTTTTCCTAATGCTTGACAAATTGATTCCTCCAGACTGCAAATCAGCTGGTCCTGGTTTGCAGTGCATACCCTCTGTGGATTGCAATCCTAGAGGAATTCCAGAAAGAAAGAAATACTGTTCGCTTTTCTTTAAAAGAAAAAAAGGCATTTGACAAATGTCCTGGAAATACCCATGAAACTTCCATTACCTTGGACCTCTGGTGGATTAACTCCAAAAGCCCTCAAGAATGAATGTGGTGTTCAGACTTCCTGATAATGATAAGTCGGGTGTGGAAAATTTTTGCAAAAGATAGATGGGTCATAGGAAATGACCCTTTAGATTGATCCGGTTTATGACTGCCTTATGTTTTTATAGTACTCCACAGTTTACAAAAGGCCTACATCTACATGACCATCCCTCCCCAAATTCTGGAGTCCGACCCAGGGAGTTATTGGTACTTCTTTTCAAATGAAGAAAGAACCACTGAGAAAGGTTAACAGGTCCTTTTGAAGGGACTCAGACATTATCTGTCTGAAGGAGCTTTACAAGAATCTCCCCTATGTTATAAAAACTCTTGTTTGTTTAGAGCTTTACAGATTACAAGTCAAAATAAAACCAAATGCACTTACTTTGCTAGGATTTGTTGGCGATACTAGAAATGAGAAGCAGGTTAATTTGCCTAAATCAATTTATCAAAAGTCAATTTGCCAAATGATCTAGTTGCTTATTTTTATCAAATATATAAATTGTGCTTCTTACGTAAAAGCTTTAAAAGGAAGGAAATCCAAATATAAAATCCATTTTTAAACAACAATGAACATGCTGTTTGTATGCTGTAGGAGAAATCAAAGGATTGTAAAGGGATGTGAACATTTTGGTGTAATGGAATGCCATAAAAATTATGCCCCATTTCTGGGGCACCTGGGTGGCTCAGTTGATTAAGTGACTGACCCTTGATTTCAGCTCAGGTCATGAGGTGGAGCCCTGGGTTGGGCTCCGTGCTCAGTGCAGAATCTGCTTATCCTTCTCCCTCCCTCTTTGCCCCCTTGTATGCTCTCTCTCTCTCAAATACATAAATAAGTAAAAAATGAAGTAGATAAAAAAATGAAAAATAAAAGTTTCTGACATCTAATGCTATTTCTTTCCCACCCGATAATCAGCATTTATAGGGAATAGGAATTTTGGAGCTATGTCTAGCAAATTAAAACCTAATATAATTCTAGAACCCATAATTTATATTCACAAATATCTGAGAAAAAATCAGAAGTTTTACTTAAGTGTAATATAAAATTAAAATTGCAGGAGATTAGCCCAGGACTCTGGGAATACAATACACATTTAGTTCCTTCTTTCGGAGCCTGACAGTCTACTGGGAAAAGTGGATCTTACTCAAAGTCTCACCCATGAATGTAAAAGCGTAATGGGGGAAAAAGGAAGTAACAATAACATACAGAGAACAGGGATCAAGGCAGATTTCCCTGCATTAGGGTCAGATGTGAAGATCTGAAGGATGTTCACATCAAATTAAAAGTTAATTTGGGAAGTCTGGAGATATATCCATAGCATAAATTTTAATTACTTCTTAATCCTTTACACTAGCAGGGTCTGGGAACTTCTCTGCCAATTTATTTGTATTTCTAATGAATGCAGTTCTTTCTGCGGTGGACAACACCACATGCCTCTGTTTCTTTCTACCCAGTAAGTGCAAATGTAAATCCACTAATGATACTGTTAGAAATTATTTGTGTTTCCTCTTAACATGTTTTTCGAAGGGTTGCACTGACTTCCTTAGCTGGGCTTCCATTAATATAAAAGGGCAGATTGAACCCATCCAATTTGGCTGAATTCAATTCCAAGGTTTGATGATAACCAGCTTGGCTGTCGCTTTCTTTAAACCATACCCAAGTTTTGTAGCTTTCCTGTATTCATGTCTCCAACTTGCAGAATAAGTTTAAATATTGTCTTCCTTCCAGATTTATAAAAATTACGGCATATCAATACATAAGTGATTAGAGAAAAACAAAGAAAATAAGGCTTTGTACAAATGGTGATAACTGTTTTACCAATGGGAAATTTTATCTGTAATATCCAAATCCACAAAATCTTTTACTCATGAAAAGAACCGAATGTCTTTTTAGATTTAACTTGAGGAAAATGAATTTTCTTTTATTTCCCTGAGTTCCAAGAACCCAAAACAAATAAGAATAATGGCACCTCAATCAAGTACATTATTAACTTGCTCCATTTGGCAGATTCGCTAGTTCCCTTTTTATCCTTTTCCTGAAGCTAAGTTGTCTTTAAATAATCACCCTTTCATTGGCAAGATTAATGTTCACTGAAATTTGCATGCTTTATAGGCTCACAGCATATGTAAAATACATTTTTCTTGACAAGATGTTCATACAATAACAAAATATACTGTTGTGTTAAAATGTTACATAATTTTGTAAAATTGCTTTTTTTTTTTTAAAGATTTTATTTATTTATTTGACAGAGAGATCACAAGCAGGCAGAGAGGCAGGCAGAGAGAGAGGAGGAAGCAGGCTCCCTGCTGAGCAGAGAGCCCGATGCGGGGCTCGATCCCAGGACCCTGAGATCATGACCTGAGCCGAAGGCAGCGGCCTAACCCACTGAGCCACCCAGGCGCCCCTGCTTTTTTTTTTTTTGCTCCAGTCAACTAGTCTTCACATTTATAAATGTTTCTTTAAATGAAAGGATAGCTTCTTCATAATTAGGAGGTTTAAATTTTAAATTCTAAGCGATACTATCCATGTGTGATATACTTCCCGAGTCTTGCCTCATCTTATTTGAAATATTGCCTCGAATTCTTTATGCGGTTAAATAAAGACTATTAGTAGCATCACAACCAGAATGCCCAAAACTTCTTGCAAGAAATAGTCAACAATTGTTCATTATGGGAGAGAGGTAGCACGTAGTATAAGAGAGACCTACTTTATAAATGCAGACATCTTAGGTATAAGGAAAGAGATCAATGTGAATGCTGAGAGACTGATTAAAATAGAAAGGACGACATATAGTGAATAATACTGCAATATTCTTACTACTCTTGGAATCATTTAACAAAAGCGTTCCATAAAAATTCCACCACAGAATCAAGATGCTAATGTTATACCTCATTTATTGCCAGCATATTCAGTGACATTTTAAAATGTACATCTGTCAGCCAGAGATATAAATGAATGAGGTGAACCATACAATTTACCCTCAGGAAGTTCCATTAGAGCCCCCAAAGTATAATATTTATGAGGTCAGAACCAATTAATCAGATAGCTGTATTTGCTTTTCAGCTCAGCAGGCTCTCTGCTCCACCAAACTGTTGCATTTGAAAATCTTTCATATTTGGCAAAAGAGTGGGTTTGTACGTGCTACATAAAAGCTATTTTGTAAATCAATTACTGTAGTAATACAGAGTGTATTCAGTAGTAATTCACCGTCTAAGTGGAGAGAATGCAAAATATGCTCTTATCAGAAACGTTTTATCTCGGCAGGAGTCCTAAATATTCTTTTTGAGTTATGATGGTCTTACCGATCCCACAGTTTACGGAATCAGAGGCAATTATGCAAGAAATACAGGTTTGTGCTTACAGTGCATGGTCATTCAAACTTTGGGTGCGGTGAAATCCGAGAAGGTGGCAGAAGCAGGGCTCCTGCTGCTGTCAAAAACAATCTGGGCAGAAATGGGCAAGACCATAAGAATTTTACAGCAGAAATGGCTACTATTCGGAGAAAGAAGGGCACGTGTAGTTAGCTTCCGAGAATACAGTGGATGACAGGTGCAGTGTTATTCACAGGGACCCGCTATAGCCGGAAAGCAGGTCTCAGAGCAATTTTAGAAATGATGATGTGTTCGAGGAATTCTGATGGTAAAACTAACTCTAAGAGCTCTTTTTTATTTTTCTTTTTGCAGTAGAGAAGAGAGAACAGAGACCACGAGGACTGGTACTCTTTTATAAATAAAAAACCCTGGCGATAATTCTTCTCCATGATTTGACAACCTGAGTAGGCATGAGAAATTGTGGGAAAAGGTTATAGGTTGTAATATAGAAATTGGGTCAAGAGACAATGGACTAATTTTATCAAGTCCATAAATTTACATTAAGTCCCTGTTATTTGCCCTAAATATTATGCACATGGATGTGGAGGTATGTCTGTGCCTGGGGTCGGTGTTGGGGTTCCGTGGGTCAGCGAGCCAGCGGAGGTGAAGCCCTACAAAAGGCAATGAATGCCTTCTGCTAGTATAACCCAGGGAAGCTGGGCTGCTCTCTAATCCACTCAGCAGGGCATTGCATTCAAACCCAGCAAAACGAAACCAGCCCAACCCAAGTGACCTCTTAAGACTGCAAAATCACAATATTTCTACCTCGTCTCTTTTCTGAAACAAGCTAAGGAATACTAAAAAATAAATAAATAAATAAATCATGGCTGGGGGGAGGGGGACATTGCAAACAGTCCTCCTTCAATAAAACTAGGAATCCCTGAATTGGGATGTAATTGCCATTGTAGAATGGAAGGTTCACTTGTTTGGTTTACTAGTGGTATAGCCCCAGAACCCACAAGGTGGTCAGGAAACGTCTGTCAAATATATGGACTATACTTTTGCGTGGCCTTGTATGACCTTTTAACCTAATTGCATTCAACTAAGTAGGAGGAAAATCCTTTTTTGTATTCTTTTGTTTTTCCATCTTCAAACTCAATCTCTTGGTCTCCACTTTCTGGAGGAAAAGAAGGACAAATCCAACATGCAGAGAGAAACCATCAATCATAATTTTAAGAGTCCAGGGGCTCGTGTCCTCACAATGTAGGCGTGTCTATGGGAATGTTAGAAGGGTCATTTAGATTATACCCTATTTTTGCCTGGTAGGCTAACTGTAACACGGAACCCCACTTAAACAGAGAGACCACTTGGAGATAAACTCAGGGTGGACACATGCCTACACACGCAGCAAACAGGTTCCCCCAAAACTCGGTGGCAGGAGTCCGAAGTCCTTAATACTTCACCTTTTACTCAAAGTGGCAAGGCTCAGAGGCTTAGAGTGCCTCCTGAAGCACTGGGAGCCTTCCTACATACAGACCTTGTTAGGAGCAGTTTGCTGAATGAGAGGAGGACATGCTGTCCTCCGAAAAAGAGGGCTCTCAACATTGCAGAGAGGAAAGATCACAGGAGCTGATCAGCTTTGCTCTGTGATAAGCACGTGTCAGAAAACATACCTGAAAGGAAACACTTCCTTTCTGCCCCATCTCATAGCTCGGACCCATTTCCTCATCGAGGGGATGCTTGGGTCCCCGTACCTCTGTTTTGAAATGTATGTGACAAATTGCTTCCCTTACAGTAATACATTCTGGCCTGGAGGTGCTATGATTCTTCTGAGTATATTGAAGTTAACTTGGTTTAAAATTAATTAGCTTTCAGCAATGTCGGTGTTTACCGAAGAGGGAACGTCACACTTCTTTATCGGGTGCTATAATTCAGAATGTGTGGGTATCTCTCCTGGTAAATTAGGTTCTGTTTCAGGAATCTTAAAGAAAAGTTTCTGTGGGTATCCAAAACACCTGAAATTACTTGTAATGAAAATGGTAGATATCTACATAAAAAGTGAATATGGAATTGTAAACAGACTATCCACCGAAATGCCAATGACAAAGTAAGAAAAGAAGCCAAGGAAGAGAGAGACGGTAGAACTTTAAGGGGACAGCTTTGAGGGCTGGTACTGTACTATATCCCACACATCCTTGCTTTTATTAAGTGAATAGTTGGTAATTTGCTTTCAAATTATCTGAGGTAGGCTGTCAATTCCAGACAGAATCACCCTGACCTGTACACTGTGGACTCAACTCCAGGATGCACTGGCTGAGAGTCAATGAGGAAGGTGGGGAAATGTGTACTTTTTAACGAGAAAGGGGACTTGGTGTGACACAGTATATAGAATGCGTGTTCAGAATGGTGGTCAGGGGCACCTGCGTGGCTCAGTTGGTTAAGCCTCTGCCTTCAGCTCAGGTCATGATCTCAGAGTCCTGAGATCGAGCCCCATGTTGGGCTCCCTGCTCAGCAGAGAGTCTGCTTTTCCCTCTGCCTCTGCTCTCTCTCTCTCTTAAATCAATAAATAAAATCTTTAAAAAAAATTAAGAATAGTGGACAAAGCAGGGAAAGAAGAGGTAGTCCAAACAAAAACAAAAACACCAAACCCCAGAAAAATTGGATTATTAAGCTTATATATTAGAGCAAGTTAAATAAAGAAGCAAACTAAAGATAGAGGTAATTTGAACATGTCAGTGTAAACTCATAACCTAGAGGAAATCTTTCCCCCTGTCATATTTTGGGGTTACTCTGTCTACTGCAAATACCCAATGGAAATGAGTTTCATGCCACTCTAGACACCCCCCAGTTTTTGAGCACTAGTATCATTTACTAAGGCAAACAGAACTCCAGGGAGAAGAACTAATGTCGTATCTTAAGGTCTAATAAGTAAATACAGACCAGAATTACCCTCTGGCAAGAAAGCAAAGATATTTTCTGAGATGTTTGGGGTTGTGTTGGACAAAGGTTCCCACAGAAAAAGCAGCTTGTGCGTGTCCAAGCTGTTAGAATTTGAGCGTCAGAAACAAAATTATAGCCAATTGGAATAGAGGAGCTTGTACAAGGGGCTGTGTGTCTGTGATTACACTAAAAGAGGGAAACAAACCCCAAATGCTAAAAAGTGTCTGTAATATATTTGGGTCTCTACCTCTTCTATAGGGGATGCTTTTTATTGTGTAATCCAAATGACAGGCTTCCTATGCTGCACTTTAAGTCAATTGAAAGGTTATCAAATCCAGAGGGTGTTTTTTGTTTGTTTGTTTTTGTTTTGTTTTGTTTTGTTTTGTTTCCCAAGAGAAAATGGAAATGCAGAAAGGCATGTAAAATATGGAGGGATTTTGCATAAGATGTTTGGCTCGCCCCGTGTCTTCCCTAACTGGATCATTTAGGGCTCTTTTTGTGGACTAGTTTAGTAACTTATACTTTTGCTACTCAGCCCGTAAAATTGTGGTAGCCCTCTACGAGACAAAAGTTAATAATATTGTGAAATGTCATGTGGTTGTCTGGAAATGAAAGTTTTTATAAAGAATGGGGCCCCAGACTGTACTATGGTAAGAGCATAATAATCAGGGAAGGGCTTGTAATTCCTGTCCCTTTGGATGGGGAAAGAGTAAACTGCCTTTCACACATTTCTATGGGGAGCTGGAGTAGTGCCCCGAAATGACAATTTCTGGTCATTGCAACCTCAAGATTTCTTTTAGAGGCTTGTTTGGTGTGTGTATGCCTTGTAGCTCAGCTTCTTTTGAGAGAGTTTATATTAAAAATTACAGGGTTTTTCTTTTTCTTTTTTCTTTTTTTTTTTTTTTCTGCAGGGGAGGAATTTGGTGGGACAAAGAGGGCATGCTTGCCTCATTCCAGATTTTTTTTCTTCCATATGGAAGGAGCTTGCTGGAATATTCCTGGCCTCTCTTTGCACTTCAATCATTCTTTGCCTGGGGCTCAGGGAGGAGGGGCAAAGATGAGTTTGATTGCTGAGATTAGGAGAAAAATGGGTTTGCAAAACCCAGCCTTCTCTGCCTGTGTGGTGCTCCCAGGAGTAGATTGCCAGTAACACGCAGCTGTGTTCTGCTTCTTCAGGCACAAGTCTTAACTTACCGGGGTTCTACCAACCGTCCTTTCTGGGGGAGAGGTGTTCCTCGCCAGCCTTGTCTGTGACGGCATGGGAGTCTTCCTGTAATTCAGTTAGTAGGACAGACCTTCCCAAGGACAGAAATCACACTCTACAGCCTATCCCTTATCAGGAATACAGGTGCTAGCACATTTTGACAATGATGCACTCACATTTATTATTTCTGAAATGGCAAAATGCCTGGCAGTCCATAAAGTATTTGACTTTTGGAAATATAGTATTCTGTTCTTTCATCTGCTACTTGCTTGTTTTACTTCACAATTTGTTCAGATCCTGGGTAGGGAAAAAAGAAAAAAAACAAACAAACACTTTTTTATTGGGGTCCTGAAGATTCCAACATGTATGTAAAATCAGTACGATGTTAATTACAGAAGTCAAGGTGTTTTAACCTGCAGGATATTTTTATTCCTGAGAACATCCCCAAGTCTGAGCTACATTTCATCCCCCAAATAACAAGACAGCTTGGATTGATTCTGACACAGCAATGAAAAATATGTGAGAAACAGTGGAAGGAATGCAGTACAATTAGAAAGAAGAAGAAGTGGGTCAAATCTACAGAGTTTAAAGCATTGTTTCCCCATGAAACACATGGGGCTCGTTAAAAGTATACTGTACTTTGGAAGAATGAATTGGAAAATTGATATTTTATGTAGTTTAAGAAGAGAATTACAACAATAAAGTATCTCTTCTTCTATTAGCATTGAGGTAATACAGCAAAATAATATTGTGACAAAAGAACCAAAGTGGAGGCATACAGAGAAAAAAATGACAATGTACACATTTTATGGAGAGACAATAAAGATCAGAAAGACAGTTTTGAGAGTGAGGCATATTGAATTGTGAGGGTTGATCGGAAGTGAAATTCAAAAGGGGATCTATTTTGGAGGAGGAATGAAAGGCATAAAGGTTAGCTAGTAGAAATTAAAAAAAGGGTTAAAATGTCATTAATACATGAAGGGGAACGATAGAGTTCAGCTCCCCCTTGAGGTAAATTAGAGAGGGGGAAAAAGGAAAATAATGAGAACAGAAACAAAAAACACAACAGGAACAACAACAAAGACAACAAAAAAACAAGGAGAGAGCCAGCTGGCAAAAGTAGAATATTTTCTTGCTTTTGATAACATTTTATGAATCTAAAAACAGAGGGAAAGTTTAGTCAGGTGAAGGTTGCAAAGTGACTACACTGGGTAGAATCCAAAAGACTGTCACAAGGGCAGCAGGAGTCTTCTTTGTAGGAATGCTATCGTAATGAGAAAAAGCATATGCGAACACTAATTAGAGGTGAAATCTCAAATGGTCCCCTGAAGCCCACCTGAGCAGAAGTTCAGGTTGGAGTTTGGGAAGGATTTGTGCCAAAGACACAGGGTGCAGTTGTGAAGCACCAAGGCTGTGTATGTACAAAACACGGCTAAATTGAGTCTATGTAAGCACCTGCTGTCCCTCTCAGTCGAGGTCAAAGTCACCATGTACTGGTGAAGTCACATATTTTACTTCTACTTTCCAGTGTCTATATGTGGAAAGAAAGTTGGACTGAGAAGACAAGATTTCTCCTCACTCACTTGATTCAGGACTAGAGGCATAATTACAGCCTGTTTTTGTCCAGCAGGACTAGGTTGACCAGAGAACTTCCTGAATATAAAATAGAGATTACACAGGAATTACATCTTGCTTAACTTTGAAGCTCCCAGAATGGATATGTCATGTACATAATAGAGAGTTAATGCATATCTTGTGATTTGAACTAGGTGATAGAGATTGTGGCAGCTCTGAAGGATTAGTAACAGGGTTTACGTGCTTGGTGGAAGATTAACCGAGGAGGCTGAGCTGTTCCCTGCGTGGTTTCAGGCACAAGTGTCCCCATACCGTGATGATAGGAAAATGTCACCAATTGAGGGGACTGGAGTATGTGCATTTAATTCTGTCTGCTTCAATCTTTTATCAGGATCTGCTTCCTCTGACGAGTCAATTAACTACTATGTTCAAACTATCACTTCATCATTTTTAAAGACAGTAGAATCAGTAGTCAATGAGCTTTATTTGTAAGACTATAGGCTCTCTGGTTTGAACAAACCAGACACAGCCATAGTATAGAGAATGGAATACATGAGCAAACCATTCTAACATGACAGCCAATGATAGTATTTCTGGGGAATATGAATTTTGGGGTAAGAGGTCAAGTTTGTAACTGGGCAGAATGAGTTACGAGAAAAAAAGAGGCTAGAAAAAAAGGATTATCTTCATAATTCTTCCCCTTTAGGAAATGTAATTCAGTGGTAAAAGGTGGTATGTTAAGTTTTCTGTTCTGTAATGGTCTCTGTTTGATAGGTCTTAGCAACTTCTTTTCCTTTTCCTACACTTTTCCTACTTCCTCTCTGGCTACCAGAAAGTCTGGTCAGCAAGATTTAGAAAATGTAATCTCTGCTTTCACAGTGGTAATTCTGCTACAAAGTGACTTGTAGAGATACTCAGCTCTGAGTTTGTTGGCATACTGGGGAAACTGAAACATTGATGTTAGAAAGAGAGGCGAGGGGACAGTCCAATGAGAAGAGAGATTGGGCCAATAGAACTAGGACCTGGCGTTTGGAAAGATGATGGAAAGTGGGTATCAGCTAGTGGTGGCCGCAGAAAGTTTGCACCTTAGGGTGCCTGGGTGGCTCAGTTGGTTAAGCCACTGCCTCTGGCTCAGGTCATGATCCCGGAGTCCCAGGATCAAGTCCCGCTTTAGGCTCCCAGGTCTGCAGGGAGTCTGCTTCTTCCTCTGACCTCCCCCCCTCTCATATTCTCTCTCTCACTCTCTCAAATAAATAAGTAAAATTAAAAAAAAAAAGCTTACACCTTAATAAGTTTACAGAGAGTCAGTGATGCCCAACCTTTGCTATCTGAGTCACAGCATGGCATCTGTGTCATTCAGAGTTTGTGTTCAAACAAGCAAATAAAATAAATACCTACTTTGGCAAACTTGAGCATAAAAAGAAATTTACTAAATAACATTAGACTCCTAGCATGTCCAGTATGGTTGGAAAACCTGGGTTGGAGTCTGTGCCAAAGGGGAACAATGCCCAAAGGAGATACCAGAATTGCTTCTGTGTAGACACCATTGGAACCACCAGTTTTGAAAGGTAACTGTTCATGGCTTTCTCCTGTTTTTCTGTTATAGTATTCTTCTTTCTTTTAAAAAACGTATTTGGAAAAGTTCTTTAAATAATGTGCCTATTAATCCTTTATTGATTTTATGGATAGCAAATATCTTTTTCCATATTGCAGCTCCAGCTTTTTTTATTTTTTCATTGAAAAAGTACTGTCTACTTAGGGACCAATCATATTGAACCAAGCTTGGTGATCTTCTATATCTTCTTATCTTCTATATCAATCTTCTGTATCCTTACTGAGGTTTTGGGGTTTTGGCTTATCTTACCCATTACTGAGAAGTGTATTCAGTTCTATCATTCAGTATGATTGCAAATTTGTCTATTTCTTTTCAGACTACAGTCAGTTTTTTCCTTGTATACTTTTAGGCAACATTATTGAGTAGCAACATATTTATAATTATTTTACCTTTCTGGTGAATTAAACATTTTATTATTCAGTAAATATCTTTATGTATAGTAATGCTTATTTCTTTTTAAAATATTTTTAACCTGGTAATATTATACCAACAGATGCACTAATATTCTTTTGGTAGAAATTTGTCTGACATATAATTATCTGTCCTTTTGTTTTCACCTTCCTGTTTTCTTAAGTTTTAGATATATTCCTCATAATAGTTTATAGTTGGGTTTTTAAAAAATCTAGTCAGATAGTCTTTGATTTTTAGCATTTAGCATTTTACTCTATAGTCCTTCATTTCCAAAGTATGCTATAGTTCTTTTTCTCTCTTTCCTTTTACTTTCTTTAGATTGATTTTCTTTCCTTTTTTTCTACCAGTTTGGACACTTTACACACTTTATTTACTGCTTATCCTAAAATTACACACATAAATTTAAAATATCAGAGTCCAAAGTGAATAATAACAAGAACCTTATTACAGAACAAATCCACTAACTTCTCCCCATGTTCTACACTATTACTTTCCTATATTTTCAATCTATCTTGATGCTTTTATCTTTTTAAAAAAATTATTTCTTTATTTGAGAGAGGGAGAGAGAGAGAGTACACATGAGTGGGAAGTAGGGGCAAAGGGAGAAGGGAAGCAGACTCCGAGAACCCAATGCAGAGCTCAATCCCAGCACCCTGAGATCACGACCTGAGCCAAAGGCATATGCTTAACCGACTGAGTCACCCAGGTGCCTCTAACCTGTTGCTTTTGAATTAACACCAGGTTATTAATCTTTATGGAAGGTAACGTTAGATTTTCTCTGCTTCTTACTCATTCTTATATGTGGTTTGACTTGCCATCTGTTTACATGTATCTTTGAGAATTTTCCTTTTCTTTCTTCTGCTGGTGGTAAATTTTTTGTTTTTGTCTTTTGGAAAATGTATTTGCTTCATTCTTGGAACCAATATTTCTGGGTAGAAATTTTTGGTTGACCATTACCTTATCTGACAGTGAAGATCAAAACAATTCTAATTTATAATTTATAATACAGCTGTTGGAAAGACAGTTGTATATTTGTCACTTTTCAAAAAAAAATTGTCTATCTATTTTGGGGAGAGAGGGGAGAGTGGGACAGCAGAGAGAAAGAGAGAAAGTCTTAAGCAGACTCTGTGCTGAGCATGGAGCCCCACATAGGGCTTGATCTCTCAACCCTGTGATCCCGACCTGAGCCAGAACCAAGAGTTGGATATTTAATATAGACTGAGCCACCCAGCTGTTCCAATATTTGTCACTTTTTTGACAGATTTCCAGATTTTTTCCTTATTTTTGATGTTCTTCAGTTTCATGATAATGTCTTGATGTGGATTTATTTTTAAATATCCCACTTGAGGTTCACTGGTTTCTCTGAGTCTATGCATTAATATCTTTCCTAAATCAGTATCCAGTATTCCTTCAAATACTGCTTCTGCTGAACTTTTCATTTCAGTCCAGACTTCAGTGAAATGTGTGCTATACTCCTGTCCTTCAACTTTTTGTCTTACCTTCTATTCTCTTCTTCATCTTTTTTGCTTTAATGTTGTTCATTGGATAATTCCTACAAACCCACCTTCCAGTTTATTAATTCTATCCTCAGCTGTGTCTAATCTGTTATACATGTACCCACTTAATTTTAAATTTTAATTGT
This sequence comes from Enhydra lutris kenyoni, assembly GCF_002288905.1. NCBI lineage: Eukaryota > Metazoa > Chordata > Mammalia > Carnivora > Mustelidae > Enhydra > Enhydra lutris. The sequence continues at coordinate 4,880,369 of NW_019154177.1, forward strand.
TGTAGCTTTCCTTTCTGGAGGATCTATGTTCTTACTTTTTAAATATTTTAATTCTCTACACATTATTTTAAACTTGTCTTTTACTCCTTTAAAGAATATCAAATAAAAGAACTTTGCATTTCATCTTTGATTATTCCAATATTTAAAATCTTTGCAGGGCCCCCTTTTCTATTGTTTCTGTGGGCTGTCAGTCAAAGTGACTTTCTCTTCACTTTTTGAGTTTTAATTAAGAGGAATTTTTAAAAATATGTTTTTTATTCCTTTTGAGACCTAAAGTGATATGTTTTCTGCAGATGGTATTGCATTTGTTTCTGCCTGTCTCTTTGGGTTAATAAAAATTATAGGATTTCTTTGATTTACTTAATGACTTGAGATTATTTTGGATAATATGTGATTTAGAATTTCATATCTTTTTGCTTATAGTTACAAGAGTCATCTTCCAGTTACAGCTTTTCTGGTAGCAATTGGTCTCTTGGATCCCACTCCATTTTCTAGAGCCAACACAGTTTTCTTTGTTGTTTCCTAGAAATAGAATGTCGCTTGGGTTTACTTTTGCTTTGCATTAACACTGAAGGTACAGCCCTTTGGGATCTCAGACCTATAATGAGGAATCTCCTATTAGAACCTCCATTTGAGGGGTTCCTGAGTGGCTCAGTAGGTTAAGTGTCTGCCTTCAGCTTAGGTCATGGTCTCAGGGTCCTGGGATCAAGCCCAGAGTCTGCCTCCCTGCTCAGCAGGGAGTCTGTTTCTCCATCTTCCTCTGCCCTTCCCCTGCTCATGTTCTCTCTCTCTCCCCCCCTCTCTCTGTCAAATAAAATCTTGAGAAAAGAAAGAACTTCCATTTGGGGGGCAGTAAGTTTTGTCTTCTCTCCCAAGTACTATGAAGGGCTATGAAAATATAAGCTAACTTTATCCATATTTGAAAAATGCTTTTAGACTCTATCTGACTTCAGAAATCTGCTTATTTCCCTGAATTTCAAGCTTTGCTTGTATATTGTACTTCATATTTCCTTATTTTTGGCAGCACTTTTAGCTTTGAAAAGAAGTCATATATATTTTGTCGAATCTGGTTCTTTCATTGTCTTTAGTGAGAGGGTATATCTAACCAGTCATATTTTAACAGATAAGGCTGCGAAGAGGAAGATAGAGGATGAAAGGTGTCATTCATTAAAATGAAAATCTGCATTTCATTGGGTATGTAAATCAGGTCTTTTCTTAACCCTGCATTATCATAGACAATTGAGTAAGAAGCATTTTTATTAGCCCATAAGTGGTCCTAGGCAAAATGTGTCCATCAATATTGGCCTGCAATATGGAGGATTTTCTCAAGTTTCTTATTCAAAACCCATTTGTTTTTCTTAACATACTTATAACCTAAATTACTTTAATCCTTCCTCATGTTTGTCTTTGATCTGTCAAAAGATCACACACCTTCTGGAAAAGGGCAAGAGTTCCAGCCATTAGAGTATAGTTTCACTAATAAAGAAAACTCTCTATTGCCATGGTGTCTCTTGTTTTTGTGATTAGTGATATTTTGTGTGTGTCCTTTGTTTTTGGTGAGCATTTCAATGAAAAAAAGTTCTGCTATTTGTCTGTTTATGTTTGCAAAGGATTTGCCCAAAATCTATGAGGACCCAGATGAATTTTCCTGATCTTTAATGATTTTCTGCACACTTATCTCAAGTGTGCTGTATATTTTCTATATCACGCCTCTCTTTGATTCATTTATTTTCATGGTCTGGACATTGCAGATATTTTCAGATAAGATTTAGCTGTCAGTGTTTTTGTGGCAAGGACCGTTGCTTTTCTGTTGTTAATTTCATTGTCCAAAAGAATCAACTGGAAATGGATTTATTCACTTTACTGTTGTATTCAGTATCACCCTAACATTGTCAGAAAGCAGATTTTGGCATCTTACTATTCAGTCTGAAAACTGGGTCCTTTGCCTTTGCCTTTGCGTTAGCCCTTTCCTAGTCTAAGCTTCCTTAATTACATGTTCTGTATGAATTCCTATTGTTGCCATAACAAATTACCACAAAGGTGGTAGCTTAAGACCACAGGCATTTCTTGTCTTACGGGTCTGGAGGACAGACATCTGAAATCGGTTTCCCTAGGCAAAAATTAAGGTGCTCCCTTGGAAGTTCTGGGGGAATGGAGACTCTGTTTTCATGCATTTTCCATTTTTCTAGAGCTGCATTTCCTCCTTCAGCTCCTGTCTCCATTTCCAAAGCCAGAAGCGTCACATTCATTCCTCTGTGTCAACTCTCACATTGCCTCTTTAATAAAGATGTTTTGCATTTAAGGCCCCCCTAGATAATCTGGGATAATCTCTCCATCTCCAAATTCTTAACTAATTCACATCTGCAAAGTTCCTTTTGCTGAATAAGGCAAGATTTATAATTTCCAGGGCTTCGGACCAGGATACTTTGGGGTGCCATCACTCAAACGACTGCGTCTGTGGTTCTCTTCCTGTCGGCCGCTGTGGTCAAGAGCAAATCCCTTCGGTTCGCTTTGCTCTAGCAAGACAGGAAAGTCACTGTACAAAGACTGAAGCTCTTAGGCATAGAAACTGACAATGATACTGTCATTTCCCCATTTCATCTGATGTGGAGTCACCTATTTTCTTCTGTTCTCAGATATAATGTCTTGTAATTTCAAAATGGGCTGGAATAGGCTTCCAAAGTTAAAATAATGAATATTACCTCTCCAATGTAGTTGATTCTAACTCCATTATTACCAGACACTGAAAATGAGGTTGGATAAATTCAGCGAGTGTGCTAGTTTCATTCTCCGTTGAGTTCCCTGGTGATTTTGTGTCTGCACACCCGGATCGGAGGGCACAGCCAGGGTCGTGGTGTGTGTACGGCACCATTGATGGCAGAAGAGGCGACATTGAGCCTGAGAGGAGCCACGTGATAATCACAGCTATGGGATTGGGTGTTGATATGCAAATTAACAATAACATTTAAAGGATCTAGCTCCTAACTCCTCTGGGTTACCTAGTAAAATGCAAAAAACAACAGGAAGTCAGGTTTTCTAAAAATGTAGATCATTCATTCAAAAAACCAAAAAACAAGCAAACAGATGAACAAACCCAGGAAAGTCACTGGCCAACTGAGACAAGGTTCACCCTTCTCGTGGTCTACTTTTCCGTCACTTCTAGGTAAACTCCAGTTTCTGAAGTTCTCTGATTTTGTAAAAAACAAAAACAAGAACAAACAAACACCAAAAAAAACCAAAAAACAAAGACCATTCAGTCATCAAGCTGGGTTTGGGAGCGTCAGCGCAAGGGAAGCACTCAAGTCTGAGGGTCTTGTGAAGGGCTTACGTCAGGAGGGAGACCTGTGGTTTGCGATCTGTGGAGAGAGTCCTGCTAAGGATGTTTCCCGGTTGTGTTCCCTCACTGCGGAGGGCCTTTGGCCTTCCAACAACTTATGTAACTGAAGCAGTTTTTCTTTAGAATGCTCTTCCTTATCTGGAAGAAACTAACCTGTTTGTCCTGTACTTTTTTTGAAGCAATACTTCATTTTACAAACACAGAATGTTGGGTTAATTCTAATCACACAGAAAAGTGAGGTGACTCATGAACGTCCTCAAGTCGGTCAATGCCTACATCAGCATAGAACAGAGTTTCCAGCTGTCGAAGCGAGTGTTCTCCGCGTGCTCCTCCTGACTTACAAACATCAAATGATGAAGAGAAGGATACAATTCACTTCCTGCGTCTGATATCCTGCAGTGAACACAGGATGTTAGCACATGTGAAAGGAAGACATTTAGCATAAGAAGAGGCATATGGAACCCTTGCAAACACTATTTTGTGGCAGATTATGAATTAACCCTGGGTTTCCTTTTTCCTTAATTTACATATTTTAACGTTGCCAGCATTTCATTTATATTTGGAACATCTCACGTGTCTTGAAATCTTGTCAACGTAATGCACGTCTGAGAAAAAGAATCATTCTTTTAAAATATTTTTTTAACCTATCTTTTTAATTTTCTGCTCTGAGAAAGTCAGATTTGAAGTTAGCCCACACTGGTGAAGATGAATCGGAGTCTGGTATTTTCTGTGGTTTTTTACTCCAGTTGATCTGCCAAGCCTCTTTTTCAAGGGATTAGAGGTCATTTGGAGGAAATGAAACAAGCACAATAGTGAAAAAGGATAAAGTTGTGTGATTAAGGGTGGCACATTGGTAAAGTCATGGTCCTTAAGTATTTACGAAGACTTGGGTTGTTGACATAGTTCAGTCCCTACGGATACTCACCTAATGAATAAGTAGGTTCTAGTAAAAGAAAATACTTTGTAGGCATGACTGGATAACTTTACTTCTCTAGCCAGGAAGCTACCCTAGAAAGTGCCGTGAGAGTCAGACAGTCAGATAGGCCCTCCGTTTGTAGGACTACGTATGAGTGCAGTTAGCATTCTGCTGGCTCAGAGAAGACACTGAACACATTACCAACAAGCAAATCTTTGGCTAAAAGTAGGACACTTGGAAATGGTTGCTTTTCTTAGTAAGTTAGGGGAGCTGACATAGGGGATTGGATGAATAAATGCATTTTTACTCTGATTAAGGTTATTTCATTTTTGTCTGCATAATTAGCAAAAGCAATAACAAAGGAAAATGACTAAGGACCCAACATGAAGTCAAGCAAACGTATATTAACAAGATGGGATAATTAGTGTCTAAGTGAATTATGTCAATACATGAAAATATATTATACATTAGTATAGATGGAATGGATGAATTGGCATGAATTTATCACCGTTATCAGAAACATGCATTAATTAATGCTGAGATGGCTTCATTTTACCATCATTTTTAGGAAAAATTATTATTTATTTTTATCAAGTAAAAATAGTACTACAATTTAAAATTTAAATAGTTAAGGTTTTAAAATGGTAAGTTATTTGAGTATGTAAAAATGTTTAACAGCTCATTTAGGGAACTTATAAAAATAATACCTTAGTATTATGGAGATTTTTTTGTTTTAACTACGACTACTTACCCCGCATACTTTCTCATTTGCCCCTTCATCTGATACTCCTTCCATAGGGCAACGTTTCTGCAAAAACGCAGATACTAGGTTCATCAGATGAAAGTTCAAATCTTCTTGCGGGACTTTTAAGAGTGTTTTTTCTTGGATGCCTGCCTGGGGGACTCAGTCACTTAAGCGTCTGCCTTCGGGTCAGGTCATGATCCTGGGGTCCTGGGATCGAGCCCCACATCAAGCTCCTCCCTGCTCGGCTGGGAGCCTGCTTCTCTCTCTGCCTCCTGCTTGTGCCCTCTCTCTCTCTCTCTTTCACAAATAAATAAGTAAAATCTTAAAAGAAAAATGTTTTTTCTTCACTAAAATATCAAGTTCTCTTAGTTGTAGGGATTTAAATGTCTTTTCTACCCTATTTTCAGCTACCTAAAAGCATGCTCAAGAGAGAAATTTTATTAGTAGACATTTTCTTGAGATGTACATTAAGCTTCTGTCTTCAAACTTTGACACAGTAAAAAAATTATATAGAGCATAATGTCTCTTCTGAATGTCTCTATTTAAAGATCAGAATAATTGCAAATTATAATTTAAAATGGTCTCACAAATCATTTAATTTTACTAACGCCTATTAATATTAAATTACATGCCTAAGCATACAAGCTAGTTAGTGTTAGAGCTGCAAGTAAATCTCAGATTTTCTTTTGCTTTAATACAGTGCTTTTCCCATTATGTGTGATTTATACCTAAATTGACACATGTGTTTTTTGTATTTAACATTTTGAGACGATCGAAATTGTTTAATTGAAAACTGATCCTCATCCATACAAAAGATGCAGAAGAAAGTAGAGTCTTGCAGAAATGAGAATTGGTGCATCAAAGCACTGGGGCATTCGACTTGGCTGAGAATTTACTGGCAGTTAAAACTGAGGGGGAAATTAGATTGAATTACAGCCCTTCTGTTTTCTGGCAACAGAGAAACTATACATTCATTTGGAAAGACTGAATTTTCTTGAAAGTGAATTTGACTTGGAACATATGAGGGAAGGGGGAAGAGAATATTTTCAGACCTACTGTGGAAACTACTATGTTCCAGATATTATACTAGCTGCTCTACGTATGCCATCTGATTTAATTTTCATGAACACCCCACAGGGAGGAATAATCACAGTTTTATATATGAAAAGACTGAGCCTCAGAGAGGTTAAACTAACTGCCAGTTACTCTCCCTTAACACCTACTAATCCCCACCACTGGCAAGTGACAAAGCCAAGACTTGGACTACACTGGTCTCAGGTGAGTGATGAGAAGAAAGGGAAGTACTTAGGTGCTATGAAGATTTTTCAAGGAGTCCACATAGAACCAATTTGTTCACAAGCATTTTCTATATGTTTGTAAAATAAATTTTAGGTCTTACAAATGTAGGTACTGTTTCAATGTTGTTTGCATTAATAAAATGCATATCTTATATGCATTTCAGATGCATTACTGATATCTAATAGATATTTTTATTGTACATTTTCATAATCAAGGATATTCAACATACACTTAAAGTTATGTAGAGGATCACAAGACTTTAGTAGTGCTCACAGATTAGAAACTATTAAGAAACTTCAACCAATTATTATCATTTATTGGACACCTATTGAACTGTACCGAGCATGGTGGATGAAGTAGAATGAAGACTATATAAGGTATATTTCCTCAACAAGGGAAGCCTAACATCTAGTTGTTAATGTATAGAAGCAATTTAGATATCAATATCAGGAAGCATATAGTCAATATAAACTATGTGGTACTTCATTAGAAGTTGAATAAAAATATGGAAGAGAAGAGAACAAGACTTCCAGGGTCAGATCCAACACGTGAGGAGCTTAGAGGTCACCATTCTGTCCTCACAACAAATGAAAAGCTGAAAAAAACTGAAAAGTCAACAACTCTTCTTAGATATGCTGTTGAAGTGGGATCACATGGTAAACTGCTGCTCCCCTCCCCCAATTGGAGAGATGAACAGATAGTTAAGAGAATCACAACTTCCCTCAGCAGACACCCCCTGGGCAGTCAGTGCTGGGGCAGAAGAATTTGAACTGTACTTGAAAAATGGCCAGAGCCCAGAGTAGACAAGCCTCAGGGTTAAAAACTCCAGAGACTCCCAGCAATGGTGGCATGGCGGTTGTCTCCCAGTGTGGTGGGTTTTACCTTTAGTCTCCACATGATTCTTGCAGTAAATATCAGAGAAAAATCTCCTTGTGCTTCTGGCAGGAGGAGGGAAAAATAATCATTTTGAAATACTTCAGGGCATTCTTTTCTTGAAATAAGACTTGCCATCAGAAGAAACTACTTTTTACCAGAATCTAATCTGCTGAGGTTTTTTCAGAGCTTAGCCAAACCAAGAGAAGGAAAATTCTCAACTTCAGCAGGCTCTAGCATTCCATGTGTAAGAAGAGAAATGTCCAATTCTTGCCCTTCTGAACACACTGACCTAAAGAGGGGGAAATGGAGAAATACTGATGAAGTTCATAGTCTAGGGGCACAGCTTCACTAAAAGACTGAGACTAATCATAAGACTGTGTTGAGCTTCCCTTACCCCCAAACAGTACCACTACATGATTAAAAACTTATTTGCCATAGTTCCTTCTACACAGTCCATCATGTCTTCATTTCTGTAAAAAATTACAAGGCATGCTAAAAAGAAAAACACAGTTTAAAGAGATGAACCAGCATCAGAACCAGAAGCAGATATGGGAGGATTGTTGTAATTATAAAATCAAGAATCTAAAAGGCTGTGGTTAATATGCTAAGGGCTTTAATAGGAAGAGTAGACAACTTATAAGAACAAACGGGTAATATAAGCCATCAGATGGAAATTCTAAGAAGGAATAAAAAGAAATAAATGCCAGTGGTCAGAAACATTGTAACAGAAATAAAGGATGTTTTAAGTGGGCTCACTCAAAGACATGACGGCTGGGAAAGAATTTCTAAGCTTGAGGATATCTCAATTGAACCTTTAAAACTGAAACACATATAAAAAAAAAAAAAAAAAGACTGAAAAAAAAAAAAAGAAAAAGAACAGAATATCCAATAGCTATGACACAACTCCAAAAAGTATAACATACATGTAATGAAGACACAAGAAGGAGAACAAAGTGAGAAATGTACAAAAGTATTTAAAACAATAATGAATGAGAATTTACCCAAAATTAATATTGGACACCAAGCCACAGATCCGGGAAACTCAGAACGTTGAATAGCTTAAAGGCAAACAAAACCACACCTAACCACATCAAATACAAAAATCAGAAAACCAGAGATTTTAAAAAAATATTTAAGGAAGCCAAAGGAAAAAGTAATAGCTTGCTTATATAGGAACAAAGATAAGAATTATGTCTGATTATGTCTGATATTTCCTCAGAAATACAGAAGCAAGAAAAGAGTGGAGTGAAATATTTATGGTGTTGAGAGAAAAAAACCCCACCAATATAGAATTCTTTACCTTATGAAATTATCTTTCCAAACTGAAGGAGATATAAAATTATTATTAAACAAATAGAGAATGAGAGAATTTATTTCCAGTAGACTGCCATGTAAGAAACATTAAATGAAGTTCTTCAGAGAAAAATTATATAAGCTAGAAATTCAGATTGGCATAAAGAAAGGTAGTGCCTCAGAGAAAGAATAAGTGAAGATAGATAAAAACTTTTATTTTTCTTATTTTTAACTAATCTAATAGACAACAGTTTGTTCAATATAATAGTAGCAACAGTGTATTCTATTATATATATGCACATATGCTTGTGTACAAGTGAGATGAATGACCACAATGATAAAAGGGATGGAAAAGGGAGGAAGCAGGAGCATTGTGTTATTATAAGTTACTTGAACTGTCCATGAAATGGTATAAAGATATTTGAAAGTGGATTTGGGTTGGTTGTAAGTGTTTTCTGCAATATCTATAGCAACCACTTATAAACAGTGTAAAAAAGAAGTATAATTGATATATAAGAATGGAGGGAAAATAGAGTCATAAAATGCTCAATTCAAATCATAAAAGGCAGAAAGAGATGGAAAACAAAATAAGAGCAAATAATAAGAGCAACAGATAGAAAATGATAGTAAATATGGTAAGTATCAACCCAAGTATATCAGTAATCATTTTGAATATGAATGGACTAAATGCACCAGATAAGACAGAGATTGTCAGGGTGGGTCAAAAACTAAGACCTAACTACATGTTGTTTACAAGAAACCCACTTTAAATATAAAGACACATATGGATGACACATAGATGAATAGAGAAAAATTTTAAATGCTACACAAATGAAAAGAAAGAAGGAGTAGCTATTTTAATCCCAGACAGAGCAGATTATACAGCAAGAAAAGTTGTCAGGCAGAAAGAGGGGCATTACCTAATGATAAAGATGTCATTCCTCTGGGAAGACATAAGCCAGGATGCCTGGGTGTCTCAGTTGGTTAAGTGGCTGTCTTCAGCTTGGGTCATGATCCCAGGGTGCTGGGATCCAATCCCACATCAGGTCTCTTGCTCAGCAGGGTGCCTGCTTCTCCCTCTGCCTGCCATTCCCTGTTGCTTGTGTTCTGTCTCTCTTGCTCTGGCTCTCACTCTCACATTCTCCCCACCCCCACCACAAACAAATAAAATCTTAAAAAAAAAAAAAAGTCATAACAATCCTTAATATTCCTAATACCAGTGTGTCAAAATAAAGTGAGGTAAAACCTGATAGAATTATAAGGAGAAATAGATGAATCCACTATTGTAATTGGAGGCTTTAACACCCCTCTCTCTCAAAAATGGACAGATCCAACAAGCAGAAACCTGGTAAGGACGTTGAACTCAACATCACCAATAAACTGGATGTAATGGACATGTATCAACTACTACATTCAACCCAGTAAAATACACATTCTTCTCAAGCTCGCATGGGATGTTCACCAATATGAACTACATTCTCTGCCATAAACCACAACTTAAAAATGTTAAAATAAAAGACATCATATAATTTTTGCATTTAGAGAGAGTGTAATGGAATTAAACTAGAAATAGATAATAGATAGTTGGAAAATCCCCCCCAAACCAGCATACTTCTAAATAACATATGGGTCAAAGAATAAATCTGAGGAAATATTGAACAGTGTTTTGAGCTAAATGAAAGTGAAACTGCAACTTATCAAAATTCATAGAATGCAACAAAAGCAGTGCTTATAGGGGATTTTATAGCATTTGTAGCATAGTTTAGAAATAAAGAATGATCTAAAATCAATTATCTAAGCTTCCCCAGTAGGAAACTAGAAAAAGGGGAACAAATTCATTATAAAATATGTGGAAGAAAAGAAGTAATAAAAATTAGAGCAGAAACCAATGGAACTAAAAAAAAAAATGGAAATTTAAAAAAAACAACAAAACCACAGTTGTTCCTAAAAATATTAATAAAATTAAGAATCCTCTAGCCAAGGTAACCAAAAAAAAAAAAAAAAAAAAAAAAAAAGGAGAGAGAGAGAGAACCCCACAAATTACTAATACTGGATCCCATGGAGAACAAAAGGATAATAAAGAAATACTATGAACAACTTTGTGCTCACAAATCTGATAACTTACATGAAGTGAAACAATTCCTTGAAAGACCCAATGTGCCAAAACTCATATAAGAAGAAATAGATAATCAGGATAAGCTTATATCTCTTAAAGAAATAGAATCAATAATTAATAACCTTGGAACACAGAAGGCACCAAGCCCAGATGGGCTAATAGGTGAATTCTACCAACATTTAAGAAAGAAATTATATCAGTTCTCTACAGTCTCTTCTAGAAGAGAGAAGTGGAGGGAATAGTTCATAACTCCTTTTAAGAGGCCATCATTACCCTAATACCAAAATCAGACTAAGATATTATAAGAAAAAAAACTGCAGACCACTATCTCACATGAACGTAGATGCAAAAATCCTTAACAAAATATTAAGAAATAGAATTCCACAATGTAGAAAATAATTATGCATTATGAACAGGTATGATTTATCCCAGCTGTACAAAGCTATTTCAACATTTGAAAATCAGTTAATGTAATTTATTCAAGTTGACAGGCTAAAGAAGAAAATCCATATGATCAAATAAATTGATACAGAGAAATCTTTTGACAAAAACCAGTACCAATTCATGTTAAAAAAGCTTAGTAAACCAGGAATAGAGGGGAACTTCCTCAGTCTAATAAGGAGGTTATTATATTCCTTATTAACAACAACAACAAAAAATCCTACAGATAACATTATACTTACTGGTGAGAAACTAGACATTTTCCTACTAAGATTAGGGACAATGCTAGAATGTTTCCTCCTTTGGAGCAGACAAATGGGACTATGTCAGTGTGGCCAGCCCCTCTTGTGCCAAACCCTTGGGTGGAGGACTTGGGAGCCTGAGACTTATCTGATGGGAAGCCTGATTTGATTCCAGGTTGCTTAATTGACTGCCGCTGAGTACGTATTTGTAAAATGCAATATTGCCCCTCAGGCATTTTTTCTCTCTTTTCAGCAAAACTGTAGTTCCTGCTCATTAAAAACGCAGTTGGCATTTTTACCGGGGAGTCACCCAAAGCACGGAAGTCATGACAGGCCCAGGATGTTTGGCTTGTGGGTAGCTTTTCAGATTTTTCTATTTGATGGCATCAGGGAAGCACAAAGAAGGGAAATCTCATGGAGGTTTTCCCTAAAGACTGATGGTTTTGCAGTAGTGCTGATGAATCATCCAAGAGACCAGTTCATAAAATAAAAATGTAATAAAACATAATGGGAATGGTTTTTCCTCTTCCCGCCACGTAGCTCTTATTAACATTAATGGGAACTGTAAGTGGGTTTGGAAAGGGGAGGATGCCTGGTTTTTCCAAAGGCTTTATATTTAGACCGATTCAATGAGTGGGTCTCATGTGCTTTATTCAAGCACAATCTGGAATAAAGGGGGGAGATACAGGGCCTCTCTTTGGAGAATAGCATGCTTTCTGTCGGGGTGATTTGATTTATTTTACTGTTCAGAAGTGTGGAGACAGAGCAGGGGAGCCATGAGACACAGAGAAGGGTGCTGTTTTATTGCTTAAGCCTAACACACAGTGAATATGTTCACTTATAATAATGATTTCAAAACACACCCTTGTAAAATGGATCTATTTGCTCTTGATTTAGTATTCCATGCAGTATATCTTACTCTACCCCCAACTCTGACAACACGTAAGGAAACATCTCAGAGGGGGGAGAAAGAAAGTAATGGTTTTTTTTCTCTTAATTGAATCAGGCCTTCCAGTCTCTCTCGGGGACTGAGCAATTGCCCCGAGCAGCTAGTTTCCCTCACTTGGTGAGTGTTGTCTGTGCGGGTGAGGGTCTGCGGGTGAGAGCAGCTAGCACTCAGAAGTTTATTTTTTCTAATTGGAGAATATAGAGCACATTTTCATGGTGCAAAACTTGAAAAAACTCTCAGAAGTTAGAAACAGAATAAAAACCATCCATAATCTCATCATCTAGAAATACTACTCTGTTGCTACATTTTAATAGATGTGTATTTATATGTATGAATGTTTATGTATGTTTTATGATCCTGACTGATACTGTGTATAGATCTTTATACCTTGCCTTGTAAAATTATTTTATGATGACTGTTTTCCCATGTTTTTATATGGTTTTTGAAAGCATGGTTTTTGTGGCTAAATAATTATGTGCCCATTTCTTCAATTACCATCCTAGGGTGGGATATTTAGACTGTTTGCTAACAGCAAAAATCCTTTTGTATGCTTTTTGGTGTCTGGAACTGACGCAGAGTATTGTACGGTTAATAGGGTTTGCTATTATGAAAGGTGAAAATACGATGTTGCTGTTTTAACTTTCATTAGTTTGATTGATAGAGCAACAGAGCACTTATTCAAATGTTTATTTGCCCTTGCAGTCGCTACTTGGTGACTAGACAGCGTAGTGCTTCCTAGGACCACATAAATCCGCACATCGGAGCCTGACATTCATTTCTAACTGTACTTAAATATTACCTGTGGGCCAATGCTTTAGGGCTGGAAGTTACAGATATTATTATGGAACTCTTAGGAACAGTTTGTTGAAAAGAGAGACGTAATTATTCATGTACTAAGAGAGAACTTACAGTGTCCGTGTCCCAAAATGTCTTTAAAGTCTGTAGGCTCATGGCAAAAACCCATGTTTTCTTAGCAATTTGAAAGTAAAGGTATTGTCTGGATAGATGGGGTGTTGCTGATACCAGATACTGCTCTAGCAGAGTTCGACTGAAAGCTGCTCTGGGTTCCACTGGAACAACAGCTCTTGAGAGTTTAATTGAGCCAAACCCAAATGCTGGAAGAAAAAAAGAAAGAAAAAAGCCTTTTGGCAAATTCCCATGACAGTGATTATGAGCTCTAAACAAATGGGATAAACAAATGGGAGTTTTTCTTTTAGGGACTCTAAATTCTCTTTTTTATCCTGTCTCCTATGTCCACCCACCTTTAGTAGTGAATTCTGAATTTAGGGTGAATTCCAAACCAGACAACACTGGACTATTCTGCTGAACTTTACAAATGAGCTTTTCTGAGCGTCCTTACGTAGAGCTACTGCCTGGGACTCTTTTGGGGGTGGGAGTGAAGTTATTAATGATACTTCTCTGTTGTCTTGTTTCTTGGAGATCCAACCAAATGGATGTATTGTCTTATCTAATCAGCCTCTATAACTTACTCGCACTGAGTCGCTAATGACAGCTCCTGGCTTGCAAATCTTACTTCTTGACATCGTCGGCATGTTGATTGGAAACCAAACCGAATACCATACCCCCTGCTGTTGCTTAAAGTGTTTTGAGCAGGATAATCCTTTGCTGTGTAGAAATACCCCACGGATTTGTAGGATGTCTAGAATAGCGACGCCTTCTGTAACAGGTACGCTCAGAACGTGACAACTCCCCAAAATGCATGCTGATATTTTCATAGCCTTTGTCAGGGAATCATGGAAGAAATAAGAAAATGAATGGCATGGCACCTCCCTTGACAGAGCTTATGATCATTTAGTGAGACAAGTATACAGTTACGATGCAGAAGAGAAGATGATAAGGAAGGGACAAGCAAAGGTCTAGTAGGGGCTATAGGACAGAAGGGAGTGATGAGTTGATGTTCTATCTATCTTTTAATTATTATTATTTTTGGTCGTGGGGCATCTGGGTGGCTCAGTTAGTTAAGCATCTGCCCTCGGCTCAGGTCATGATCCCAGGGTTGTGGGATCAAGTCCCACATCAGGCTCTCTGCTCGGCGGAGAGCCTGCTTCTCCCTCTATCTGCCACTCCCCCTGCTTGTGCTCTCTATCTCTCTGACAAATAAATAAATAAAATCTTAAAATAAATTTTACTAAGCTATTGCAGGCAATATATATATAATATGTAATAATAATAATATAATCCCATGTAAAGGCATACGTCAAAAGCAACAACATCAATATTTGCCTCCCCAAAGGCAATCGCTTTCAGTTTTGTTCGCTATTTATTTTTTGACATTCATCTGATTCTCTAAAACTGTATGTATATAGTTATTTCTTGATTGACTTTTTAAATGGTAAACCACCTATTATGATATATTATTCTTACATCCTCAACATCCTACCACTATGTTTTTATATATAATAATATAATATTTTCTTTTTAATATATTCTTTACCATTAAGTATATTATTTAAACATTTAATATAGATAATTACATCTAATTTCTTTCTTTCTTTCTTCTTCTTTTTTTTTTTTTTTTCCTATAAAGAACAACTCCACTCCCTTTTGGAAATGCTCTCCTATCACTGTTCTCCCACCAAACTCTCTGGCAGAACTCTCTCTTCTTTTAATGGAAGACAAAATTTCTCCTAGGAAATGATCTTTTGTCCTTTTCTCTTTCTTCCCTTGGGTTTTTTGACTTCTCATTCCTTTCCTCTCATTTTAGTGTGGTCTGAGGATGGTGCTGGAAAGGAGGGGGATTTTATCTTCCATTGTCCACATGTAACGGTCTCACTCACTCTCTCTGAAGGTGGTTGTAAAGAGGGTTGGAGAAGCCTTCACAGAGCAGTAGTGACTTCAGAGGTGGGCTTTTGTAAATGACTCACACCTGTACAGAACGGTGGGACAAGAAGGAAATCCACTCAGAAGGTGTGACAGACACGGGGACAGGGTAGAAGAAGGGGCTTGTCCTCCCTCATCTGTGGAGGAAAAGGGGACGCTCAGGGACGTAAGGAGGTGTCTATGCAGTGTTCCACCAGTAATGGCCTTTCAGGGCCCAGTGGAATGTAAGGAACTAATAGTGACTTACATAAAACATTTCACTTACTAGAAGACTCACCAGGTAGGAGAGTAGTGCAGCTTATCTGAGGGTGAGAAATAAGATTTTATTATGTCCCTATTATATGGTCTTTTCTGTTTTTGAGGAAGGCATAACACTTGCTTCATAGCATTGCTTGGAAGACTTATCAAGATGATTTGGTTAGCTTTCAAATGAGTACATCTGACTCTCGAAGGCGTATGATCACCTCAGAAATAGTTACCTTACTGCTGCTTGCCTGTGAAAGTTTGCTTGGTCTCTCTAGACTGCGGGAAAGGCCTCTTCCTCCCTGCCCACACTGGCGTCTGCAGGCCCACTGCCACCTTCTCTCTGAGGAGGGCAGTAGAGTCCCACAAATCACACTCCTTCCACTGGCTTTGTTCCCTTTTCATTATTTATGCTGGTTTCCCCTTTTTTTTTCTCCTGGATTCTCTCTTTTGTATAATTCCATCATCCATTCTCAGGGGAGTGATATTGTCTACTGGGGAAGGCCTCACTGGCGGCAACGTAGCACACCTGTATTTAAACATCGGGGAGTTCTAAATGCAGAATGTCAGAGGGCTGAAAGCTACCTCCCAGATCAGCACAGAACCCTTGCCTCTTACAAAACCAGAAAACCATAAAGGCGACTTGACTTGCTCAAAGTCTCAAGTCAGGTATGACCAGCACAGAGACTAGACTCCATGTCTCCACACTGTAGCTTCTGCTTGTATGATTTTACTCATTTTTGGCAGCTGGTGCCCACAATGCATTTACTGACAAAGGAAGTAAATTCACTATCATGAAATTGTATTATTATAATTATTTTACTTTATTTTATTTTATTTTATTTTTTTGAGTAATCTCTATACCCATCATGGGGCTTGAACTCATGACCCTGAGATCAAGAGTCACAAGTTCTACCATCATGAAATTAAAATGTTTGCTCAAGTTTTTTTAAAAATATTGCCTTGTCTATCCCATTTCTGTTTGCACTAAAAGTGAAGTAGGATTCCCTTTCCCCCCTCATCAGAGGATTTATTTATTTTTCTTAATATATGTTACATATTATATACTATGTTAGGCTTTGTGAAGGATATAAAAATGGTAATAATACAATGTCTATTTAGAGAGTTAAGATATAAACCGAAAATAGCCAAACAAGTTAAAATAATATAAAATCATGAAGGAAGGCTCATTCTAACTAGTTGGTAGGTTAGTTGTACTAGTTACCAGGTGAATGATCTACACGGTAAGAGCTCTGACATCTGATGGGAAAGAGTTTGTGGAGGCAAAAAGTGAGAAGCGGACATAGACCTTGAAGGATGGGTTGATGTCCGCAGCAAAGGTGGGGAACAGAACATTCCAGAAGGAACATCAGCGTTCATGACGCTGATGCCCTCCTGGGCCAGAAACTGGCAAAGGGCTAGGCAGGTAGAAACGCTCTCCAGGAGTCCAGAATCCAGCACTCCTGTCACTCCCGCTGCACTACAGCAGAGCTTTCCGAGGGCCTGGCTCACTAGAGAACTTAGGATGTGTGGCAGGAAACAGGGCCACGGGAGAGATGCTCAGGTCTGTGCTTCAGATGCCATGGGCGAGGCATCCCTGCAGCACCACGGAAATGGAAGAGACATGGGCAGTCATCATTCGGGCCACGGGTAATGGCCTGAACAGAGAGGCTGAGCTCAGGGTTTTCCTGTGCAGAAATCTGAGATGGAGAGGAAGGGCCATCATGGAGGTGGAGAGAAGAAGCCAGATAAGCTCACAGGCCCATCCTAGACCTCTGACCGAGAGGATAAGAATGCGCACAGCAAGGCTACTCAGAATGGACTGTTTCTGTTTATTGGACGACAGGGCCCAATTGTCACCATCACTCCGCCACGGGACACAGATGTGCCCATCAGGGGCTGAGAACCCACTTTCCTAAGACAGGGGTAAGAGAACTTGTGTGAGGTTCTCCCTGTCCTGTCCCCACTGCCAGACTTCACCCCTGAGCAAAGGTGGGCTCTCCCTCAACATCGGGGCTCAAAGTAGAGCCCGAATAAGAGGTAATTCTGTATTAATTAGGATCCTGTGTTCAATCTTCTCCCTTCCTCCAGACCCATCTCTCCCCAACCGTTCTGACCTTCAGTCACGTGACTCTTCCCCTCCCCTCCTTTTTGCTCACGTTGCTGCCCTGATTGCCATCAGGAACGGGTCTGGGGGCATCCGGGGAGTGTCAGGAATGCTGCCCCTGCTCTCAGCTCCTGTGAGATGCTGGTGAAGTGGTGTGTCTGTAATAGGTCTGTAGGAAAGAATGCATTGATTTCTCGGTGGATTGTTTTAAAGGCTTTGGGACATGACTGAGGGAATGGCTAATTACTATTTATGACTGTTTCATTCAGAGCTAATTGCCAGAGCTGCTGCAGACGCGGGGGGGTTCTCGCTGCTGCTCTGCTCCAAATGTGCAAACAGTCATAAAATGGTCGATGGGGGCTGATTCTTTGCACACCACTCCTGAAACGGAGTCTCTGTGTGTGTGTGTGTGTGTGTGTGTGTGTGTACACACACACCCGTAATTGCACAGATTTCAAGGAGCCTCGAGGTAATTCCTGAAAATCCTCTATTTTTGATAGGTCATAGGTGTACACCAGGGCCGACATGTCCTTGTGTAATTAACCGTGCTGAATATGGCACTCCTCTGAGACCTGAAACAGCTAAGGGGTTTCAGTGCCTCCGTCCCCCCTGGCTTGACCAGAGGAGCAGGGACAGCGAGCGTACGGAAAAGTTAGCTGGATTCATCAAAGTTTGATTAAAGTAAAAGGAAACATGTAGAAATATTAAATGGAGACTGGAGGGGTTTCCCCCAAGTTATGCTTTGGCTTTCCCTTAATTGATTTTCCTACTTAGTGTGAACCCAGGACGGCTGCAGTTTATAGGGGGCGAGTCCCTGGACGTGGGGCGGGAGAGTCAGCCATGCACATCTGGACAGCAGCTTTGGGTCTGGTCAGTGAAGGATGGTCCCAATGTGTGTCCCCAGACCCCAGGCACCGGCCTTCTTCCACAAGTGTGTGGCAGCAGCAGCGGGGACACAGACAGGGGTGTGGCTCAGGGAGACTGGAGAGGAGGGTGTTCTAGGTCTCTGCTGTAAACCAAGGGAAATAACCTCATAGTCCCGGACCATTTCCAGCCGGTGTCATTGTTTTTTTCCAGTTACCATTATATGCTCATGAAAGCCTGAACTTCATTTATTTTTATTTTTTTCTTTTTTATGGAGGGGAACGGGGGGGTGTATCAATCAAGGGTACATATGAGAGTCTCTAACTGATAACCCATTTAACGCTCCTGACGGGTTGGTTGGTTGCACATCTCCACAATGCATGTAACAGGGCCAATTAATGAGCAGCGAATTGGTGAAAACCAGCCTTTCCTGAGTTTGGCTTCTATAAGGGCCTGGGAGGGAGATCTGGCAGGGTTCTTTGTGCAGGGCAAGGACGGGACATGCTTGGAGGTGAGACAGAAGCGGCTGTCCACCCTGGAGGAAGAGGGGGGAGAGTGCTGATGTAGGCATTTGAGGGACATTTAAGAAAGACTGGGACTCTGCTCCTGCCCAGGTCCCTGGGACAGAGGATGTGGCGGTGTACTCCTGGAGATGGATCCTAAGCCCCTGGGCTCCCAGCCTGACGAAGACACCTGGTGTTCAACATGGACACAGATGCAGAGTTGACTGCTTCAAAGGCAAACTGCAGGACTGTCAAGGAGGGGCCCAAAGGGAACCCTAACTGCAGGAGCCTGGGGGGTCTTGCTCATTGGAGAGTCATCCCCAGCCCCTCTGTGGGTGATCCTAGGACAGAGGGGGTATTTTACAATCTGAATGCAACTGAATGCCTCTCCATCGAGACAGGGTTTCAGAGTCAAAACTAAGTGCACTTAGAAAATTTAAGTAAAGTGGGTTTTTTGGTTTGTTTGTTTGTTTTTTGCACTTGAATGCAGTAAATTAAAATCCATACTCATTGCACAGGTTTAGAATTCAAATAACAACAACAAGAAAATACATTCATTCACAGGCCTGGTGTAGGGTCACAGATCACCTGAATAATGCTTCCTCATTGTCCGTTGGGTGACAATAATGGTTATTCTCTTAAGTTCGAATCTGACAGACCCCTTTTGGGTTTTGTGCAGGGTGCGAGAATTAAAAAGCTAAATATGGCAGAGTTCCTATTAAGGCACATTTAGACTTGTAGGGAAGACAGATATGTGAATAGAAGATTTGAATGTGACGTCATAAGCACATAAGTAAGACTTCAGAGCTGAACATTTATCCTTTTTAATTTTAGTTTCTATGGACATCTGAGTTTAAAGTAATCTTATGTGTTAAATATGTCTGCCTTTTCCCTAGGGATTAGATTCCAGTATTGTGTTAGTTTAAAACATAATTTTTATACCTTTATAAAATACATATTGAAATATTTCTTCTTCTTCTTCTTCTTCTTCTTCTTCTTCTTCTTCTTCTTCTTCTTCTTTTTCTTTTTATTTTGCAAACTCATTCTGAAAAAGTGTGTATTAGTTTGCTAAGGCTGCTATAAGAAAATTCCACACCCTGGGTAGCTTGAACAACAGAAACCTACTGTGTCCCTGTTCTGGAGGCTGAAGTCCAAGATTAGAGCATCAGGAAGGCCATGCTATCTCTCCAGGCTCTAGGAATGGATCTGTTCAGGCTTCTCCCCTAACTTCTGGTAATTCCTCAGCTCGTGGAAGCATATCTCCAGTCCTCCCAGGGCATTCTCCCTGATCGTGCCTAGATTTCTTCTTTTAATGAAGATACCAGTCATATTGGTTAGGCCTTCTGCCCTAGTATGACCCCATTTTACAAATTACATCATCAATGACCCTATTTCCAAATTAAATCATCTTCTGAGGTACTAGGGATTAGGATTTCAACATGTGATTAGGGGGCGGGAGGGGTGCAATTCAGCCCCTCACAGAGGGTGTCATTTCTATTCTATCATCTTTTATTCCTCTAGAGAAACCCCCTTTGAATTGTTTCACCACTGCCTTAAGCGGGTCCAACATGTATGCCTCTTTCTGTATGAAATGCCTCACTAGCATCATTTATAAAGACACACCGTGATGCCTATTCTAGAAAAGGTCTATAGGTAAAGAGAGGGTCTGTATTTTCCGTTTTCTTGCTAATGACTTTCAGGATGCCCATCTACATTTCCTGTAGCAACTGTGGAGCACTGTATGAGATTTGGCTAGATGGTTTTCTTTTCTCTGAGTCTTGTAGATAGTTAAAACTGACTGCTTCGCTCTTGGGGCACTTTTGTTTGTTGCTGGTGATGGTCACGGGAGCCTTGCAAGTCAAGGAGAGCCTTGACTGGTGGAGTGCATCTCTACTCTAGCGGTTCCTTTGGTTCCTTCGGTAGCTCTTAGAAATGTTACATATAGGTCTAGTCGTTTAGCGTATGCTTCCTGCAAGCTCTTTCTCTAAGTGGTATTATGTGGAAGCATGGAGAGACCAGAGTCTTTCTGTCCTTCATGGCCAGCCTACATCTGTTCATTGCAAACCCTGGTCCATCTTTAGCTAGATTCAGTGTAGTCATCTCTATCTTCTTCCACATCCTGCCTGCTTGAGTTTTCTTAGACTTCAGCAAGGCACCAGATTCTGTGATTCTCTTGAAGGCAGTGAACACATTCACCTTAGTCTGGGTGCTCTTCTTAACGACCCAGAGGGAATGGAGATAGTAAGCCCCATTACCATTGGAACAGGGGGAGGTAGACTCCCGGCAAAGCAAAATCTCTCTCCAAAATAGTCATCTCCACAAATTCTCACTTTCTGACACCTTTATGCAATATGCACACTTTTTTGTATGTTAGCTATATTTCGATAACAAAGTTGAAGGCCTTACCTAACTGCTGCCATTACATAGTCTTTATTCACAGAGTAGCTTTAAATTTGTTACATTTTTTGAATCTCAATAACTCTATTAGCTAGGAAGGCAGGTAACAGCAGCCACATGTGACAGATGAGGACGTTGAGGTCCAGAGAGTGTAAGTAACTCACCCCAGTACAGATGGCGGCTGAGTTAAGATGGGTCTGGGACTAGAAACTTGATTTTCTGATCATGTGCGCACAATGAATGTTTTCAATGAGAATCCCACAACCCTGGGATGATGTGGTAGATATGGGGGAAATAATAGATTGGAGGAAGGGAAATGTGAAGTTTAAAAAACAAAAAAACACAGTTTTCCAATAATTTGATTTCCTTATTTTGCATTCATGTTATATCAAATAAAGGGGTTTTTGAAGTTTTTATATTTTTCCAAAAAGGGCTTGGGGAAAAAAAAAAAAGAAAGACTAAGGAAAATGACACTCACATATTCTCTTCCATTAGACCTATACTCTTCCTCAGCTCGCATAGCCTGCCAGGTCGACACACGTGGATGGTAGTCAGTGCACTTGACCGTGATGACGTTTATACTGAGACAAAAAGTAAATCTCTCATTCCAGTTTAGCTTTTAAAAAAAGTTATCAGCATACAAGGTACTTTAAAATTACAGCTAATGAAGACTTGAAGAATTAAAACCCCAAGGACGTTTCCTATTCAGGAAGCTAAAGAGCTCACTAAACAAAAATAAACTATAAACATGAACTCTTACCCCTCCTCCTGCCCCTCCCCCACTCAAGCCCCTCTGATTTTTCTGGTTTATTTTAAGCTCATGGAGAACAAAAACCTTGCTGTTCCTTAACAAGTGAGAATGACTTGCCCAGACACACAATAAAACATTTGTGACAAGCGAGCGTGCACGCCCTTAACCCCGATTTTGCTCGGCACAAGGTACTCTAGCTGCCTATTTCAACAAAGGGCCTTCTGTCCCCACTCCTTGCCAAGGCTGAATGCCAATTGTCTTCAGTCTGATTGCGCCTTGAACTCCACTCCTCTCAGGGGATGAATGAGAGCACCACCCAGGATACCAGGACCCACTGGGCTGAGCAAAGTGAGGATATTATTTTAAGTTAAGTTTCCTTTATCCTCCGTTCTTTGAAAATGTAGGGTGTGTCTTTGCTTCGCTTCTCTTCAGCAAGTGTCCACTCAGCCCACCCTCCAGCCCCCTTCCCTAAAACAGCTCCTTTTCCCACCTGGTGGGCCATGTTGCCTTTGACCAAGATGGCACGAGGCTAACGCAGACTCAGTTCTGTTAGATATCCTCCCCAGATCCACACTATTGTAGGGGGCGGTAAGGAGCGTTGTCAATATGAAACAAAATACCCAGAAAGCAGCAAACTGAAGAATGCTGTGGAGAGGAGGAAGGGGAAAATCGAGAAGGTGTTATGGAGAGGCATTCCCTTAGAAAAGAGGACATTAAATGGCCTTTTGGCAACTTCTTGAAATGAAATTCCCCCCAAATCTAAAATTCTTCCCGGGTTATCCTCCATTCTTGTCACTCAATTTTTTTAGAAAACTAGAATAACTTTTGTCTAATTATGGAAACAGTATGTTATTATAATTTATTTTAAAAGACTACAAAAGAGAAAATGAAAACCCCCCACGATTTAGGGATATATAATCAAGATTTCTCTTTGTGTGTCTCACATAGATACACAATACAGTTTATTTGGTAAATTATGTGTTTTGAATAGTAATACACTATGGAAATATTTTATTGGTAACAGATATTAATTTAACACTTGGCTGGAATTTTATATCATATGTTATATTTATTTAAACAATCCCTTATAGTTGATCTTTTGGGTCAAAATTTTTTTGCTATTCTAAATAATATTGCAATGGGAATCTTTAGAGATACACTTAATTTTATGGGGATGTAAGTAGAAGAGGTATTTTCATAGTAAAAGATAATGCAGATTTCAGAATATCTTGATGTTTATTGTGGTCCAGGAAAATTATTCTTCCTGCATTATATATCTCTTGAAAAGCACTCCCACCTCCTGTTCTTTACGGATACTACTTTAAATGAGCAGGGCTAGACTTACATCTTATTAGCCCTAATGCACTTTTCTCAACCTATCTTTAATTTAAACTGTTACGCATAGGATGCGAATAAGAAAACGTGTCATGTGCTTATGCTGGAACATACTCGTGTATTCAACATGTTTCTGCCTCTGTTTTGTTTCATTAGTTCAGTGTTAGAGTGGGGAGTCCATGCCTTACCTGTTGTGAATCCCATTCATTCGGGGGGACAGTGTGTAGCCTGTGCAGGAAGAAAGTCTTGAGAACATTATTTCATTTGAAATTCCTTGTGTTCTGCTTGGAAGTGTTTATCTCAAAAGAAGCTAGACATTGTTATCTCCACAGCAATATAACAACACAGTTATCATACTGCTGGGAATGAGTGAAATTGTCTGGTTATTTGTAAGAGAGGCCTTAAAATTATATTTTAAGTTACTTAGCTTTAGCGGACTGCTGGCCATTTGAAAATTAAGTTTTTCTTTTCTCAAAGATCTTTTTTTTCCTGCCAGACACTGTGTTTTGTCATACAATAATCATCATTGATTTCTTAATTGTGCTCTTGATTCTTAGCAAAATAGGGCGGCAAATTTGATTGAAATCATTATAGCTAGGTTGTCTGTAGGCTTACTGTCAATACACGCGTTTTCTTCCTTTCCAGTTTGCAGCCCAAGGACAAATAATTCAGCCTCCGGAGATTGTCATTCACCGCCCCTCTCCTTCAGGCACACACACACACACACACACACACACACACACACACACACGAGATCACAAGGCCTTATCAGGAATGCTTAGCCAATCTTTTGTCTTTTCCTAGTTCAAATAGCTGTTTATTTTTCAGCATATGAAGAACGAACTGTGGGTAAATATTGTTCTAGATCTGAAACAGATGTCTTAAAGTAGTGTCTCGCAACTTTTACCGTTTGCCAAAGAAACCAAAGAAATAGAAACCTAGAGCTTGAAGTTAACTATTAGCTAAGTTTGGGTACCAGAAAGCAGGTGTTTTGGTGGAGCCCAATACTCAACTGCTGTATTAAATAAACACATTTATCAAATTTATTAAACATTTGCATAGCCGTTTGCTAGTTACCCTTGGCATGAGGCATCAAATAGGGCAGGACATTGTGGGATCTCTCAATAAATGGGACCAAGAGAACACTTAACAGCATCATTAATAACATTATGTATGATTTGATACCCATGAAGAGATAGACCATGAAAAGAGGACCAGCTCTCGCATCCAAAAACTTGGTTCCAGTTTAACCCCAGAATAAAGATATCATTTCCAGTTTTAATCTTTGTGAACAAATCTGAATCCAAGCCTTTCGTCTCTACTTTCTTTTCAAGGAAGAATTTGCTGTCCATAGAGATGTTCCTCTAAGGTATAGCCAAGCCACTTACTTCCTTACTAAAATGAGTTCTGATCCTTCTTCACTACTTTCTCTACAGGTTGTTAAATATATACACAAAAATCAATCTGGTTTACATAGTTTATCTTTACCTTTAGGAGGAAAAGTGATGTTTTGATATTGTATTTGTAAATTTTAAAGAATAAAAAGTTCTATGTATCACTGGGGGTTCAACCAGGGAAGCAGAACTACTATGGGTCATGTGATACAAAAGATTTCTTTTAGGTCTTAGAGGATTTGGGGACCTGGTGAAGAAATTTATGGAAAGCTGTTGCTTCTGACTCTGGGGGCTGGGAATGATAGTGTCATAGGTCAGTGGAGCCGACAGTGGGACAAAAGCCGCGGTAGTTAAAGGATGAACTGGAATTGGTGAGTGAGTGGACCCTGCATGTGCTTCTCACCGCATCCAATCACCCAATCCCTACAACAAAGGATGCACTTTGCACAAGGAGGAGGAGATAGGTGGGGCTTTGGGAGGGAGCTGAAGATCCAGCTGCTTCCTGGGCATGGTTAAGATAGTCAAGCAGATCAGCAGCTTTAAGCTTGAGTGGCTGCAGCTGCCGGGACCCTCACCCAGCTGCAGAGCCTGATGTCCTCCTCCCCTCACTTGGCATTCCAAATCTCCATAGCTTTCCTGTGGGTCACCTTAACCCACACCCCTGGAAAGGGGAATTCCAGCAAACGCTGTTCCAGTCTCATTCAGCGGACATAATATAAAACCAGTACAAGCAATGATGATACGTTTGAGACTGACTTTCCATCTTGCCTGGAGCTTCATAGCTGAGAAGGCGCCATCTTGCTCATCATTCAGTCAACTCACACGTCTTCATGTTGCCATTTCTTTTTGTTTTCGTGACTGCTGATTCAAATGTCCTCCCCTGGGTCTTTTCACCTGGCAAATACCTAAGAGTCTGTAAGGACATCTCAAATATCTCCTACTCTGGGAGGTTTTCTTCACCCCTACAGGCAAAGCTATTATGGTTGTTTTTTTTTTAAGAAACCAAGCAGTGTATGTTGTGACTCATGTTTATTTTCCTGTTTTTCCCAGTAAAAAGGAAGTTCTTTTTGGACAGGTACTACAGACTTCTTACCAGTATACTCTTTCTATGCAACATACATGCATTTGGCATAAAAATTGAATGCATTTGGCATAAATGAAAAGAGAATCTGAGTTTATGATGTAAGGTGGAATGGATTTGCATGTGCTATTATTATTATAACATTTCCAAGAATTACTGCAAGATCGTACTTAGAAGGAAACCGTACATTATCCTATCTCAATGCAATACCTTCTAAGACATCAAATAACAATAATAAATTCATCAGGAATCTCAATCACAGAGATATTTTGCAAATACAGAAGAAAACATCCTTGAAAACATTAGTGCAGATGGTCCCAGAAGATACCGCTCTAGGTTCACCTACATTCTGTGAGCTCCCTGTAAGTCACATAGCTACACTGGTGTGCATGTTCTAGACCCAGATAACACTTCGTTTCATTTTAATAGTTCCAAAAATGCAATTTGAAGTATAATTATAATATAACATGTCTGTAAGCAGTAATTATACTTTTTAATATTAAAGGTGAAAAAAGGTTTTGACATAAGTCTTTCCATAAAATCGTTATTCTACAAAAAGAGTTGCTGTTTATAGAGGCCTTCAGCAATTGTTCAAGGATTTAAATTTTTCAAAGTATTTAGTTAATTTTAGGTCAAGGAGCAAAAATGGTTTAGAAATATTTTCAATAATAATCACTAATACTATTTTTATCTCTTTTACCTCTCTTTTAAAAATAGAGTTAAACAGGAAAAATAATCTTATGGAACATTCTGATTAATGAACTATCTCTGTGCTGATTAGTGTAGCAAAGGACATCTGAAAATATGTAGTTTAGAGTTCCATGAAGGTTCTTTTTTTTTGGATGGCTTTTCCTTTTTTCTCTCCCTCCCTCCCTCCCTCTCTCCCTCTTCCTTCCTTCCTTTCTTTCTCTCTTTCTTTTCTTTTCTTTTCTTTTCCTTTCTTTCCTTTTCTCTTTTCTTTTCTTTTCTTTCTCTATTTGCTTTAGCTTCACAAAAACCCAGATCCAAACTGGGTACTGTATTTCAATAGTTACCTTAGTTCTGGTTCCAAGAACAGTTACCTCCTTTCTTTTCCATTTAACTTTATATTTCCCTTTATATTTTATAAACTCATCAATCTATTTTTCTGTCTACCTATCTACTTATATTAATTTGAACTCTGTGAAATTCCCATATTTTTAAGTAGAAAATGTTCTAATATAAATTCATATGATAAAGTGGTGGCAGTTTCATATAGTAAACATATTGTAGGCCATCTTGATTCCTTCTGTGGACAACAGTCATAAGTTTTAAAAATAGGTAGTGACCTTATTGATTTTACTTGTCATAAACTAGTGTGTGGTACATTGGAATAGACAGGGGCTCGATGATTTTGTGGAAACAAGACAAACAACAAATTAGTCGGGAAAACCTTTTTAATTAAAAAAAAAAACCCATGCAGTTGATACAGTCAATTCAAAGAATTCTTTAACGTCATTTATTATTAAATGGAATAAGGGAGGTGAAAGTTTATTCACTCTGAGATTTTAATAAACTTAACAAAGAAAAATGCATTTTTCTTTTTAATTTTTATTTTCTTCTGATGAACCTTGCCATGGTTCATCATTACCAAAATGTATTTTTCTTCCTGTGAAAGATACAATAACCACACAGTGTATAGGAAAAGCAATGGTCGAGGTGCCAGGAAGTAAGGAAACATAGCTCACTGGTGTGGTACAAGCAAAAACAATACCAATACCTTCCCCATCAATATTCCAGAGTATGGGGAGACTAACTTGGTTTCTACCAATGGCAATAACATACATGTTTAAAAAGAGGAGGGTAGGTTTAACAGGGTTAAATTGCCAATAAGTTGAGCAAGAGTTATTAATTATTTCTTGCGTTATTATCTGCATAAGAATTTAATTAAGAACAAAGTATCCAATTTATGATCAAAATAGAACATTATAGACACTGTGTGACTCTTGCCGTGTGAATGACAACATAAGGACAAATATACAGGAAAGTGTGGAATATGGGAAGACACAATATCATAGAGATGCCTGTTTGTATAAGTTACTGGAGTAATTGAATGTAATGCCAATAAAAATGCTGCTCTTATTTTCTGGGGGACAGAAAAGGTAATTGTAAAAGTTACTTGGAAGAACAAACAATAAATGTATCTAAGGAAAGCTTCAAAAAGAAGAGCTAATGGAGGACGGGGTATCTAGAGCTACCAGAAATTAAAACACACAATAAAGCTTCTGTAATTAAAACAGGAAGTATATTAATGTAGGAAAGGACAGGGAAACCATCAGAAAAGAAAATCTAGAGATAACCCTGTTTTCATATGAAATGTAGTATAATGATTTCTAAGTTATATTCTACAGTAAAAGGACTCAAAGAAACCAGTACTTCTTAAAGAGAAGGCTTATTCCAAGTCTGGGACAGGAATACCACAACATGAGTGTTAACTATTTAGCATGCCAGAAAGTTCTTTATAATACTCTATTTACTTTGGTGTATGCTCGAAATTCTCAGTAATAAAACATTCTTAAAAAGTATGGTCTCAGAGAAATAGTTAAACATTCTAATGGCTTACTTGGTTTAGCTCTAAAATTATAACTGATTAATATTAATTTGAAATATAGTTTCTCAGGGTTGGCCTTTGCTGGGAAAATTTTTTGAGACAAAGGTAAAGAATAAGAGATTAGCTATATACTGGGGTGTCTGGGTGGCTCAGTCAGTTGGGCATCTGCCTTCGGCTCAGGTCATGATCCCAGGGTCCTGGGATAGAGCCCTACGTCAGGCTCTCTGCTTAGCGGAGAGCCTGCTTTTCCCTCTCCCTCTGCCTGCTGCTCTGCCTTCTTATATTCTCTGTCTCTATGTCAAATAAATAAAGCCTTAAAAAAATTTACTATATGCCAAAAATCAGATCCTTTTGATACTTTATATATAGTAGTTGGTTAAGTTGAAGATTCTAAGAGATTTTCTTCTGATATGGAAAAATATATGTACCTAGAAGAAATTATAGAACTTGATAATGAATATACTTTTTATAACTTGATTTACAAATATGCTGTAAATCAAACAGATTATGATTTTGGCATAGGGCTACATTGGTAGAACAGACTAGAATTTAGGAACAGATTCAGCTGTTAAAAAATTATGCTGTTCTTTATAGAATAAAATGCTAATAACACAGTATTAGGAGAATATGTATTGTGAGTTTATTTTGCAGTGTCAGGGATGAGTTTCTGCTGCATCATCTATATTTTTTAGGTGGGAAACAGCAAAGCATACTAATAAGACTGTTTGCCAGGGGTTTTTGGTGCAGATCTATAAGTAATGGAAAGAGAACCGTTGATCTCTTAGAGAATCAAACCCATTTAAATTTCCCTGACACTTCACAAAAACTTCTGGTTTCTTTCCCATAATTGTGGAACAAATAATACAGTAAGAGAAACACAAGCCATTTTTGAATGTTATATTTATAGATTATGACCAAACATAATCACAGTTACCCAAGTGATTAGGCAAAAAGGAGGCAGAGGTTAAATATTTACCTATTCATGGTGCTACTTAAACTGTAATAGATGAATCAAGTTAATCACTCACACACACACACACACACACATACACACACACATACACACACACAACTACAAAGACTTGAGGGGAAAAAACTACAAAATGACTTAAAGAGAAATTTTGCTAATTAAAGCTTACGTAAGTTTTTAGTAGTGACTTCCATTAAAAAGTCAGCATTCAGACATGGAGGATCCCGTATCATAAAAATGTTAAAATAGTCTGCAAGAAAAAGTTTCAGTAACCAAGGGGATATAATGATGCCTTTTCTGAAGTTTCACGTGCTCAGACTCCTACGCTTTTTTTTTTTTTTAGCCCTGCCACTGCCATGTCACTCCTAACTTGCAATGTGAAGCCTTTAAGCCCCCAGCCCCAGCTAAATAGCAGAAGGACAGCTGAATGTGGTTGATATGCAGAGAATCCCTGAACTAAATTTTACCTTTGCACATTCCCTTAAGTGACTGTTTGCCTTGCGTGATGGAACAATTCTGCTACTTCCTGTGCTCCAAGTCTGACTGGAAGCCTGAGTCCAGGCTGATCAAACAACATGGCAATCCCTCCCCAAACAGCCTGTGTGGCAGAATTCAGCAGTTGTCCTGTACAGGCTTAGTCAGTGAAAAGCTGCCCTTTTCAATAGTGGTTTCTTTTCCAATGACTTTTCTAAGGTAAGATCCCAGAAGGTAGATGAAGTTAGAACCACCACCACAACAAAGCTGCACCAGGTGATTTCCAACGTGTCTTTTAGCCCCCAAAGTATTTTTCCTTCAGAAATCCAGCTTGCTCAGGGTAGCAGGAAGTCTGGTAGTTTTCGTGTTTCTCTTTCGCATAATTGGAGGATTTATACCACATCTTCATAGTCTTGGACCTGGGAAATAAAAGATCCCGAACTTTTGTCTGCTTTTTAAGATGCAAATTTATGCTGCAGGTAAGAAATCCTACCCCCAGGGTCTCGATCCTACCTCTAAGAATACCCCTTGGCAGGGAGTAGTAATATCGTTCGTCACAGTGTCAGAGTGGAAGTATCAGAATGCAAGTAAAGGGAAACTATAGTGAAGAGAGCAAAATTACTAAGAAATAAAGAGAGGTACGTATGACAGTGATAGGGAGGAGTAGAGGGGAAAGTGCTATCGTCAAACAGTACAGGTGTGTCTTGAGGGATGTGGATACGTCTGTGGATCACAGCGAACAAGTTCTTTCCTGACTCTGACCCCTGAGGGCACACCCTGCAGACCTAGCCTGATGAGCTTTGAGAATACTGGGGGTATCGCAAGTGATTATTACCCCATAGTTGTATGTATTGTTTGCCTTGGGCTGCCTGTGTTCATGCCTGCTGACCCAACGTCATTTTTAATAGCATACCTGTCACTCTTAGAAGCACCTCGATGCTCAATTATATGATTAGTCTGCATGCAGGACTGCTTTTTATATTGTGTAGTGTGTCTATATTTATGTGTAAGACGGAAGCAAATAGAACTTTCTTAACAAATCCCTGAAAATATTGTTTTAACTTGTTACTTGATTTCACTGGGTTTCCTGTGGTTTGGTCACCCCTATGTACCTTCAGAAGAAATGACCCAGGTAGGAAAGGGGTTTGAGCCTATAAAGCCAGTATAATTTTGTCTCCCCTTGAGATTTGTTTTTTTTTTTACTTTTAAACCATCAACCTTGGCTCTGGAGATGCCTGTGTCTCATTGTGTTTCAGTATGTCAGCAACCATCAGTGCATTTTGCTCTACTCCCTAACTTTGCTCCCACATAGATATACTCTATCCTTCCCCTTCACAAATGTCTATGTTAATTGAACAAATATTTATTGACCCCACCCATTATGTTGCAAGTACAGCACTGAACTGACTGGATAACAGAGAAGGAACATTTTTTTTTCTTTTTAAAGACACTAACACAACCAAAATGAATTCAAGCAAGTTCCATGTAAAATAGATGGTGGTGCACCTGGGAATTGTGATGCAGATCCCCTGTTTTGTGTTAAGAATCGCAGAAGACTGATCACAGGAGGTGGGTAGATGGCCGTGCTCTTGCAGCCACATCAGTAGTGAGGGAAGTCAAGGGCACATTTAGAAGGGAAGCCGTGTGCTAAGATGAGCATCCCCAAGAGGGGCCCCATTGCAGGGTACCATCCATGATAAAGAAAGCAGAGATCGCAGCTCCTACCACGTCTTCAATGGACCTCACCATATTGTCTTCAGCAATACCCAGCAGCTCTTGGAGAACTCTAGGGCATTGTTTTAAACTTCATCAAACTGTGACTCCAACTCCAACGGTTGTTCCCGATGTAGTTTCTGTACTGAGCAAAGGAATACAACTTGAGAGCTGGTAGCTGATTATTGATTAGTTGCATTTATATATATATATATATATATATTAGTAAAAGACCACAAAAAGCAAACTGCTTTCAGTTTACTGAATCAGAAATATACCTTTGCCATTCTATCTAGGGGCTATCACTGGAGCATTAATCACCTCTCCGTTCAAGAAGACTTCATATCCAGCTCTCCACTGACATCAGGTTGCTAGTTCTTAGTGGCAGGAAGTGGCAGCTCTCTTGTCTGTTTTGGAAAGAGAAAAGCATGTATGCAAGAGATTGAGAAATACATTCCACTAATATTCAAGGGCCTGAAATGTCTAGGGCGTGTTTTAATATCCTTTGCAAGATTAAGAAAAAGTAACTGCAGCAGACCCTCTTAATTACTAAGAAACAGGTACAATACTTAGTGAGCCTCTTTGGGTTTTGAAGGACATATATACTAATTTTTGGACGAGATGAAAGAATATGCGTTTTGAGTGTGACTAAAAGCAAAAGAAGGCTTTGTAACAGGCCCTGCTCACTGTGTTAGAGCTCTGTCACTTGGGCTGATGACCCAGCTGACTCCATGGCTCCTGGGCCATATAGAAGAAGAAGCTCTGTGGGGGTTTTATAAAGCCCATCTAGCTTAATCACTTCATAGGCTTCAGGTTGTAGAATAAAATCATGTCATACAGTAGATGATGACAGTTCTCCTTTTGGTAAACAGCTGGCTTATCACCAGGACCTAGAAGAGGAGGAACACTTGTCCATGGACCCCTACGTTGCCCTGTAACATAGCCATCTGCAGCGAAGTGGGTATTGTGTGGGCCCCCCACGCTATAGAGTTGGGTGTACACAGCACTCTTCTATCATCAGCTTCAAGTGGAAAATGGGAAATGGCTAGAGCAGTCATTAAATACCTACACAGAAGTTGCATGGGAAATGGCTCAGATCCCCATGGCACCTGAATTTGCAACTTTGCTTTCTGTCTCTCGGCGATCATAGAGGGTCTCATTCTCTGGGATGTGTTGACTGAAGAAGAAAAAAAGGGTCCTAATTTACATATCATTCTACATGATATGCTGAATCTACCCAAAGTAGGCATTTGAAGCAATTTAGCCATATCCCAGGGAGGCCCTGAAACATAGTAAAGAAGATAAGTCCTTCCAATGGCAAAATTTTTAGCGCTGCTCATGTTTTTGTTTTTGTTTTGTGTTTACTTTACTTGTGATGGAGATGTCCAAATATACAGACATCCACAAATTCATGGGCAATAGTTATCAATTTGGCTGAATGGTAAAAATGAAGATGGAACACGACTGGAAAATCCATAGCAGGGAGTTCTAGGAAACAAGCCTATGACTGTATCTCTTCAAATGGGCACTGAGTGTGAAGATATTCGTGTCTGCTGTAATTGCTCATAACTAGAAACATTAACAGAAGGTTTTGGATGTCTGGGGCAGGATGGCTTGTTCTGGGGATGTCAGTCATCCTCTTTCCCCAGTTACCTCCAACCTCGCACGGTGAGCTTTGTGAAAAAAAGCATCCAGACAGGCAGGCATGGAGATTGTGCACAGACTCAGTGACATAAACATCTATTCAACAGTGCTGTTCTGGTCTAGGCACTGATGAATTCCCACACTGCCAGAAGCAGAGACCCACCCTGAGCCCCCAGTATGGCACACCGACGGTGAGCCACCATCGGTTTGCAGGGTGGGAATGTTGGATGATTTCCATCATGGAAAGAATAGCATTTCTTCTCACTAGACTAGACCCTTACTGTGGATAAGGATTAGCCTTTCCTGTTCTGAATCCTGCTTCTCAGACACTGCTGGTAGACACAGAGTGTCTTATTCACTGTCACCATACTCCACATGGATCAGTTCAGAGTGGCTGCAACACTACGGTTCCTCAACGGCTTATGCTGACGGAAGGCGTCTATCTTACCACATCTTCCATCAAGATTAGGTACAGTGCCAGCTATTTGGGGGGAATGTCCTTGACGCTGCAGGGCATGTTCTGACTCAATGGCGTATCCATGCGGCTGTTTCTCCCCTAGCTGGTCGGCAGAGGTCTGGGAATCAAGAAATGGAATGTGAGCCACTCCTTCCACGGCTCCTCTTAATCATGCACCAGCAAGATGTTGCCTCTTGTTTCTACAGTTTTGGGCTCTGCTTAGACCTCTGTCTTGAGATTTTCGTTTTCAGGGAAGAAATCCTTTCACCTGGGGCCACATACTGTTTCCATTATGGCAAGAGCTGAACCTGCCACCTGGCTATTTTAGGTACTCATAACACTAAACCATGAGGCATGAGGCTGGGACAATTGATCTCATTAAGGGGGAATTCAGTAGCTACTGCAGATATAGGGAGGGATATGTTAGCAACAAAGGACAATAAGTAATAAGTAATAAGAGGTACACATCTTACCGCCCTGCCATGTTTTGTGATAAAAATTCATTGTAAACTACAATCCAGTTCAGTCAGGACTGCAAATGGGGAGATACCTCAGGGGTGAGGGTTTAGATCGTCTGACCCAGAAGAGAGCATGAGCAGCTAAGTTGCTTTCTGAGCCCAGCGAGAGTAAGAAGTGGCTGTTGGAGGAAGAACATCATATATGCCAAATATGACCAAATAAATGATTGCAGAAAGTATGCCTTGTTTAAGAGATGTCAACAATATGTATTTCAGTATTTACTTTACAAGCTCTCAAACGGGTGTGTGCCTCTCAGCTCACAGAGAAATGAGCATCACCCAAATATGGATAAATGGACTTTGTCTACTCTCTTTCAAGTAGAAGGTGAATATGATTTGGTTGTAGTGGGAATGACATCCCGCTAGATGGATTTTGCTATTCTCTTTGTTTGTAAGTTAGGTATGATTAAAAGAAGCATGTAGGGTTGTCAGGATGACAGGAATGGACTGTCCGGTGGCAGTAGGTCAACGTGGCTGAGCTGCAAACTACATTTCCCAGAATCCTTTTCCCTGCATGGTTAGAGGTCAAAAGGGATAGTCGCACCAGGCTTGGAAGCAGCGGTCACTCCACCAAAGCTCTGTCACGGAGCTCCCACGGTGGACGGGGGTCAGTGGCCGGCAGAGGTCAGTGTATCTTCAGCCCCCCGCCCCACATCTAAACCATCCTCCTGCCTGCAGTTCTGGGGGGCCAGGGCAGCTCTAGGCTCACCAGCGGATTCCTGCCCGCAAAGCCATACACACCGGGCTGCTCAGCAGCAAAAGCTTCGCACAGTCCACTCCGTGAATCCTCTCTCTTGATCCCATCCGGTGACTGGACATGCTTCCCTCCCCAGCTCCCCCTACAAGCTCCGTGTTGCTTCACAGGTCACACATTTATGACCAGACCCTCCACCTCCGAGGTGCTTTACACCAACAGAGTTGTTTCGAGATGTACCTCCGGCTCAGTTTTACAGCCCTGACCCCTGGTAGTTCCTCTCTACTTCTTGTCATTGCTCACGCCTTCCCTGCCCAGGCCTGGGAGCCACATGACCAAGAACCCAGAAATTGCTGCTGAAGTTGTTTTCTGTTTAGGCTGTGAATTAAGGGACAGCTAAATACCTCAAAAAATGCCCATTACTCTTTTCCAAAGTCTGCCTTCTCTTCAGCTTCCTACCCATCATACTCACTCCCAAATTCTAGTTCCCCTCAGTGATCAGGTGGAAGAAATTTAACCAATGCCAGTTTGCTTTCCCACATGCTTCCGGAAGATTCCTCACTGGGTTCTAAGGCCGAGGTAAATGCTTCACAGACACTCTCAATGAAATGACTGTAGTTTATAATATTTAAATATTAAGCATATCAAGTTATTTCTTCTCGAAGAAGATAGAGATCATTCTTTTCCTTTCGAAAGTATCCATATTTCCTATTTTATATAAACTCAGACAAGCCATGTAATTTGCAAATATAGAAACCAGAGTTTCTATCAGACCAGGCTCTAGGTGCAAATAGGATAAAGTTAATAACAAAACAATAACAAAAATTTCCTTGTCTTTGATTAGTTGTTGGAATTAATTGTTGGAATTTGGTTAATTGTTGGAACCCGAAGCGTATCCTCCTGAAAGAATGACAAGTCTGCTACCTCCTTGACACCAGGTCTCTGACACTTTCTTTGTTACCATGTGAGCGATCCCTGGGGTTTCTCCACGCTTTGTATTGACTGACCTTTCACGGTCCTGAAGCCTGCCCTGCCCCACTGCCCTGAGATTCCATCTTCTTTTCAGTGCGGCTATTAGCCTGATGACTGGTGGCCTGGGCCAGCCCCCCGTGGTGGCATCTCGGAAAAGCAGAGGTGTCCTCTCTGGTGCTTCATCAGCCCCCAAACAAAGGTCTTTTACTCCGATTCCTGCAGAACTCCCAACTGGTTGATGAGCTCTGTCCTTTGACTCGTGTTAATTTTACCGCATGTGTCCTTCTTAGCGTCTTGGTACAAAATCCCCCCGGGACGAATTTGGAAAACTATTTTCTTCTTGATAATCCAATCTCTGCCCCTGTCTCTTCTCACCAATACCTAAATAGAGTCCCTGGATGGAATCACTACTTCCTGACAGTGTTTTCAGAGTGGATTTTCTTCTGTGGTGAGTTTGTTGTTGTAGAAGGGCAGATGCCCTCAATTTACTCTAGATTCTCAGAACCAGCTGTCCAAAAGGGGCTATCTTTATTCTGTCCCCTCCAAAAAAGTCTTTTTAATCCTTCAAAGATTTGTCCTCATTTTCCTAGCACACCCTGACATATCCTGAAATGGCAGTGTGCTAATAATGGGCCTAGATTGTGTCCCTTCTGGTGTCCTACATACATATGCTCATCAAACTGAAAGTCCTAATACTCCTGGCATATTACCATGGATTTAGAGCAACTGGTACTGTGTTCCTGAGTACTTTACAGCATACTTGATGGCCTATAAAGAGAAAAGACTGTACCTGGATGCTTATAGGAAAGGTATATACAGACAGTACAATTATAATGTCATACATCGAAAATACTGACCCTTGGATTTCATTTTTCCTAGCTGACAGGACAGAAAAATACCAAAACAGATATTTTCCTTATATAAATAAAATATGCCTGTTACATAGTGACGTATACCACTATGAAATAAATGGCACCCAGGACATGTTGGGAAAATAACCTTCTTCCCTTTGCTTTACTATTTATTACCATTGGGAATGCGGACGTTCAAGTTTTCCTCTATGGTCCGAAAAAAAGATTGTTGCCCAGCTTTACAAATAGGGCTTTCTTCTTCTTTCTGAGGTCTACAAAAAAGTTCCTTCTTTCAAGACTCATTGAAATAGTCAATCAGTTACTATTAAAATTCTCCTCCATTCATTGAGTTGAGAAAGCGCAACGTCGTAAGAACCACAATCTCCCGGTTCCCCTCGGATTCTCTAAATGCTAGGGAACTGTGGGTGCAAGTAGATTAAAAGTGGCATTATCTTAAAAGTTTCAGTAAATAATGGACCTTAAATGAAGCGTCCAGACAGAGTCCTCGTGGCTCAGATGAGTCAGCCGGAGCTGGGAAGCCGCTTTGGCACAGCGGGTGGGTGAGAGCTCCAAGGTTTGTGTCTCCTTTGTCCTGTCCAGGTGTTCTGTGAGTGGAAGAAGGACCTTTTTGTCCTTCTTTCTTTCAGGGCCTTCCTCCCCCGCCCTCCCGTGGAACCACGGGTCAGACCCTCCAAATTGAGGGGGGAAAAAAAAACCCACTTTTCTATGGGATCATAGAATTTTCTACACAATAGGAATACACTCACGGAAGGGGTCAAGCCAAAACTGAAAAACCCAAATGAAGGGCTTCAGAAATATAAACTAGAAGTTGGGAGGCTTTGTCACCTGCTGCCGCCCGTCCATCTAATAATAGAGTAATTGCTAATTCATGATGGTGAGCCGAGAGGGGGACGATTACGCATGTGCCTGCACAAGCCTAAGAAGCGGCACTTTGTTTCCTGTGGCCGACACCCAACAAAGGCAGCAGTGAGAAGGGGGTCTGGTTACCCGGGTAGCCATGGTGCGGAAGCTGGCCATCCTGGCACGGCTCCGACTGGTTGCCTTTGTCCTCACAGACTGCCAGGGCCCTCCCTGTTGAAAGGATGAATATGTGGGCCCTCACACAACATCGGGGCTGAAATGAGTTGGATACATGGGGCCTCTTGGAGCACCTGCTCCCATTCTCAAATTCCAGCCCTGTTGGGAACTATTATCTGTCTCCCTTCTCTCACTCTCCCCCTTCGTAATTATGTTTAATCCCGCAGACACCTGCCTTGGCTTTGGGGGACTACTGATAAAAAGAGATGAAAAGACCTTTTTTCCCCTCACCCCCATTTGTGCCCAGATCTACCACATAAACACAACAGGCCCTGGCTAATTAAACATGCCCAAAGGGAAGGTGTGAGGAAAGCCTCATGAATAAGATGGAGTGCACACTCTCCTTCAGTTCTGTGGGGTCCTTTTCACCTGGCTCCAAAGTCAGAAAGATATCTAGGCCATATTTTAAACCCCTTCCATCTCAGAAGCTTCTGAGGGTAGTTTTTTTTGTTTTTTTTTTTTTTTAAGATTTTATTTATTTATGTGACAGAAAGAGAGATCGAAAGTAGGCAGAGAGGCAGGCAGAGAGAGAGGAGGAAGCAGGCTCCCTATTGAGCAGAGTCTGATGCAGGACTCGATTCCAGGACCCTGAGATCATGACCTGAGCTGAAGGCAGAGTCTTAACCCACTGAGCCACCCAGGCGCCCCCTGAGGATAGTTCTACGGAGATCTAGTGTGATGATTGTATTTTCAGTACAGTTTTATTTGAAAAACATTATATTCCTTGCAGTCCTGACTGGGAAGTAAGACAAGTCCATGATAGGCTAGATCATTTGTTATTGAAACGTTGTCACGAAGGTGTCGTATCTCAACATAGGAAGGTTTCCTTTTAACATGGCTTCCGTCTTTCCTTTATCACCTAGATTTAAAATTAATTTTACTACAATTGCTTTCCAATCACTTTTATGTTACAAATTACTTTTACTTTGAAAATGGAGCCTTAAATCTTAGTCTGGCATCCTCTGAAAAATGCGTGTTTGAAACATTTAGCAGCATTGTAGAGAACTGCATGGCTTGTTCCGGATTTTTGTCAGCATGTGGTACAGGAACAAATACTGATTTCACTTTTAAACAGTTAAGAAATGAAAGGATCCTGGGTCATATGTGCTTTGGGGAAATTTAACTCAAAAATTTGAGGGGAAAGGAATTTGGAGAGACTGGTCAGGGATGCAAAAACATGGTAAATAATTTAAAATAAGATCTTAATATATACAATAATTAACAATAAAAATTTCCTTTCTCTTTCCACCTGAAGGGTTACTGTAATCAATAGAACCAGACAGAAGTCTGAAGCATGACCCAAAGTGCAGGGGACGTGGTTCTCTTTTGTATTAGAAGACTTACTGGTGGGGCACCTGGGTGGCTCAGTGGGTTGAGGCCTCTGCCTTCAGCTCGGGTCATGGTCTCGGGGTCCTGGGATCGGGCCCCGTGTGGGGCTCTCTGCTCGGCGGGGAGCCTGCTTCTCCCTCTCTCTCTGCCTACTTGTGATCTGTCTGTCCAATAGATAAATAAAATCTTTTAAAAAATAAATAAAATAAAATAAAATAAAAGTCTTACTGGTAACTGGTAGAAGTGGGCTTTTTTTTTTTTTTTTTTTTTTTAAAGTCTCCAAGTCTCCAAGTGTGTGGATAGACACCGGTAGAGCAGAGGATTAGTTTGGATCTTCCTCTTGTGTGGATGAAAGAACATATTTTTTTCTTGTTTAGGACCAAAGGTAAAGGAGAACAATCTAAATATGGAAACAAATTTTTGAGGGGAAAAAAATTGTATGGGCTAAAACATTGTATGGGCTAAAACTTACATGGGCATGCTTAAAAAACAGACATGCTCTTGAAGTCCCCTGGTGTATAATCAGTAATGTCAGGTAATTTTTTGAGTTCAAACACAGATTGAAGAAAAACTTACAAACATATGTAGTTTATGCATTGAGCTTTCCCTTTCATTCGGCCAAAATCTTAAAGTCTACATACATCGACAAAAATTACATAAACGGTCAAAATCTACATAAATCAGCTGTAATATTGCTTCTGCTTTCCCGAAGGCATGCAGTTTCCATTCTGTACAAAGGAGTTCAGGAATATGTAATTCAACATCACATGCAATTTTGGATTATCTTGGGAGGGAAACACCTGGAACGTGTTGACAAATAAGAGTATTTTATTGGAAGAGACAAAACCTCAGACATGGGTTTGTATTAAGGACTTGGACAATGATTTGAAACAGTGTATGTCCCTTGATGATATCTTTAAAACTGAGTGTGAGAAAAAAAAAATAGAACCTCTGTGTATATTTATTTTTGTCTAAAAATAAAAAATGAATAATGTGTGAAAAGGGAAATGTACACAATATATGGATGATTGACTCTGGAACCCCCTTTCCACCCATTTGCTGAGTGCCCAGAGTAGGA
Source organism: Enhydra lutris kenyoni (assembly GCF_002288905.1). NCBI lineage: Eukaryota > Metazoa > Chordata > Mammalia > Carnivora > Mustelidae > Enhydra > Enhydra lutris. The sequence goes on from NW_019154177.1 coordinate 4,920,466, forward strand.
GGTGAGGTATCGGGGAGAAGCATCTATCCCCATGGAGGGGCTGCCTGTGGTGTCTGCATGCATGTGCTGGCTTTCCAGTTTGTGTGATGTAGTGTAATTTGCATGCTTCTAGTTAACTGAGATCTTCTAGTATCCTGTTTTAACTGAACGAAATCCTTATAAAATGGGCAAGTGGCTTAAAAAGAGTCCTGAGGAGTAAGTCTGGGTTAAAAATAATACAGATCATGTAATTGCAGCAAAGAAGGGATGGCAGAACTGACCCTTATCTACCTCATATGAGCTCTTCATCAACTGCTTCGGGAGGCAAAAAGAATGATATAATCAGATCTGATGAGAAATCAGGGCCCTAGAATTAATTTTGTACAGAAGATTATTTGAAATAGAGATATGTGCCCATGGTTAATGGTGAGCCTTTTCGTAACTGTGTATTCTGCCTTGAGAGTATAGCTAAGAATAGTGAAGCTATCAGACTTAGCAAGATATTTTAAAATATCCTTCATTTCACTTTTATCTCATCTCTTAAAGGTTGGTAATTTTGTGTGCATATAGTAGTGCATAAATGTATTAGTATATTGTTAGGTGTATATGCTAAATATGTGCATTATTACATTATGGGGTCTAAGAGGCTTGCCTTGAAGGGTTGGTTCTATTCTACGCTCAGTGTGTGTTGCCTGAGTCATATTCCCTCCTTGAAGATCAATTGCTTCAACTAGAAAGTGTTGCTCAGTTATCATGTCCAAGTTCATTGTTTGGGTTGGTGAAGACTTAATGATGCCTAGCCTCAGGAATATTTTGCCAGGGTTTTAACGGGAAGTGAAAAAGTCCCATATGCCCTTTTCCAGAATCCTTAACCAATAGCCTCTCTCTTAGACTTTGCTTCTTAAAAACAAATCCACTGGTTGAGAACTCACCGCTCAAGGAAGCCCAAAGTTATCTCTGGGTCCTGGCTGGGGAAAAAAAAAAAAATTGCACATGTAGGATTTCCAAAGTAGCGTTGCAACCAAAAACATATGTACATTTAGGAAATCTGCCTGAACTTTGAGTGACCTGAAATCTACCAGCACACATTATAGGCTGGGACATCTGGTGGTCAATAAACTTATTTATTTATTTATTTATTTTACATGAAGCAGCTGCACTTAAACAGATGACCACAGGCTGGGCAATCAGAGTGTGAATAGCTGAATGAGTAAATCATATTAGGCTTCTTAGGCACTTGTTTAAGGGCTACATGTGCCTTTTTAATTTTCCTTTATTAAGGTTGGCCCCAAACCTAGCAATGTGAGCAGTAAGGTTATTAGTGACTTATTTGCGTCATTAAAATTTATGGCACATTTTATATCCACCATCTGGGGCAATGTCTCCCCACCTCACTTTTAAAATGTAACTTAAAACCATGCCTGGCAATGATAATTCCTGGAAAAAAAAAAAAAAAAAACACTCTATAGGTGGAATTCTTTTTTTCTTGTTTTCTAATGCCAGGATAATCCTGCCAGGAACTCAGTACACAAACACCATAACAGCAAGGTCAGTATTTCTAGTCCAGCCACACTCAATCACTGCTGAAACACAAAGTCTTATGTTCAAGTTTTTTGCTGTAAGTTTCTTGTTTATATGTAAAGGAGAAAAAAAAGGGGGAGTTGTTATTTTAAGAGTTGTAAACTGTGTGGAAAAATGGAAAAACCTTGAAGTGGCTTTGGCAGAATACTGCATATCTTGACCTCTTGGTTTAATTTAGGAATATTTGGGTTTAGGATGCTGCAGATATACCAATAATAAAATGGATTTAAAGTAGAAGACTGAGATATTTAAGAGTTTGTGGATTTCTAGGGCTTGCCTGATCCACAAAAATAGTTGAAATTTTGAGAAAAATATTAGCTGTGGGATGTGGGGAGGGTCCACTTCCGAGCTTAACCTCCTGTCTCTTATTCAAGTGTCTGGGATGGAAACCTATGAGATTAGAATGGAAGATTCTTGAATATAAAATTCTTGAATATAAAATCTACACTTCACAGTGGAGCCCATTAGATGGAAAGAAGGATATTTGGGATAACACTTGTGGATCCACATTTACTTGGGGTTTAAATTCTGTCTATTGAATAATATTTCTTTTGTTTGAAACACACACACACACACACACACACACACAGATGCTACTAGAATTCTTCAACTAGATAATCATTTTCTTTGGATTCCAAAATTTTCATCAAACTATTAAAGTACTACAGTAAAGAACTGACCAGTGTTGTGGTATCATAGTGACCCGTATATTCTTGTCCCATTTGTGCCACTTATTAGCTGTGTAGTCTCTGTGTTTGTGTTTCCTTATCTGTGAATAGGGAAAAGGAATATCTTCTATAGAACTTGTAATAATCAAATCAGATCATGAATGTAATTATGTAAAATGTAATAATGCAAAAAACATTATTAAAAAGCAAGTCATGTGTTGTTATTTTTTTGGGGTAAGTTAATAAAATATTTGAATAGGAAAGGGCCTTATAAGTTTACCACTCCCCTCTCCAGACAGTACTTAAAAAAAAAAATTCTAACAGATGAGATATTTTGTTAGTGTTAAAAAAAATCCAGAAATGGGATTCAAACCTTCTTTGGAGATTCATTGAAAGGTGTAGTAGCCCTTATTGCCAAATTTCACTTTTTCTTCTTCTTCTTCTTTTTTTTTAAGATCTGTTAATTATTTGAGAGAGAGAGCATGTGAATGAGGGCAGGGAGGGGGAGAGAGGTAGAGAGAATCTTAAACAGACTCCCCACTGAGCATGGAGCCCAATTTGTGGCTCTATCTCATGACCCTGAGATCATGACCTGACCTGAAATCAAGAGTCTGGTGCTTAACTGACTGAGCCACCCATGCACCCCTTTCTTACTTCTAACCTTAATTTCAGATCCTTTATTAGGAGCTTATTTTATCTTTTCATAAAATAAAGTCTCTTCACTAGAAAAGGGATGAGCAAACCCTTCTGATCCTAAGCAACTTTAACCAAGTCTCACCTCAATTTTCTATTTTCCAAATAAAATCATAAATTTAAAATTAAAAATTTCCTCAAAATGCTTTTTAAAATTCAATTAATAAAATTGCTAAACTGAAAAAAATCAACTTCTGAATATATATCCAGATAAAAATATGTTTCATAAGTTAGGATTAAATAAAAACATTTTCTAGAAAATTATTGAAGCTGAGATGATTCATTGGTAGCAGGCTTGATGTACCAAAAAAAAAAAAAATTCTTAAGGAAAGTTATTTGATAAAAGGAAAATGATATCCAGATAAAAATTTGGGCATATGCAATAAATTGAAGTACACTAGAAACAGTAAATATGTGGGTAAATGTAAAGGAATTGGTTTTGGATTAGTGTCTTTTTCAAAGTGTCTTTTCAAAGACACTAATCCAAAGTAAAATGAATAACAATGGAATTTATAAGATATGTAGAAATAAGATGTCACAACAATCTCATAAAGAATGGAAGACAGTAATTGTTCTGATTTAAATGTGAAATGATATAAAATAATATTACTTGAAGATAGATGGTAAAAAAAATAAAAGTTTATATTGTACATGTCTAGAACAACTATTGAAGAGAATGAGACAAACTATAATACTGTTTATAGACAAGGAATGGAGAAAAAGTAGACTCTAAAAATGCTCTATCCAGCTGAAAGTATGGAAGAGGAACACAAGCTTACAGAGTAAGTGGGACAAATAAGAAACAGCATATGCTACATTTAACTCAACTATATTTGTAATTACATTAAATGTAAGTGTCCTAAATCACATAATTAAAAGGTAGGGATAGATGAATAATAAGGAAAGACCTTACTCTTTGCCACCTAAACCCAGTTTAAAAAAAAAAAAAACAGACTACAAGAAAAATGAAGAGGCTGCTGTAGTAAATTAACACAAACTTGGTAGCTTAAAACAATAGAAATTCACTTTCTTGTAGTTCCGGAGGTCACATGTTTGAGGTCAGTATCCCTAAACCAAATTCAGTGTCAGCCTGGGTGCCATCCCTCCAGAAGGTCTAGAGGAGAATCCGTTCTCTGCCTTGTTTAGCTTTTGTAACTTACTTTATTTGTTGATTTGTGGCTGCATCTCTCTCATCCTTGCCTCTGAGTTATAATGCCTTCACCTTTTCTCTGTGTCAAATCACCTTTTGTCTCTCTCTTATAAGGACAACTGTGATTGCATTTAGGACTGGCACAGGTAATCAAGGATGATCTCTCTCACTTTCAAGATTCTTATCTTAATTACATCTACAAAGTCTTTGTCATATGAGGTGACATTTTTTTGATTCCAGAGGTTAGTTCATGGCATCTATGGAGGCTTGGCTTGGGATACCATGTAATTACAAATAAAAATAAAACTGCAAAGGTCATATTAACATCAGAAAAAATAGAAAAAATAAAAAGGAAAATCACTAAGGTTAATAAAGGACATTACTGAATGATAAGTCAGTATCAAAAAGAGGAGTCAATATCAAGAATTTATAATAACTCAAAATGTGTATGCCTCTAATAAAACTGCCTTAAAATATACAGAACAAAATCTAACAAAAATGAAAAAAAGAAATAGAAAAATATACAAATATTATAAGATTTCAACAAAATTACCTCAGTAACTGATAGAATAAGTAGGCAGAAAATCAGCAAGAATAGGAACTTTGAAAACACTATCAACAAACTGACCTATTTAACATTTATAAAATACCCAACAATAACTGAATACCAATTCATTTTAATACAATGGAATATTTACCAAGTTATATCATTTTGTTGGAAATAAAATTAAATTCAGTAAATTAGAAAAGATTGAAATTGTACAAATATGTTTTCTGACCCCAGAGAAATCTAAAGAGCAAAACTATAAAGATGTCAAAAACAATCCATAGGCCACACACACACACAGACACACACACAGGTGTGCACAGGAAAGAGAAAATACTTTGAACTAAAAGACAGTTAAACATATTCAAATTTGTGGAATGTCACTCAACCTGTGATTAGAGGGAAAATGTTAAGATCAAATGATTACCTGAGAAAACAAGAAAGATTTTGAATAATTTTATAATGTAATACCTTTAGAAATTAGCAAGGGAAGAGCAATTAAATTCAAATTAAGCAGAAGGAAAGCAGTAATAAAAGTAAGAGTAAAATATCAATGAAATGGAATATGAAAAACAATAGAGAAAAATCAAAGCAAGCAATGTTGGTTCTGTGAAAATATCAGTTGAAATACAGTTGAAAGCCTTTTTAGAGACTAATCAGGAACAAAATGAAGAAGACAAAAATATCTAATATCAGGAATGAAAGGAATAATTACAGAAAATGCAAATACAAAAAGTGTGATGCTGGAGTTTTAGAAACAATCTTTTGCCAATAAAATCCACAATTTAGAAAGACAAAGTAATTGAAAAACATATACTAAAAGAGTTTACTTAAGAAGAAATACATTTCTCAAACAGCCCTGTATCAACTTTATAAACTGGAATTTGTGATTTAACTTTTCATAAAGAAAATTTTAGGCCTATATAATTTCATGTTGAATTCTCTATGATATTTAAGGAATAAAGAATTATAATTCTAACACAAATTTTTCCAGAATATAGAAGATAATGGTACATTTCCAAACATTTTATGACGCTAGAATTACCTAGATAACAAAACGAGACCAAGACATTACAAGAAAACTATAGACAAATACCTGAAAAGTAAAAAGGTTTAAAAAATCCTTAACAAAAGGCTATCAAATTATAATTAGCCATATATAAAATAATAAATAACCTTTTATGTCCAAAAAGATTTATCCCAGAAATATAAAGTTAGCTTAACATGTGAAAATCAATCAATTTAATTCATCCAAAACACAGACTAAAAAAGGAAAAAAAAATACTTTTATCAATAGAGCCAAAAAAAGTATTTAAAAAAATTCAACATACATTTGTAACTTTAAAAAGTAACAACTCTCAGCAGATAAGAAATAGAAGAGAAATTTCTTAACTTGATAAGATACATCTGTGAAAAATCTAGAGCTAACATTATATTTAACAGTAAAAGACAGGATATTCCACACACCACTTTCCTTCAGCACTGTTTCGAAAATACTACCTAGTTCTATGGAGCAAGAAAAAGAAATAAGAGGCACCCAATTTGGAGAGGAGAAATAAAAAATTTTGTTTGTGGCAATATTATTCTCTATTTAGAAAAATGCTAAGGTATCTACAAAAACTTCCTGGAGGTGATTTTAGCAAGGTGATAGAATACCAGTTCAACACGCAAAAGTTAATCATATGTCTACATGCTAGCATGTCCAATTGGAAGTTGAAATGAAAACGAAGACATTCAAATATATCAAAAACATGATGTATTTAGGGTCAAATTTACCAAAACACACAGAAGATATAGTCCCTGAAAACTCCAGGAAGCACACAGAAGACCTATACACTGAAAACTACAGAGGAAAAATTAAGAAAATCTGAATAAATGGAATTATGTACTTCATTCACTGAGAGTTCCAAAATTGTTATAATTTAGATTCTATAAATTACTATTATTTTCTTTTCATTAATTCTGATTGGTGTTTGCTGAATTTGTAATTTTGTGTCTTTCCTTAAGGCTGGTAAATTTCCAGCCATTATTCCTTCTAATGTATGTTTTTCCTCCACCATTTCTCTCCTTTCCTCTGATAATCCGATTACATTCTTGGTAGATCTCTTGAGTCATCTCACAAGTTCCTGAGGGGTTACTCATTTTTGACCTTTTTTTCCCTTTATTTTCTTCATTGCTACTGAACAGTCTTCAAACTTATCGATTCTTTCTATGTCATCTATTTTCTGCTGTTAATCACATCCACTGAATTTTTTATTTTACATATTATATTTCTCAGTTCTACAATTTTCATTAGATCCTTTTTTAGTAGTTTTTATTTTTCTGCTGAGATTTCCTCAGTAGGAGCAGATTTTCTTTTACAATCTTGAGCATACAATAATAGCTGTTTATACGCTAATTCCAACATCTGGAAATAGAGTCAGTCTCTATCCATTGTCTTTTCTAGATAGAAGAGCTTATGTTTTCCTATTTTTTTCAAAGATTTTATGTGTGAGAGAGAGAGAGAGAACATGAACAGGGGTGGAAGGGCAGAAGGAGAGGGAGAGGCAGACTCCTTGCTCAGCAGAGAGCCCGATGCAGGGCTGTATCCCAGGATCCTGGGATCATGACCTGAGCCAAATGCAGCAGCTTAACTGACTGAGCCGCCCACGTGTCCCTGTTTTCCCATTTCTTATTATGTTGAGTCATTTTGGATTGTATCCTGGACTTTAAAAATGACACCTCACAAAATTCTGGGCTAGTTATGTTCCTCTAAAGAGTCCTGTGTTTGTTTTTGTGGGCTGTTAAGTGGGCTTAACTCAAACTGAAAATTCTGTTTTGTTTTCCTTGCAGTTCAGTTGTTTTGGTCTTTCCAGGGATGCTTGGTGTTTGCGTAATGCATATATTTGAATCATATATGTGTCATACAAGGGTGAGACAGAGACTTAGGGAGACTATATATATATAGAATCCAGGGCTCCCTTCTCCGACCCTTCCTTTTCTGGAATTCCACTTTCCAAGGCATTCGGTTGCCCCAAATTCTCTTCTGAATTATCAACCTAGTAGTGTTGAGGTTTTTCTACTAAAGTTACAGCTGTCCCACTTTGAATACTGGGGACTACTCTCAGGGTAAAATCTCTAAAATAGGAAACTCAGTATCATTGCTGAGTTAGTTTTCTAGTATTGTTATACAAAATTACCTTAAGCATGGTGGTTTAAAAAATAAACTTATTCTTTCACAGCTTTAGAGGCTAGAAGTCCAAAATTTAGGGCTAGCAGGGCCTTGCTCTCTATGAAGGCTTTAGGGGAGGATCCTTTTTTTGCCTTTTCCTAGCTTTTGGTGGTTGTCAGAAATTCTTGATGCTCCTTGATGTGTAGAAACATCATTCCAATTTCTATCTCCATCATCACATGCCATTCTCCCTGTGTGTCTTCATGTCCAAATATCCCTCTTCATTCAAGGAAATTAGTCATGAAGTATGACTTCATCTAAACTCGATTGCCTCTGCACAAACCCTATTTCTAGATAAGGTGACATTTGTGAGTATGGAAATCAGAACTTGCACATATCTTTTGAGAGATATAATTCTACCCACTACAATTCTCTTCTCCCAAATGGTCCTTTTCAAAGAGAGTCTTTGTCTCTCTAGTGTTCACTCTCTGGCATCTTCATGCAGTTGCTTTCTATTTTTTTCCAGAATTTATAGTTGTTCTCTTGGGCAGGATTGATTTTATAGGAGCTATTGTACCATACTTGAGGTAGAACTTCCTTCCCTCAAAGCTGTGTCTGTTTGTCTGTCTCAATCTATCTATCTTTTTCTCTATCTCAGTTCTTGTGTGCGTGTGCGTGTGCATTTCCCCTCTTACAATCATACAAATACAAAAGCCCTTGAGGCTTTAGATAGAAGATTTGTGATATTACTGAATTTAAGCCCAAATAATTCTTAGCTTCTTATTATATACTTTCTCCTCAATCACAATTTTGTTTCATTCTTCATTTCTTTAAGAAAAAATATATTAAACAGTGGCCAAAAAATTAAGTGAAAACATAGGAGACTTTCCTGTTTCTTGTATTTTTTGTGTCACTTTTATCTCAAATTTTGAAGGGGAGGATAGGCTATAACTAAAAACACACATATTTCTTAATGACTACATGCTCTGACCGCATGCCCCTTCCCCCTAAAATCTCCAAACTTCGAAAGTTTTATGTTTGGTTTAGAAGACAGAAAGAAAACTGGACAAAAACCTTCTCTGTCTATAAATATTCTTGAGTTTCATGGAACTACCTATGTGAACCTCAGTTTCTACATCTGCATGGGATAACGTTATCATGAGGATGTAGTACCTCATTCGAGTTAGAGGGTGTGTCACATCCAAGCAAAAATAGACCCTCTTCAATGGAATTTGACTTTGTTGTCCTTCATGTCTTTTTCATACTTTCACTTTCCCTTAATACATTTTGATGGGACTTAAGAAATGACAACATTACATACAACAGAATAACTCATTGAGGTAATTGGAATTCATGCCATACATGACTTGGACCATCCATTGGTTTTGATTGTTTTTTCCCCCTGAAAGCTGTGTTCACAATTGCCCTTCAATTCTTTTGCTTCCTGTAGTGAGCCGGTGCCAGGGACACGATTCTACACAGTTGTTCCCCAAAAAGTTTATTCTCCTTCGCTCTAAAAGACCAAGGATTTTGTGAAGTTGCCTCCTGTATAAACTTTGCCTTATTGAAAGCATAGCAAGTCTTTTGTTAATTTGAGTATTCAAGCTTTGTAAGTATAGGTTCACTCAATTTTTTTTTATCCCTGGGCACTCAACTTTGCTGTGCCTACAATGTGGATAATAACATGTGCCTTATTCATGCTTCTGAGAAATGCAAGGAAAGTTAATTAGAAAATGTCAAGAAAGCTCTCCAAGCTCCTTAGAGGAAAGAGCGTCATGTGACTACAGTGTATCATTAGTGTAAAAATAAGACCATTCCCAGTCCCTTAGCTCTTAAAGGGTCTTTACACATTGCTAGTGCATTTAAGAAATAAAATTATAGACTCACTGAACTGGAAAGAATGTCAAGTAGTCATATGGCCCATTCCCTGCTTCAAGAGAGACCACAGTTCTACCATCCCACATGACTTCCTAACCTATTTTTTAAGACTTCTAAGGAAAAACTTCTAAAGTTCCCAAACTCCATTTGAGAATTTGTTTCTACTGCTTAGTATCTCTCACCTACATAAATTATTTTTTAACCTACTTTTTAGGAAATGTAATGTAATCTAGTATTACTCAAGATACAGACTGGAATTTCTTAGTCAAGAAATACCTCAGCTATTTTACACAGCTAAGTAAAATAAGTACAGGATGTAAGAGAGAGGGCAGAGATGGGGTTTGACCCTGAAATGAGGTCAACATTTGAATTATAAAACTTTTATTTAGTAGAATATTCTTATAAAATTTTAAGAATCTACTTGAGGGACGCCTGGGTGGCTCAGTTGGTTAAGCAGCTGCCTTCGGCTCAGGTCATGATCCCAGCGTCCTGGGATCGAGTCCCACATCGGGCTCCTTGCTCGTCAGGGAGCCTGCTTCTCCCTCTGCCTCTGCCTGCCATTCTGTCTGCCTGTGCTCGCTCTCTCTCCCTCTCTCTCTCTGACAAATAAATAAATAAAATCTTAAAAAAAAAAAAAAGAATCTACTTGATACATGAATTTGCAAAAGATGCCCGTTTCCTCCATTCTGCTTTCAGTTGCATCTACATTTATTATGTTTTATTTATTTATTTATGTTTGGCTGAAAATCAGATATTAAAAGATTCATAATTGGACTTGATCTAACAATTTAGAAAAAAAATACTTGAGAGAACCTAATAAAATTACAACTTCCTCCAAAATATTTTCCTTAGTATAATCGGAGTTACAGTATAATGGGAAATATTCATAGAAGGTTCATTAGGCCACTATCTACTGCAGCTTGGGATTCAAAATAATATATGCAGTAAGCTAATGGATTTATTTAAGGAAAGGACATGTTACTGTATGCTTTAATTTAATGCAGTATTTCAGATGACGTACATCTGAGAACCATTTATGATTTGAATATTTTTTAAATTTTCATATATTTAGAAGAAATCAGTGTGTTCAGTAGTCAAGGAACTTATTTGAACATTTCTGCCAAGCAGATAGTGACCTCCCTCCCTTTATAAAATTTTTTATTTCCCTTGCACTATGTTTGACCAGTTCTCTTGGATCTGGTCCTTATCCTACCACTTTATATGTCTCTTTTCTTTGGCCAGTTTCAGAATGCCTCTGAATTCCATTTGCTTTTGGACCTCTTGAGCTTGAGGAATCCATAATTTGAGCAAGGAGAGATGTGAAGCAGACAGCTGCAAAGAGCTTCAAAATTTATTCAACCAAATTTAATTCGTCCAAAATTATGGACTGGCTCTAGTCTTATACCAATAATTTGCACTTTGGGCTATTAGAATTGGGTTATAAAAAATGCCATTATCATACAAATTTATATAACAAACTATATTCAAGACTTAATAATAGCTATTGCTTTCAGGTAATTTGATATAACTACAGTACTACAATGTACTGCAAAATATAGAAGATTCTCAGAGTTTATATTAGCAAGATACACCCTTAAATAGAACGTGTGATCCCAACCCTTTGGTCTACACATATTGTGGATTATAAGTGCACTTATTCAGAGGATCTGGATATTTATTTGATTATTTCCATGTGTTCAGATTCTCTAGAAATGAACACATTACAGAAAAAAAAAATAATTAAAAGCAGATCAACTTGAACGTGTGTGATTTCTTTCTGACGCTCTGGAACTAAATTTTTGCCCAAAAGGACATCAAAACTAAAGTCAAGCTTTTTCCAGTAGCAGTGATTTAAACAAACATGTGCTGGGACTTATATTTAGACATAAAGGTACACAGCCAGAGGTTTTATTCAGGATTGCTATTAAATAAACTCCCCTCAGGGCCTTGTAAAAGAAGGTATTTGAATTATAAGTAGACATATCCCATTTTCCACATTCTCCAAGCCACTGAAGATTTCTCCTTGTCTGGATTGTGGCAAGGGGAGTGCCCTCTTTTGAATCTCTGTTGAGCCCTGTCTCTATAGTAATTATGAGTTTGGAGATCATTAAAAGTCTTAAAATTTGTGGGGGATGGTTCATAAGAATCCTTTTGAAGCTCTGCGCCTAATCAACATGTTCTAAAAAGCTTTTGATATATACATGGCTCATTAAGTAAAGGTCAAAATTGGACAATGTCCTGTTAATTTCCTTTTGCCAGAAAAATCAATATCTGCATCAACATTCATTAAATTTGACAGGAGCTAAGAAAGTTAGATGTGAAATGTAAATCAATACTTATTCCTGATAGGATTAACTTGCTGTACAGAGAGTATAAAACATCAATTCTTTATACATATTGTTCAACCCAATACTCCACTTTAAGCCTTAGGGAAGCTGCTGCTTTTTTTTTTTTTTTTTTTTTTTTTTTTTTGCCTTTTTAGCCTTCACCTCTAATCTGCCTTGGGTTTTTGTTGGCTGGAGCTAAGTATTCCATCCCTGAACAAATTTTACATCTTGTTAATATATATAGCATGTGATATTTTCTTTGTATTATTGTTTGCAACTTAAGACTAAATCATGCCCACCAGCACGACCCAAAAAACCTAGGTATTTGAAAGTTTCAGAACATACATCTTTTTCCTATGAAATGCACAGATTAAAGAATTTCATTTTCTCTCCCCTTGCAGTTATCTGCAGAGGTCTTTGATAGCCTTTGAATTCCAGAAGAATATGTTTGGGAAAATTCAGTTTTTTGACACAAACATCTAAGAGTTGTTTGTTTTTGTTGTTGGTTCTATCTCGGAGACATTAAGTTCTGCAACTATGTAATTCCATGAACCCAGCCTTATTTTAGTTGACACTGATGCCCATAATTATAACTATTTTTAAATATGTGTTGTCTTTAAAAATACAGCTATTTAAAAATATGTGCTATTTTTTTTTCAAAGATTTTACTTATTTATTAGAGAGAGAGAGAAAAAACAAGTGGGGGAGAGCAGAGGGAGGAGTAGACTCCCTGAGGAGCAGGCAGCCCGATATGGGGGCTCGATCCTAGGACCCTGGGATCATGACCTGAGCCAAAGGCAGATGCTTAACCAACTGAGCCACCCGGATGCACCTAGCTATATGCTATTGCAAGATTCTAAGATAATCTTTGAACAGAAGAATATTGAATCATGTACATGACAGTTGTGGTGTTCTGTGGATTTTGTTACATTTTGATTTTTTAAAAGATTTTATTTATTTATTTATTTGAGAGAGAGAGAAAGAGAGAGCAGGGGGAGGAGCAGAGGGAGAGGGACAAGCAGACTCCAAGCCGAGTGTGGAAGCTGACTCGGGGCTCCATCTCACAACCCTGAGATCATGACCTGAGCTGAAATCAAGGTTCAGATGCTTAACCTACTGAGCCACCCAGGTGCCCCGCATTTTGATTTTTTAAGTAGAAAATGTATATATGACAGCGATTGACAGCCCCCCTCTTCCCCCCACACACATTCTAGCATTAGATAAGAATTTCTGGGTATGTCATATTTGTCTGGAAGTCTGCAAAAGAAATTATTGCTTCTCTCCCCATCTCAAATTTGGGTTTGCTAAAATTCTCAACAGATGCCAGCCAGCACTGTCCCATGTTGGGTCCTTTTTCATCTACTTGTTCTCTGACCATCCAGGAATTTCTCAGTAGTATCAGAACCGAGCCTGGTTGTCAATAGAAAAGAATCCAAACCAGGGAGGACCACACTCCACGGGCTGAGTGGGCTCATCAGCAGGTGAAGAATGAGGTTCTCTGGAAGGATCGTAACAGAAACCAAGGGGAAACACCCCGACATGGAAATAGAGAGAGGGATGTTGATTTTTTCATGCAGAAATTAGAGCAATCATTTTGCAGAATAAATAAGTTTCCATCACTTTCCCTCTTTAAAGCAATAACTTTCTAGACAGTTAAAGTACCTCTTTCTTAACTTGGTCTCTGAAGTCCTGGGTAACGTGATGCCAAGTCTCCTTCTCTATAATTTTCTCCTGCCACTTCCTGCATCATTCACCATGTAGTTAAGTCTTCTTTTTGTCCCTGGACATGCCGAGGGCCACAGGTTTTGCATTTATTTATTTTCTGTGGTCTGACACACTCTCCCCCTTGACCACGTGGCTCCCCTGTCATTACTCTGGACTTTGCTTATGTGACACTTGCTCACAGGTGCCTTTCCTGATAGTCATCCTAGAGAAAGTGACTTCCCCACTGGGGATGTGCCTTATGCTGTTGGTGTTATTTTCTTTATGACATACTTAATGTGTACACATTTCTATGCCTTTTCACTAGATTATAAAGTCCAAGCATTAGGGATTCTGTGACTAGAACAGAGCCTGGTATAACAAGCATTCAAATACATCTGTAGCAATCAATGAATGAGTTTACACAAAAAAGGTAGAACCCTTGTCCAGTGGAGCTGTGGAAATGGGATGCTGTCTGGGCCCATAGGGCAGAGATGCACACATAAGGGACTCGAACAGGGAGCCAGTGACTGGACTGGGACTAAAACTGAATTTATGCATTTGTAATTCCAGTTCTGCTCACAGGTCCTTCTCACATGTCTTGGGAGGAAATTCTCTGGGGACAAGAGGTCACACTTGTTTCGTGATTCTCATGCCATGTTTCCAATTCTTTGTTCTCCTAACAGACACACCTGATTCCCTGCTCTGTTGCATGGCTGAGACACTGACAACTCACTCACAGGCCCTCAGACCCCCCCAGATGCTAGTTCAGCTTCGAGAACTTCTGCCTACTGTTACCTTCTCGGAGCTGATGAACCTCCAGTAGCAAGCAACACCTCCTCTCTACTCCCAGGACTTTCCCATGAGATGCCCCAGAAGATACATCTCTTGGCAATGGTTTCAGGTCAGTTCGGTTTGTCTACATGGTAAAGATACATGCTTTCCAGGTTCCCTGCTGGGATCAGAATTGGCCTGAGAAATCCATTCTCTTTAAAGCGTTGGCATCAGTGTCTCCACAAATTTCAGTCTTTGAGATGAGAAATAAGCACTTAGCGACAAGGCTGCTTGGTGTACTAGAAAAGTCCGCAGATCTGTCACATTTGGATTAAAATTTCTGGAATGACCTTAGTAGAGAACTTCCAAATAGCTCATGAAATAAGAAGTAAATCTCCTATCAAGTCAAGAAGCTTAAACTTCAGATCTTTCTCTTATATCTCAGGCCCTTCTATGGCCTTAAGAAGGGGCCTAGGAGCTTAAGACAGTCACGTATTCACATAACATTTGATAAAGTAGGATATTCCATTCTGAATCCCTTTCCATGCCATTGCCCACCATGCTGCTCACAGTATCTCCAGGGTAATCTAGCTAAGGAGGAGTTAATTTAGGAATACATTTATGGTAGATTTATGGGGATATATTCCTGTGACTGGTAATCGCTCTCGTGTACGTGGACGTTATTGTAGCTATCCTGACCCAGCCTCAGACTTTCTTCCACGTGAGGTATGCTGGTTGGTTCTTGAATGTTAAACCGGTACTTTTCACTCTAAGGAAATAGCGGTGATATGCCAAACTTGATACCGCTCGCGGAGGCTGGCGGCCGATTCCGTGTATGGACTGTGGGTGGCACGACCCACACCAGAGAGGACTGATGATCTGTGTTTGATTTCTCAGTGACGTTCCTTGGAAGTTCAGAGGTAGCAGTATGAGAGCAGGGGTCTTAATACATTTTCTGTAAAAATTCATCATTTTCCATAGACCATGTTCCCGTGTGTGAACTAAGAAACCATTGGGACTTGATATCTTCGTAATCTCTGTGACATCATGTCTGTTTATTAAAGAAAACTTTCTCCTTCAAAAACACATTTGAACTATGAAGTGTAAGAGCACGAGAAGTTTCCCCCTTTTTTTTTTTTAAAAGATTTTTTATTTATTTATTTGACAGACAGAGATCACAAGTAGGCGGAGAGGCAGGCAGAGAGAGGGGGAAGCAGGCCCCCCACTGAGCAGAGAGCCCGATATGGGGCTCGATCCCAGGACCCCGGGATCATGACCCGAGCCGAAAGCAGAGGCTTTAACCCACTGAGCCACCCAGGCGCCCGAAGTTTCCCCTTTTTTGCTTGATCGAAATAGCACACTGGGCCGACCTGATTTGTGGTTTCATTATCGATGTTGGGCAAAAGAGATGACAAAGAAGTAAGTAATGTGCTGCTGGGTGGTCTTTGATTGGGGCTTGATTAGGAAGGTGGGCGCACAGAGATTTTTGGCCTGATGGCGCTTCGTGGCGGCGGGCTGGGGAGTCGGTTCAGCTTTGAGCTGAAGCTTCTCTCTGTCAAGAGGCCGGCCCTCACAGCTGGTCCTCGTCGGGGCTGTTCTGCCTGGGCTCCGAGGACAGTGATGAGACAGACCGCATTTTCCCTCGGCTGATCTGCCCCAAGCCAGAAGTCAGGCTGGTGTCCTGCTGCTGACCCAGGCTTTGCTCACCCTTTGGCTAATCAGAATCTCTCCGTCTCTTGAGCTGTCAGGCTCACATCTCCCAAGACCATTATTTCATTAAAAACATGCTACAGGAAAACATTGTGAGTTTTTCTCTCTACCACACTGCCTGGCTTAAGTGGTTTGGAGCCCTCAGCAAGATGCTGACGTTCTCAGCTCGGTAAGAAAGAGGATCACTCGGGACGAAGGATTTTGCAAAATGAAAGTCTTTGTTTCTGACGCTAAGAAATCTTTGGCTTCCGGTTGTGCGACACTCCAGGAAGGAAGACCTGATTCTTTCCAGCAATATCCTGGCCTTACCTCTTGGAGGAGAAGGGGCAGGTGGGGAAAGAAAGCGAGCAGTGGAGAGAAAGACATCCCATACAACAGGAAGAGAGGCAAAAGGGCGTACGAGGCTGAAGGGCTTTGGGTGAAGAGCCGGAGTGGATGGGATTAGAGAGTTTTTATTAGTCCAGAACAGCTGAAACTAAGGGGGAAAAATTACCGACTTCTGCCAACCCCAGTGCACATTTAGCAGAAACATTACTATCCTGGCTATTATGAGGAGATACATCGTTTTAAACAAAATGAAAGAACACACTCTATAGTAATAAGTAGTTCTGCAGTGAAACAGAAACCGAATGAGACAGAGCTCCACATTCCAGTCCCATCGTCGTATGGCTCCTACTTCATTTCCAGTGGAAAGAAGCAAAGCATGGTTTTTCCCTGTTCTACCTTCTCACCTGATCCTGTGGGATAAAAAAAATTCTTGAAGATTAATGAGTTCTTAATGACCTGGGTACCTCTTAATTATTGAGACAACATGTGTTAATAATCATCAGCCTCTCTGGATGAAAGTTTCCAACGTGTGCCAAGCAAATATGCATTTTCTTCACCCAAACCGATATGGTAGCAGCATTAAATAAATGGCAACAGTAAAATATGGCACAACAACCCTATTGCGTCTGTTATTAGAAGGCTTTCAAGAGACACGTCTTGCTACCTTTGTGGGGAATTTAGAACATCCAGGGCCAGAACAGTGGATTCTCTCCGTACACTGTGTGTTGGAGTGCTGTGTGCTCCACGGGGCAAAGAAGAAAATAATGTGCACTTTAAAAATGGCAGCACATTTAATCCACACTGGTTGTTCAGTAACTAACAGTGACCCCCAGAACGATTGTGCTTTTGACATTGAAAAGATAGCGCATACCTCTGTGTGTTTCCTATTTCCTATTCTTTGCTATAGGGCATTTGAAATTGGATATGGGGGGGGGGATTGTGATGTTCTTTCCATTATTGTAAAATGAATTCTTGGAAAAGCTTGAGGGGTTCTGCTAGCAATTGTTAATGAGGCTTTATTAACCTAGGACTCCGCCCTGTGGAATAATAGCTTAGTAAAATAGATGTCCTCATAGGACTCACTTGTTTTATTAATAGTGCAGCAGGGATGTATGTAAGGCTCTGGGGAGTGAAAATGGCCAGGCGAGTGGGGTATCAAGACCGACAATTCACCTTTTGCTCATGTCAGACATAGCCCCAGTGGTACACCCGTTATCAAGCCCGTCCTCATAGATTGTTTCATGCCAGAAATGGTAGCCTTTCTTTCTAATCTACTTAGTTCACTTTAATCCTGTATCTATATATTTATTCACAGACTTTTCATTTGAGGAAAAAAAATTAATTTCTACCTTTAGGAACTCAAGATTTGAAAGAAAAAAAAAAAGGGAGGGTACCAAGGAAGTGCCAGTCATGATGTGTTTCACCAGTGTTTGCGGGTTTCAATTGGAGACAGGGTTTTGTTTGTTTTCTGTCTTTAGAAATTTATTAAGCTCAGAGAAAGTCCAGGGAAAGAGACACAAGTACTAAAAAGTCTTTGACACGTTGGATTGGAGAAGACTAGATTCACCCTGGAAGCAAGCGGAGTCAAGTAAACACCAAGGACAAAGGGAGACGCAGCTGGATGAGGACTCACAACCACATGGGGGAGTCAACACCAAGAGCACCTGCCTATTCTCTCTCCATGAAAGATGGCGGACGTGGCTGGAGGGGTCCAAGGAAAAGAAACCGCCCCTCCCACCTCTCCCATTGCCCCCTCAAACCAGCTAAATTAAAAGCGACAAAAATGGCCAGCAGACAACCACCACTCTGTCTCTGTATTGTGTCCTCCGAGACTGAATATTCCATGTGGCTCCATTTTGCTGGTGTTCTGCCCCTTGAAGGGTCTGGCTTGGCCTTTGATGACTTGGGTCTTAAAAGACAGCTGTGGTTGCTCTGAAGAAGCAGAGAACCCACTAACTCACAACTGCTCACTGGTAAACAGACGCTGGAGGCTCATGTAACGTCTTGAGGCCACTGCCAAGCAGTACGAATTTGAATTGGTGACCAATTTGGATGCAGAGATTTTTTTTTTTTTCTGTGTGTTTAAATATCATTTATCCTGAGAAGCAAACATTACCACAATGAACAGGAGACCCCACTGGGACTTAATTAGAGAAAGCTGAACTGGGAAGTGACAATTTCCATGCTGTTTTGGAGCTGTGCTCCCAATCCTTGTTTCTATCTCCTCTAGTAATACAATTAATATCCTGTATCTAGTTTTAATAGAGGCAGTAACTCTAGTAAGACACATTATTGCTTCTTGGCCCAAAGAGAAATGTTCATATATTTCTCTTCTTGCTGTTATCTGTCAAGCCGACTGGCTTCATCTGTACCCTGAGACATTACACATTCAGGAAAGCAGTTGTTTCCATATGTCTTGGGGGAAAGCTATCATTTTTCAGAAAGGCATGAGGTGCATGGAACATTTTTCGTACTTGCTTTCCCTCTGCATATATCAGGTGGTAGCCATTATAGCATTCCCAGTACATACCACCGACGGGAGAACTGGAACTTCTATAACCTACAGTTCATATTGATTTCATTGGGAGACAGAGTTATAAAGTTGCCTCCTGACATAGAGCAACAGCTGGGAAGCATCTGTCCACCATTTTATGAAAGAATTCAATGGGAGCAAGAAAATACTGTTGAAGGACTGCTACTAGGACATGAAACAGTCATCTGAGAAGTAAATCAATGACAATGTTTTCAGTGTGCTATCTTTAATTTATTTGCCAAGAGTAGAGAATGAGGATTAGATCACACGTACTTTGAATCAACGTTTTAATTGCACTTTGTTTTCTCCAGGCTACTTCCACATCTATCATTCATGATCCTGGCTCAATATGCTACTAATTTAGGAGGTCCATTTTTGTGTTGGCTTGTTTTTGTTTTGGGGTTTTTTTGTTTTGTTTTGTTTTGGTTTTGGTTTTTTTAGAGAGAGAAAATGTGTGTGAGCATGACTGACTGCAGGTGGGGGTGGGGAGGGCAGAGGCAGAAGGAGAGAGACAATCCCAAGCAGGCTCCATTCCCAGTGCAGAGCCCAATGCAGAGATTGATCTCACAACCCTGAGACCATGACCTGAGCAGAGATCAACAGACATTTAACCTACTGAACCACCCAGGCGCCCCAAGACCCACTTGGAGCACAACAACCTTGGTGTGAAGGGATAAAGAATTCCTTTGTTTTATCCTATGTTAGCAACAAACTATTTACAATATGAGTGTTTCCTGTATCTTTTTTAAAAGAAAATTTTTTAGAAGTTTTAGGTTTATAGAAAAACTGACCCAGGAGTAGAGAGTTTCTGTCTACCTTCTCACTACCACCCAACCCACAGTTTCACCTATAATTAACATCTAATGTGGTACATTTATTGCAGTTGATGAGCAAATACTGATAGGTGAGTTAATGAGCAAATACTGAATGAACCTTTGTGTAAATTATGAACTTTCATTAATAATAACGGAAGTTCATAATTTACACAAAGGTTCATTCAATGCTGTACATTCTATGTAGGTTTTGACAAATGTATAATGGCATCTATCTACCATTATCGTATCATGCAGAGTAATTTTACCACCCTAAAAATCCCCTTCACCTTTCCTGTGCTTTATTCCTCTTCCCCTTCCTGAGAACCCCGGGTGACCACTGATTTTTTGCTGTCTGCATAGTTTTTTCTTTGTTAAAGGGTTATATAATTGGAATCATACAGTACAAAACTTCTCTAGATTGACTTCTTTCACTTAGCAATTTCATTCTTTCTGTGACTTGATTGTTTGTATCATTGAGTAATAGTCCATTTCATGGGTGTACCACAATTTGCTTACCCATTCACTGATGGAAGTTTTCCAACTTTTGGCAATTATAAGTAACTCTACTATAAACATTTGTGTGGACTTAAGTTTTCAACTCACTTGAGTAAATGCCAGCTAGCAAAATTGTTGGATTGTATGATAAACACAAGTCTGGTTTCATAAAAATTGCCAAATTGTCTTCCAAGGTGGCTGTGCCATTTTTCATTCTCAACAGCAATGAATGGGAGAGTTCCTGTCATTCCTCATCTTTGTCTACATTTGCTGCTCTCAGTCTTTTGGATTTTGGCCATTCTAATGGGTGTGTAGCAGTATCTCATTGCTTGTTTTAATTTGTAATCCCCTGATGACATATGATATTGAGTATCTTTTAATATGCTTATTTTTCATCATACATCTTCTTTGGTGAAAGGTCTGCTCAGATCTTTTGCCCATTTTTAAATTGGATTGCTCATTTTCTTATTACTGAGTTTGAAGAGTTCTTTATATATTATGGATATCAGTGCTTTATCTCTTAGGTGTTTTGCAAATACTTTTCTCCCAGTGTATGGCTTGTTTTTTGATTCTCTTAGTGATTCATTCTTTCATTTAATTTATGCAATACCCCTTCTTCTGAGAATATCATGGACATAAGCACTTGTGCTTATAATGTTGATTTTAACCTGCAAGTTCTAAGGAAGCATAGGTTTCAATTCCAAATTTCAATTTCAATTCCAAAACACAGGAGCTTTGGAATCTAAATGTGCATAAACTATGAAACATGAAATTTTAGAGAAAGAGAAGAAATATTAGTGTGGCTGGAGTACAAAATAAAACAAAGGAAGAGGCACAAGAGAAGGCTGTTGAAGTTATTGAAGAGATTTAAGTGTGTGTGTGTGTGTGTGGTCAGTGAGCAGGATAAGAGAAAATAATTCCTGTTTGAAAAAATATCAGGGTAGGAACACCTGATGGGTTAAGCATCTGACTCTTAGTTTTGGCTCAGGCCATGATCTCGGGGTTGTGAGATCAAGTCTTGCACTGGGCGCCATATTGGACATGGAGTTGGCTTAAGAGTCTCTCTCTCCTTCTCCTTCTGCTCCTCCTCCCACACGTATGCTTGCTCTCTCTCTCTTTCAAAAAAAAAGAAAAAGAAAAAAGAAAGAAAGAGAGAAAGAAAAAAGAAAAAGTACTAAGATAAATCGTTGAGAATGGACTTGGGTTTGGTGGGACAAAGTTGATTTGGGGTTAAATAGTCAGGAAGCTATTGCTATAGTCCGGACAAGAAAAGTTTATAGCTTAAAGTTGCATGTGAGTCTGGAGATTTTAAAAAGGTATTTTGGAGTTAAAGAGGATGTAAGTTGTCGATTAATTATATTTTCTTGGGAATAGTTAAGGAGAAGAAGGTGTTAAGGATACTCTTAGTTTCCTAGATCATACAACTTTGTGAATAATGGTGCTATTCATTGAGCTAGGGAATCATGAAGGAAGATGAAATCTGACAAAGATGATGAATTTTGAATATGTTAATGTTGAAGTTTCTAAAAAACTAAAGATGTCGAGTAGACAACTGCATGTATAGCTCTAGAGTTAGGAAATTCTGAGCAGACGATATAAATATTGAGAGTCACCAGCCATAAATAGATGACTAATAGAGAAGATTAGATCACTATTCACAAAACACCTACTTCCTCCCCTCTCTCTCCCCATGAAAGAAATTTACTTCCTGTTTCCAGGCTTAGGGCTTGCCATGTGACCTGCTTTGGCCAATGGCATGTTAGCAAAGGTGACATAGTCAGTGGCTTGGAATGTGCTTATGGGCTCTCTATATTGTGCTAAAGCCTTTTACCAGCCTCCGTGAGTGGCTGATCTGAGAAGCACAAAAGACATGAGCAGATCTGAGCCTAACCTGCAGCTTGAAGACAAACCAAGTCGAGTCCAGCCCACAGTGGCTGGAGTTTAACTCAGCCACAGATGCCTTGGTGAGATGTGTGTCATGGCTATCTTATTGTTATGTTTTGTGCCACAGTGGGTATCCGAGACTATGAGCTCACTTAAGGGCTTACTGAAGGGTAAGATGGGAAAGGGACGAGGGTGAGATCTTGAGGAATGCCAACACTAATGGTTGGGTAGTGGATGAGTGGCCAGAGGAAAAATGGAAAAATTAAGAGCTCATAATAGCAAGGAAGTCAAAGAAGTAGCTAGGGATTAGTCAACAGGGTGGGGGAAAACTACCATAAACTCAGAGTGCATTTAATAGCATTGAAATGTGAAAGCCTCCCAGTGGTGAGAAAGGAAAGAATATGAATGTGATCTATAGAGTCTATGTAAGATGAAAATATAGAAGCAGGTGGAAAGAGAGGAAAAACAAACAAACAAAACAAAGAAAAACCAAGAGCACAGGAAGAAAAGGCTTAATTGCCAGCACAAAGCATCTGAGAATTTATAGGGGATGGGATATTGATCACAGGCTGTAAGATTGGCATTATAGCACTGGAGGGACTGTCCTTTGTTATAGCAGGTGCGAAAGAGGTGTCACTATTGGAAGGTGAGGAAATTCCAGTTAGTAGCCTCAAATTTTACCTTAAAAGTACTTATAAGCTTGACGCCATCTTCTGAGAGTGAGTAAGGAAGTAGGGGACGCAGAAGCATCTGAGTGGGAAGACCCAGGCCATTTTACCTTGTGCAAGAGGGTTAACTTGCAACAAATGAGAGAACCCATTTGTACTTGCCAGTTTTCTCTTGAAGCCTTGAAAGTTTTTGTTTTGTTTGTGTGTGCTTTAATCAAAGAAGCATGATAAACCCACTTTTATATGAGTGAAAAATATCTGTATTAAATCTAAGTGGGATACTTCTGTTTTTCTTTTCATCTCTCTGTCTTCCCTTATTGGTTATTTTGCATTGCAAATAAGCACATACTCAACCCTGAGTTGAAAACTTGGCTCTTCTCTCCCTTTCATTATGGAGTACTCATTCCAAATTCCAAAATTCAAACTCACAGAACAGACAAATGAAGCGTACATACGTAGATTTGCAAAGAATAAAAGGTGATGGAAGAGGAAGAAGGAAATTCCATCATTAATATCCTGGGTCATCTTTGTAGCACTGAGTTTTAACCTTGAAACTCTTCCAAAATTTCCTTTTCATGAGTTTTATGGCCAATTGCCTCCAGATAGGCACACTTCTTTCTACAAATATCCTTTTAAATTTGACACCCGGGCCATATGTTATGCTGTTTCGCTCTGATTTTCAGGCAGAATTCTTCCCAATCTACATTTAATTATGTGGAGCATTTGGCTTTGCTGAAGTCTGACAACTCTACCAGAATCCCCTGGAATTCATTTTGTCTCCCAGATCAAAGGAAACTTGGATGTTAATTAAGTAGGACTGCAGTTTACCAGGTAGTTACTCATAGTATCTAAAGACATGTTCAGGGCCATTGTTGGGTGTAATTTACCCTGTTCCGACTCCAATTATTATGGAAGAACTTTGCTACAGAAGAAAATATACCCTGCTCTGGCAAGTTATTGGCAACTTTTCTCCCTTGAAAAGGTGAAGGTCAAGGCAGCTCTGCCTGATTGATTGGCAAAGAGGAATGTCATACAGGGTTTGAGTGTGAAAGTTATTTTAGGCTAGAGCCATGGGTCTGAGGCACAGAGCAGGTTACCTGGTGTTCTTTATCACTGGTTGTCTCCTGTTGCTTTGGTACCATAGTAGATACTCTCCTGTGCTCCCAAGATCCACCTTTGAACTATGAGGTATTCAACTCCCCCATGGCTGAAGAAAGGTGCCTAGTGATAGCACACAGCTAACTCCGAACCCCAAGAATTTCCTCCAGCCAAAAGAGTATTCTGCCTAATACTACAACCTCACTCAGGAGACAGGACACATTCAGTAACTGGTCTACATAGGACTATAGTTCTGCCCCCCTTGCCTCTATTAGGAACATCTCTGTAGGACTATCTTGGCCTCAGAACTTCCTATGAGATCACCTGAGGCCTCTGTTATAAGTACAGCCAAATGCAGCTCCTCTCCCGGGGCAGTCCTACTTCCCTCTTTTGGTTACAGGTGTTTCAGAGATCATACCCCAATAAGTCACCTGCATGCAAATCTCCATTTTAGTGTTTGTTTCTCTAGAAACCAATGGAAGGCACTTACTGCTAAGAGTGATCCTAAGAAACAGACTCAGAAGAGATCTTGGAGCTGGGTCATCTGCCAGCTCACCAAAACAGGGAATCCATTATTTCAGGTCAAGAAAATACTGACAAACCCTGAAAAGTAGTGGTATATTACAAAAACTGCTACCCGTGGTGAGCCAGGGAACTAGAATGGGATAGCGTGGAAGGGATGTTTGGATATGTAAAATACCCAGGCGCTTGAGAGGTTCCGGGAAAGTAGAAAGGATAAGATCAGATGGCTGTGACTAGGGACTAGCAATGCACTGGAGAAGCAAAAATGAGGGAGATTAGTCAGTTTAAAGCAAAGAGTGATACACACTGGAGTGTGTGTGTGTATGACACTCCCTAAAATTGACTTCTATGAGAACAAACATAAAGCAAAAAGTGATAGCTAGATGACTTCCTTGCCAATTTAAAAAAAAAAAAAAAATTCTCATCTTCTGCAGAAAGAGGAAGGGAGATCCAGGATGCAGTTGTAAAAGTAACTGTGTCCTAGAGAAGGTTGAATTCTAAATCCCAAGAAATCTGCTATGCCAAGGTGAGGGCCTTGATGGCAGGAACAGCAGCCTGAGACTTGGGATAGGACTATATGGCTCAGTATTCTCAAAGTCCTGAATCTTTACAGCCTTCTAAATCAGCGGGGCCTGCAGAAGTGGCCCATTTCTTCTCACTGAAGACTAGTCCCTCTCCCTCTTTTTTCCAAGACAATGCAAAGATTTCTGCTCACAGTATGCTCCATTTCCAAGCATCAACATCATTGAGAAGCCCAGTGGTGGTTGTCCACGGGGCCCATATAATAGGAGGTAGTGTTAAAACACTGAGATCTCTGATAACAATGGAGATGGTGAGGACCTGCTGTGAGAGCCCAGGTGGCAGCACTTAACTATTATAAGTGAGGTGGGCCCAGTCATCATAGAGAGCAGTGAGGTTGGATGACAGCCGTGGAAAACTGACCTGCAGAAAACTAGAGAGATGGTCTTTCTGAGGGCAAAATAGATGGTCAGCCAGCATGAGTATAGTTCAGTATATACAGTTAGAAGACATTTAAAACGGGTGGTCAGGAGACTGAGGGCAACCATTCTAATAAGAAGGCAAGCTCTCTTGCTTTCTGTAGCTTAGCCAGTTTTTAAATCCAGAGCCCACAGACTGAAGCACAGGCCAGATTCCCAGGAGGGGGGGCCTCCGCAAAATCTCAGCTTGTAAATACAGGACGGGTTGCTCCAGATCTTCCCCCCAGGGTACCTCTGGCCGTATCCTCAAGTAACCATACACTGAGGAAAGGGAAACACCTCGAGAAATGACAGACTTTGAGTGGGGGTAGGTAATTAGTGGAATCCTGGTTCAAGTTCAGGTTCGGGTCACAGGAAGTTCACTGGGTTCAGAGACATGCCCCATGTTTATTTTCCCAGTACCCAAATTTATAATAGGCATGTTCATATTTGGAAACCGTCACATTGATTTCTTGGTCTGTGGGATAAGAGCTGCCATAGTGGAGAAGGCCAAGCTGAAGTTCTAAAACTATTCCTTTTTGCCTCCTCAAGTAAAGACAGTAAATATTAAACTGCATTACACGTTGGCAAACATTATTGTCACATTTAGAGATTTGAAGGTTGTTGTCTCCATTATATTCACATTTAATCTACTACTCTGGCCTTTACAAAGCCCGAACAATCTTGGAAGATCACAGTCAACTACCACCACTCAAACAATCAGCCCACTTGTAGCTGGCCAGATGTGGTCTGTTTATTGGGTGAACATCACCTCTCACCATCAGCAAGGAAAGGTAATGCTTGATTGGCCTCTTCAAGTTAAGTAACAGATTTCAACTTCAGGTGACCTCCTCAACCAGTTTGCCAAATGGTCCAAAAGGTTCCCAACTTGGGTAGACCCTTGAGTAGGAAAAGGTTTGCATTAGGCCCAAGGTATGGTATAGAGAGCCCTACACATGAACAATAGAACCCAGAAAATCTCATGCCACTAGAAATATCTGTGTTGGAAAGAATAAAAAACACCAAGTGGAGTTTCCAGGAAGCCTATTTAGGAAAACCACAATGTGGACCTCTAGAGCCGTCGAATCATAAGGTTAAATGGGCCCGGCAGCAATCCATCTTAAAATGGAAGATGTTAAGATCTCCTAGGACAGATATCTCTAATTCAAGACTGGGTACAAGCAGGCAAATGGAGTAAGTAAGCTGCACCAACAGTTTGCACATGCTCTATGCCATACTCCACAATTGCATGGACACTGCCTCCTCAGCTAGGGCCACAGGTAGGGTCCCTGACCACCAGCCGTTGGAGGAGAGCAAGACTGAGCTTGAGTTACAAATGGGTTCCTTGGTATGTGAACCCAAGCCCCAAATAGACTGTGTCTGCACAGAAGCTCCACTCAGAGATGGCTCAGGAAGTCTAGAGTGAAGAGAAAAGCTGTGGACAGCTTATCAGGTCATTGCTTTTCATAGAAAGAGAGGTGCTATGGGGGAAGAAGACGCGTGGATTGGTAGGCAATGGTAAGTGGTTTTGTTGGTTGGTCAGAAACCTGGAAAGAGAAAGACCAAAGTCTGAAGAAGGGGTATATGCGGGGGTCTATGGAGGAGGAGAAACATGTGAAAATCTTTGCGTTATAGGACAGCGAGCACCAGAGATCGGCCACTGTGAGAGGCGCTGTGCAAGCTAGTAGATGACACGACTCAGCCAGTTGATACTAGGTGGACTTTCTCACTGGCTTTGCAGATGCTGGCACGTGAGTGCATGAACAGAGTACTTCAGGGCAATAGAGATAAAGCGTGTGCCTGAGCCCAACAACATGGATTTCCCTTCATTAAGGCTATTCCAGTTAATCCTACTGGGGAATGTTCCACAGCTCAGTAATTTTGAGCCCCTAATATGACATCATCTATTGAGGAGACTAACAAGCCAGTTGGTGGCAAGGGGATTACCATAGGCCCCTTCCATCTTGGAAGGGAAAGTGTTTCATCTTGACTGGAATGGTTCCATATTCTAAATATGGGTTTTCCTTTGCTGCTCCTAAGCCCTATTTGTTACCGTCCTGGCAGGGGTCCTTGACCCCAACCATCGGGAAGACATAGGGCTGCTGATACACAATGTGGGTAGGCAGGGATGTTTGACATCGAGCTCATCTGCAGGAGCATCTCAGCATATCCCCCTGCACAATTCTGAAAATCAATGGACAGGACAGGAGCCAGACTGAGGACACAGTGATGAGAGTCAAAGACATCCTCCCCACACCCCACCCCAGGATGACAGTCTGGATCTGTGAAATAAACAACTCTAGACCAGCAGAGGTGTTCGTTAAGGGTGAGCAGAATCTAGAATGAATGGCAGAAGAAGGAGAGATGTATGTTAACCATGGCCCTGAGACCAGCGGCAATGGCAGGCACTTTATTCAGGTCTACTAAACTCCGTCTTGTAACAGTTTCCCGGAAAAGAGACTGATGTGTATTGTGGAGGGGTGATTTCAAGATGCATTCAACATATACACAGCAAGTCGGTCCAAGAGGCACAGCGGGGACTGAGTGATTGTTGTTGTCTGCCAATGCGTATATGACTGAAGCACATGTTTCCTTCCCTGAGTGTTCGAAGTATCGTCTGCAGACCGTTCACCTGTAAGTCCCTCTTGGGAATTGTCTTAGATCTGAAGAGAGCACACTAGTCCCTCCCAGGAACACTTTATATCCAGTGACCACTCAGTGCAGTGGCTCAAAGTCCTTACTCCTTTAATCTGGGTCATCTCTAAAGGACCGTCTCGGGTATAACATTTCCTGTGCCATCAGGTGAGGATTCTGATTTGGCTGCCCTATACTTTTCTTTGCCTTTGCCTAATCCTTCTGATCCCACTCCCTTATAGGAGTTCTTCCCAAAAGCACGTGCCAGTAAACCCCCATCACCCTATTTCCAAGACACTTTCCTGAGAAAACCGACATAAATGCTGGATCTTCAAAGGACACTGATGACTCATTTTTTCCAGTTGCTCTTTTTTATCTTGGGATTTATATTGTGGTTTTCCTGCAACAATCATTGGTTATGGATGGGTAAAAGCACAGTTCTTTTTTTCCAGTCTTTTATCAGTAAAAATTTCTAATATTGATTTCTGTTGTTTGGCTGGCTGCTAGCACATCACACTTGAAATAGAGATTCGTAGGTATAGTTCTTGTTGCTTGGTTACTTTTTCTGGAAAATCTGTGCCTAAAGTTTGGAAACCATCACTGGGTAGTCTTGGTGGCAGGGGGGTTGGGCAAAGTGGAGGTTAACCAAGAAGAAAATAACTGGGGGAATAGAGATTAAAAAATCAACAACAACACAAAATTCAAACTGTAAATATTTTGAAAAAAAGTTTCGTTTCTACACATCAATGTTCTTTTCTTTCTTTCTTTCTTTCTTTCTTTTTTTTTTTTTACTCAGTATTATGCTGCCAAAAGGCTAATAGAAATATTAGAACACTTCTCTGGGTTGTTTACTGCAGTGAAGAAAACACTGATTAGCTCCCTGCTAATGAAGAGCCATAAAATAATATATTAACAAGGCACCAAATAAATACCATTTCCCTTGTCATCAATTACCGTTTGAGTCAGTTTAATCCTGATTTTCATCTTCATACCTAAATAGTTTGTTTCCATGCCTTAATAGCTAGGACAATTTTGTGAAGTGAGTTTTTTGGTAGCTTTCTAATTTTAAATGTTAACCTTTCTAAATGTCTTCAACACTTTGCTTCAAAACTAACAAAGCACCGAAAGGTCTCTAAACACACTGCGATTGTGTCTTTTCTACCTTAGAGTGTCTTTTCTAGGGAGTTCAATATTCAGCATCTCTTTTTCCTTGTTTGTTGATCAGAGGGGAAAATACCATGGAATCTGGAGGCAATGTCATATTTTTCTTCTTCTCTCTTTGTTCCGTCGGTGGTGGTCAGATGGGACCACAGCATCCCATCTCTGTACTGCTCTCAGAGGGCCTAAATTGTGAGCCTAATGCATGGCTTTGTGTGCAAACTTCCTTTTCCTTTTCTATTTCTCACTTCCCTCACTCCTGTGCTTTGGGTTTTTTTTGTTGTTGTTGTTTGTTTGTTTTTTTGTTTTTTAATAAGGAGCTCACTAATGTTCTTCCCATTACATATGTGGAAGGTATTTTTAAACACCTATGAGCGTCTTCTTAAATTGGCTAACTCTTTCTCTTCGTTAAACTTGTATCTTTAATATGGTTTTGTTCCATGAATTTCTAAAATGAGATTTTCAGATTTGCTATTTCCTGTGGCGGGGGAAACCTGGTGCGTGGAATGAAGTCGTGACAGATGGAAGAGGGCCTGGCTCTAGCAAGCATGTATGATGTGAAGAGCTTTTCAGGGAGCTGACCTTCGGTTCACGGGCGTCAGGGTCACCTACCCATTGTTCCCTATTTGAGTAATGGTAGCTTACTTGATTTATGAAGGCAGGCTGTTGGTTTGACGTGAATGGCTCCTGTTCTGTACTCATAGGCTCCTCTACTCATAAACTCAATAGCTAGAAATTAAAATCAAAAAACAAAATAGGACAAAAGACACAGTGTGCCTGACCATCTATAAAGGGTATAATTTATTCTAACCAGGATTGACCTTCTTTGGTGTAAATCATCCATTTCTCTGCCCCCATCATCCTTACTCTTTGGGGTGGTATTAATTAAGAGCCATTGATTTTCTCCTAATGTCAACCCACCCATTCTTCCAGCTCCCCTGCTAATCCTCTCATTCGTAGTTAGCAAAGGCATTCACTGCAGATGCTACTTCTTTCTATTCATCTTTCTTCCTCTTCCCGAGCCTTTCTTCTCCATTCAGAAGAGTCTGTCCTTGACCCACTAGCTTCCTTCTCTTTCTCCACATCTCTTTGTGGCCTCTTTTGGCTGAATGCTTTAGTGACAATGACTACATTGACAATTCTGAAACCTCCCTGTCCACCTCTAACCTCTGTCCCAATATATAGCTTCTCTGTCAATCAGAGGCCCCCTCTGGGCATTCACATGCATGCCCAATCTATTTGAGAATGAAAGAATCTTTCATTTTGTCCCTCTTCCATTCCATCATTCAGAATCACCTCAGGCATCACACTTCTAAAGCCTGAATATGCATTTTGATGCATGTCAAGATCAAGATGTATCTTGAAAGACAGCGCTGTGGTCAGAGGCCCTTGGCTGAGAGGCATTGCGGCTCACGGATGTCGGATTGCGGGAGAGAGCCTGGATACGCGACGACAAGCCCTGGGAGGTGACACGGAAGCGAGCGCCCTCCTCTCCACGAGCCCAGAATCTCCACTTAGCAGCTTCCTGAGAGGTGATTAAGCTTGGGAAGGAGCACAGATTCAGGCCAAAGGAACTCACGAAAGTGGATTTGGAAACCAGAGCGTCAGGGAGGGGATTTAAAGTGGAAGATAGTTCTCCGCAGGGGAGCCAAATCAGTCATCTTCTCTGGTCAAGAAGAAGCGGCTGGGTAGGTGGGTTCAGTAGGAAACCAGAGCTCTGGTTTCGGGAGAACCTGAAGACCGGCCCTTGGCGTATGGATTCTCCCCGGGGAGGAATGCGGAGCCACCTTGTAAAGTCAGGTTTGAACCTGGGTCTCAAGCCCCAAGCTCACTTCTTGTAAGTGAGTCGTTTCTTCAGGTGGTCATTTATGTGGCTTTTGTTCCAATTTCCATTTCGGGGAGTCATATTGCCTTTACCTTGGCCCCTCCTTGTGAAAAGGGGAAGAACTTATTAGGGAACCCCTTGCACTCATCCCAGCAGGTTTCTTTCATTCTGGCCCAGAGAACTTTTAGATGATCATCCTTTCACTGAGAAAGAAGATCCTGTGGAAATAGCATCTGCAAACAAGTAGTTACGCTCTCCTATATTAAACGCCCTCACAAGAATACTTAGGTCTCTCTCTCTCTCTGTCAAATAAATAAAAAAATCTTAAAAAAAAAAAAAGTGAAAAGAATACTTAGGTCTTTGGATGACTGTGGCGACCGAGATCATTTTAGGTGTCACTGAAAAAACTCAGGAGGAGTTAATCCTTTGGAACACCAGCCATGAGCTGAAAAGTAATATTAGCTCATACAAAATAGAGTTAAAGCTAAAAAATTAAAAAAAAATGTCGGTTCTAAATGAAGGAAAAGATTTGTCTCCTGCAATAAAATGCACAATTTAAAAACAATATTACTGTTTTATTTATTTTATTTTTTAACAATTTTTAAAGTTTTCATTTGAATTTTAGTTAACATAGAGTGTAATATTAGTTTCAGGAGTAGAATTAGGTGATTTATCACTTACATATTAAAAACAATATTACCACTTGAATTATGATCTTGTGTGTGCATCTTTAAGAATTACTTTTTATTTCTTGTCTTTATATATAGCACATACCTTAAGAGGCATTGTAGCCTATGGGTTAAGAATATGGTCTCTGGGGGAGCTTGGTAGTGCAGTCAGCCAAGCTGCTGACTCTTGGTTTCAACTCAGGTGGTGATTTCTGAGGTCATGGGATCGAGCCCCACCATGGGTTTCTTGCTCAGTGTGGAGTCTACTTGAAAGATGCTTTCTCTCCTTTTCCCCTGCACTCATGGGCACACATGACTGTCTCTCTCTCTCTCTCAAATGAGTAAATAAATCTTAAAAAAAAGAAAGATAAAAAGAATATGGTCTCTGAAGCCAGATTGTCTGGATTCCAATTCAAACCATCACTTTCTAGCTGGGCGACTTTAGCTGGTCCTTAATTTCCTTGTATCTCAGTCTCATCATCTGGGAAAGTGGGGTTTCTAATGATATCTAGCTTATGTCGCTAGTGGAGGACTGAAGGATTTAGTGTATCTGGCGGTGAGACAATGCTGGGTGCAGAGTGAGAACCATCTAAGGGCTTGCTAGTATTTATATAGAAATGGACGAATTGGAGCACCTGGGTGGCTCAGTCGTTTAAGCATCTGCCTTCGGCTCAGGTCATGATCCCGGGGTCCTGGGATCGAGTCCTACATTGGGCTCCCTGCTCAGCGGGAAGCCTGCTTCTCTCTCTCCCTCTCCCTGCTGCTCCCCTTGCTTGTGCACTCTCTCTCCGACAAATAAATAAATGAAATAAATAAAATCTTCTCACCTCCATCCATACGCAGGGCACACAGGCCACCCTGTTCCCAGCTCATAAGGGTTGCTCTGTATTTTTCTCTGTACTAATGTAATTCTATAAAGAATATGTGTATGCGTATGTATGGAAAAGGTGGTAATCTTTTCATTTTATACAAGTGACACCATCATATGCAAGCTTTTCTACACCCTGTTGTCTTATGCAAAAATCCCTTCAAGTAATCTGCTCTTGCAAGAATTTATGGTTGCACCATGATGTGGGTACACAATGGTTTATGAAATTATTTGTCCTTCGATGGGCATCGATTTGCAGTTCCTAAACCATTCTAGCAATGCAGTACTAACTGGCCGGTTATGTAGACATCGCCATCTTTTTGTGTATGGCAGAGGTTCCCACAGTTGAACCTCTGGCTTGCGAGTTTGTGTGTCTTAATTGGTGCTGTCAGATCGTTTCTGAAAGCTCTAACACGGTGCACTTCCATCGGCAGGGCAAGCAAACTCCCCTTTCCCGACATCTCCAGTAGCAACAGGTGCTACCCTTCCTAATTCTTTCCAGGCTTATTGACAGAGAAGCAGCGTTTAAAGGACTTAGAGGACCTCCCACGATGGAGCTGTCCATGCTAGAGCATAAGGAACAAAAGCCTAAGGGAGACAAGGAAGGAAAATCAGCCAGAAGCTAACAGATACCTAGTGAAATGGAGGATGGGTGCTTCTTTCCTTCAGGAGCAGACTGAGGACAGAAGCAAAGTTCAAAGAGAAATATGGCAGATTCATGTTAGTGCATTCACGCCTTTGTTTGTGTATTTACAACTACCTACTTAGCATCTACTAGTGGCCATGCAGTAGAGATGCAAAGGGAATGGAGCCATGAATAAGACAAGTCCCATGCACTCAGGGAACACGCAGCTGGAGGTCCAGATGTGTACAGGTATCCATGATCAAAGGGACCTAATCTGGGGAAATATTGAGTGGACCCAGACTCAGAATCAGTGTAGCCATCAAGCTTGTGCTTCCTGTAAGCAGTGGAATTCACTTAAAATGAAACAGGAAAAAGGGGCAATGGGAACAAAGCAGGAAGCAGACCCAAGTGGCTAGGATGCAAGACGAGGCTTGCTACCTGCCATCAGTGTCTGCGGGAGGGGCAGAGAACTCCAAGAACCCCCAAGATTCAAAATGGACAGTGTTATTTACTTAGGAACCAGAAAGTTGCTGCCCATAGTGTTTCGCTCAAGTACATGGTGCTTGTCCCTTTGGGGATAATGGCAGAATAGAACTATTTCCAATTTCTGGGAGTTTATAGACAAATGGTTTTGGTACCCTGATTAACTAGATTCCTCTACTTTTCCAGGCAAAGAGTGAAATGACCTGGAGATAGCTGAATATTTATTTCGAAGAGGTGGGGGTATGGTTCAGCTGATTCAGTCAGAGCAACTCTGCAGTGAGGTGTCCTGGGGCCAGAGGACTGTTGTGGTAATTGTTTCCAGGTGCTCATCAGAGACCCAGGAAGTGATCATGGAAAAGCTTTGGGTTTTAGCAATTAGAAAGTAATTGGTGAGCTTGGAAAACAGTTTTATAAGAATCCTATGTACAGAAGGCAGATTTTAGGGGGACCTGGGGAGAAATTGAGCTATGGGAAAGGGGAAAGTGAAAATGTGGATTGTTTCCAGTTCTTATGGTTCTAGGAAAAAAAAAAAGTGATAGAATAGCAGATAGGAGAAGTGATTTGGGGGGAAAAATATATATATATATATATATATATATATATATATATATTTTTTTTTTTTTTTTTCTTAAAAGAAAGGTAGGGTTTGAGCATATCAACAGGTAGGTAGAAAAGACACAATAGATTTTTCTTTTAAGATTTTATTTATTTATTTGACAGAGAGAGCACAAGCAGGGGGAGCAGGAGAGGGAGAGGGAGAAGCAGGCTTGCACTGAGCAGGGAGCTTGGACCCTGGGATCTCAACCTGAGCCAAAAGCAGACACTTAACCCACGGAGCCACCTACCCTGAGACAATGGATACTGACAAAGTTGAGTGTCAAAAGGAGACAGACCAGTCTGAAGGGAGTTGGCCAGAAGAGACTGGATCATGGGCAGGGATAGAAGGCTTTTGGATTTCTGCTCCTAGAAGTCTAGGTGAAAAGAGTATTTGAAAATGTACACACGTACACAGAAACTCTGAAAACAATACCATTGGGGAAAGAATTCGTTCTAAAAAAGTTTGTGTGTATATAGAAAATTTCTGGGAGGAGACACACTATAATATTTTTTAAAAGACTTTATTTATTTATTGAGAGAAAGAGAACGATCAGAAAGAGAGAGAGAGAGAGAGAAGCAGACTCCCCACTGAGCAGTGAGCCCCAGGTGGGGCTCAATTCCAGGACCCAGGGGTCATGACCTGAGGCTTAATCCACTGAGCCATCCAGGCCCCCCGACACTGCAATATTAATAGTGGTCACTTTGGGGGAGTCGGCTTCATTCAATAAATATTTAATGCCTGTTCTTGTCAGCTGCTGTCCAGTCCTAGTGCTGGGAATATAATTGCAAATGAGTCCTTGCTCTCATAGAATTCATATTCTAGGAAGGAGGCAAAGAAAATACAGTATCTGTAATGAAGGCTATTAGGAAAACATTAAGGAGGCTAAGAGGATCCGGAGGGACAGGGACTGCGGTTTTAGATAAGCTGGTCTCCAAGCGGGGATCTGAATGCAGGGGAGGACAAGCAGGTGTCTGGGGAAGGAAGATCTCCCAGGTCAGGCGCCAGCCAGGGCCAACTCTGGGCCAGGAAGGTGCGGGGGGAGCTCGAGGAGTGCGAATGGAGGAAGGCCAGAAAGGAGAGAACAGGGGGTACTGATGTGGAGATTACTTGGCATTAAGAAGAGCTGCAGTGTCCATCTCAAGGCAGGAGAAGCCGCCAGAACGTTGCAAGCATCAAGTGGCAAGGTCCCACCTGGACTGGACGGTTGTGGTGAGAGAAGCAGAAAGCCCAGGGTGTGAGAAGGCAGGAAAATGTGCAGCAGCCCCTGGGAGAGGTGGGGGTGCTACAGATGGGGGTGGAAATGAGATTCGAGTCAGCATAGCTCAGGCTTGCTGACTGTGAGGCGGGTAGAAAAGGGATGTGTTGGGACATTGCGGGAGAAGCAAAAGACCAGCAGCTGACACCTGACTGGGAGCCCAGGGCACAAATGCGCACCAAGACCCAGTTATCTTGCAAGTGACTGGAAACGGCCCCTCCACTGGGGGCGCTAGAGGACACCCAGAAGATCTTGACTGTGCATGGGGTCTCCCTAAGAGAAAAGTCAGACTGTGTCTTCACATAGTAGCTAACACAGAGCATGAGTAATATCATGCAGAGTTCTTGGAGATCCCCTGCCTCTTCCCAGAACCCAACACGGTGCCCAGTTATAACTACCCATAAGAGTCAGAGCCCCAAATCCCCCTGGTGCCACTCAGATCCTCTTCCTGAATGTGCCCACCCTCACTCCTTGAGGTGTACTTTTGCTTTGTATTAGAGTAGTTTCTGCTATGCTTTCCTCCGACTGATCCTTGAAGTGGTCGAGAACCTGGCCCCCGCTTGGGATTGGGGTCTCAGGGCCCGAGAAGTCCTCCAGTCCCCAGAATCAATTGAGGGGTTGACTTTTCTGTGTGCTTAGATTATTTTCTTTGCAATGGGAATGTGTTATTTTTATAACTCTGGTCATAAAACCTAGGCAATCTTATTACATTGCTAAATACCAGGCAGGCCAGCAAAGTCAGGTTCAGAGTATATTAAAGTAACAGCAGCAACGAAAGCATCGAAGCCAAGACATAATGCTAGTAATGAAGTGATGGGAAAAGTTTCAACTCTCTTCATTGGAGTTCAAACTGAAAGTTAAGTCAAATTCTAGGAACCAGAGGTGGGTCTCAGGGTACAAAGCTGTTTTCCCTGTAGTTCTTCAAGAAAGTGTAACATTGAAATGAGGGCTGTGTTTTCCAGAAAACCTGCATCAGACCCAGGGATTTTTAATCACATCAAGTGGCTAGCTATGAAGTTATCTTTATGCAAACAGTTATGGCTTTGTGTTTCTACTCACATCACTTGGGTTGTGTTTCGAATTTTGGAGTCATCGAGATCAGCATCTGGGTAGTCTTTGCTAGTGATTTTCCTGGGGTCCAAGTGTACATTTAGTTTCCCTGTTTTCCACACATTTTGAGACCAGGGAGAGAAAAAAGGGACATTTAAAAAAATAAAACATGAAATGTCTAATCTTACTGACACTGAAAATAAAGTTGTGTGGTCAACAAAACTGTCTTCTGACCAATCAAGTGGGGAAAAAAAAAAAAAAAGAAGTAGAATAAATTTACTTTTTTTTTTTTTTGTCCTGACTTAAACTTTTGCACTTGAAGATTGCTAACAGATTGATTTTCTTCCTGACTGAGAGATGAAACCAGGGAGTGTTCCCCACCCTTGATAGGCCAACTGCGGCTTCAGCAGCAGTCTGACCTTTGGCTTGCTGGTGGAATAACATTTCCCTGACATGGCTTTGTCAAATGTCCTTTCCCTCTTGCAAACCTCAAGATAGGACACAACATGCCAGCAGACTCTTCCAGAAATCTTGCAGAGAATAAGCTGGCAACTTTTCTAGTCATTTGTGGTTGTGAAAGATGAATTGTAGACATTTCAGGGGAGGTCATCTTCCCAGGGCATGGGTTTGCGTGGATATTCACGCCTGAAGGGGCAGTCTCTTTCTTGGGGTGCGTGTGCATTTTGTTTGAATCTCCGTTTGATGATTTGAGCTCAGAAATTAGTAATTTAAGGTGGGGTGATTTAGGTACCTTGCATACTTTGGGTTATCGCGTGAAATTAGTAATTTAAGGTGGGGTGATTTAGGTACCTTGCATACTTTGGGTTATCGCGTGAAAAATGGATCTCACGATCGATCTCCCATGACGACAATAGAGATGCGTGCTATCATTCACTTACTTGAGTCTGCCATTAAATAGGAATGTCAATCCTACAGCTAAATCTTAAAGATGACTTTAAAAGTCTGTATCTTTAGCACTGCGAACTCACTCCTTCCCCTAACTTGAAAGAGAAAAAAAAAAAAATCATTTCGTGGTCAGGTCTCCCTTTTGTGTTTCCCAATGCACTTTATGGAGGCTGTACCTACATTTATTTTTAAACAGCAGGGACTACAACATTTTACATGTCAAAGATGAGCATGGCCCTCTTGTAAGTGGAGATATTTTAATTCTGGATTTTTGCCAATATCTTCCTGTCCTCTCCTTCCTTTCTTTTCTTAGACCCTGTCTTGTCAATTAGCACGACTGAACGCATTTATGTGAGGCAGACTGTGAAAATGACGTTATTTGCATTGTCTTATTTAAACCTTGCAGCAACCTGAGGACAGCTAGTGGAGGTATAATTTATCCTCAGTTTATCAGGAAAGAAATCGAAGAGATGCCGGTGAGGTAGCAGGGTAGAAATTTATACTCAACCTGTTTCTGATGCTGCTTTTCCATTATTCAACACATCCACTTGGATTCAGCACATTTTTTCCCCCCAGAGTTAATTTTTCTAGGTTATTCTAAGGGGGCATTCTCCTGATCTCTACATGAGATTTTGTTTTGTTTTGCTTTCTGTTATTCTGTCACTTAAAAGATAGTCAAGGATTTTGAGCAATTATCATACCTTCACACATATCAATCACACACATATCCTATCAATGACACGTATCTCTGTGTGTTTCACTTAACATTACCAAACTTCTGTTATGTTATTTATACCACTATACTTAAACTTGAAACTGCAGTTAAGTCTCTGACCCAACATGCATGAAAGAATAATCGCTTTCCAAACCACAAAACCTCACCCCAATTTTATTTCCCTCCCATGTAATTTTCCTTGCATTTGGTTTAACCAAAAAGGAGAAGAAAAGAAAAGAAAAGAAAAGAAAAGAAGAAACTGCCTGGTAATGAAAACTTTGTAATAAAGCTGAATCTTTGATGTGGCAACCATTACTCAGTGGAAGGGCTGGACAGTGTACACGCGTGCAAACACACACACACACACACACACACACACACACACACACACACACACCTTCTTTTTCTCTCTAGGCGGAGGGAGCCTGAAGAACAGAACTGCATGTAACGGGCTGCTCTGGAGGTTGTTCTAGGCTCCTTTACAAGGTGATCCTCCTTGGGGAAGGGTAGAGACAACTTGGCCTTCTGTGCGCCTCACCTTTGGGGAAGCTGACACACTCTTTTAAAGAGAAGTTCAAGAACATATTTTGGCCTTGCTTATTTTTATCCTAAAGGAGAATACACCTCAAGCTTTTCCTGGTGCATGTGTGGTACTTAAAATTTATTGACTATATGAATAAATCAATAAATCATTTCAGGGACAGTGTGATGAATTCACATTATTTTTAGCAGCTTTTCATAGTGAAATCTGGAACAACCAGATAGCACACAAATGAATAGTTGTTGAGTTTTAACTTTTTATTTTTTAAAAAGATTTTATTTATTTATTTGAGAGAGAGAGAGAGCATGAGCAGGGGGAGGAGTAGAGGGAGAGGGAGAAGCAGACTCCCTGCTCAGCAGGGAGCCCAAAGCAGGGCTTGATTCCAGGACCCTGGGATCATGACCTGAGCTGAAAGCAGATGCTTAACCAACTGGGCCACCCAGGTGGCCCCTGAATTTTATTTTTAATTTAAAAAAGTATTCTGGAGGTCACTGGGTAGCTCAGTCAGTTAAACACCTGCCTTCTGCTCAGGTCATGATCCCAGGGTCCTGGGAATAAGCCCCTCATCAGGCTTCAGGGAGCCTGCTTCTCCCTTTCCCCCCTGCTTAAGCTCTCTGTCTTACTTTCTCCCTCTCAAATAAATGAGAAGAAAATCTTTAATAAATAAATAAATAAATAAATAAATAAAAGTACTCTGAAGTACTCCATGAGCTCAGTACTTATATCAGATAAATAAAAACGTCATCAGAGATGCACAGTAATAACGTGCATGTGTACATAGGAGTTAATGAGCTATGTCAGGACTTTAATTTTTGATATATGTCCATAGGACTGCCATATTAGTAAACTTTAGTTTAATTCTAATTGGCTCACTGTAAAAACTCTTTCTGGGCTGTACAGTAATAAAAATAATTATAGAGGATTGGTCATATATTCATGATGTAGCCTTTTAGGCAATCAGAAAGTTCTAACCTTAATGACTTGGTTAGGCAATAGTCAAGCCATATTTAAAATGATACGCTGCTCTCCAACACTTAGTAAGGACAGAGTTTCAACTTTATGTAACCTGGTTTCACATAACTCTTTCCTTCTAAGTAGTAATATTTCTCTCTCTTTTCTGCTATAATTCTTCATTCTTGCTTTCTGATAAAACCATTGCTCTATGAATTTCAAATCATGTTACTTGGTTCCTAGATTCAGCCTTCCATATTTAGACTCTCATGTAATCTTCCAAGACTGTGGGAAGTCTGCCCATTCTCCTTTTCATTAGGTAAGAGGAGTTATTTTTATACCTTGAATCAATAAATGCATATGTAAGCTGGCTTTGGGGCTTTTCAGAAAGGTCATAATTTTATCAAGAAGGTTTCATTTGAGTTGGCATTTGTCTGATATTCTCGACTATCAATCATATACCATTAATGAAATGTTATGTTTTTCTACTTAACAAATATTACAGGGAACACTATGTCCCAGGTATCATTCTGGATATCAGGGGAATAAAAAGGAGTAACATGGGGCCTGCCTCCCAGGAGCACATTATGTATATGTAACGGAAATGTTTAGGGCTCTGGTTCCAGGTAAGACGGAGTAAGCACACTTTTTTCCTGCCTGAGTACAGCTACAAGACACGGACAAAATGCACGGACCAGCTATTTGAAGACTGTGTCAAGTAAATAGCAGCAGGC
The DNA here is from genome assembly GCF_002288905.1 of Enhydra lutris kenyoni. Taxonomy (NCBI): domain Eukaryota; kingdom Metazoa; phylum Chordata; class Mammalia; order Carnivora; family Mustelidae; genus Enhydra; species Enhydra lutris. Next base: position 4,960,955 of record NW_019154177.1, read on the forward strand.
AAATTGGGAAGAACATCAGAATTTGAAGGTACAACCAACTTTTCTCCCTCTGGCATCCCCTGAACTACAGGTAAAGGAGCTAGGAAACCAGAAGTTAACAGTGGTGCAGACAGAGAGCTTGAGGAGAAGCCCTCCAGCTGCGGCTTAAGAAATGAGAAGATTCCTCTTAGAGAGTCAAGAAATCCACTCCTTTGTTCTTTCCTCTGATATATGCATCAGAAATGGCAGGGATAGTTACAGGATGCCCCAAGGTTCAGAACACCTGGGAAGGTAAGCCTTCTTTTCTGTTGGGTCAAGCTGTCTCCACTTCTTCTCTCACTCCTCCACTACCAGAGATAAAGGGAGATATTGCACCATAACCAAAGAGTTGATTCTCTTTAAGAAGGCACGGTAATTCTAAGTGTGTGTGCACCCAACAGACCTACCAAATGCATGAAAGAGAAATAAAGGAGCCCACAGTTAGAGTTGGAGACTTCAAAAGTTCTTTCTGGAGCAGACAGAACCAGGAGACAGAAAATCAGAAAGGATAGAGAACAGCACAATACCACCAACCTACTGGATGGACTGACATTTATAAACACTACTCAGAGCTGTCAGAACACACATTTTTTTATTTTTTTTTAAAGATTCTATTTATTTATTTGACAGAGAGAGAGGGAAAGACCACAAGTTGGCAGAGAGGCAGGCAGAGAGAGAGAGGGGAAAGCAGGCTCCCTGCCGAACAGAGAGCCCGATGTGGGGCTCGATCCCAGGACCCTGAGATCATGACCTGCGCCAAAGGCAGAGGCTTAACCCACTGAGCCATCCAGGCACCCCCAGAATACACATTTTTTGTGTGTATATGTGAAGCATATGCCAACATAGCCCGTAACTTAGGTCATAAAGTAAAACTTAAGAAATGTTGAAGAAATTTAGATCATACCAACTATGTTCTTAGACTCAAATGGTATTAAAACTAGAAAGCAATACAGAAAGGGAACAGGGAAATGTTGAAACACACAAACATTAAATAATACACTTCAGAATAATCCAAGGATGAAAGAAGTCCCAAGGAGAAATTATAGAATGTTGCAAATTGAATTAAAATGAAAATACTGGGTGCCTGGGTAGCTCAGTTGGTTAATCGTCTGACTCTTGATTTCGGCTCAGGTCATGATCTTAGGGTGATGAGATTGAGCTCCGTGTTGGGCTCTGTGCTGGGTGTAGAGCCTACTTGGCATTCCTTCTCTCTTTTCATCTGTCCCTCTTCCCACCCCTGTTTGTGCTCTCTTTCTCTCTCTCTAAAGAGGGAGGAGAAGAAGAAGAAAGAAGAAGGAGGAGGAGAAGGAGAAGAAGAAAGAAAGAAAGTACTAAAATTTGTGAGATGCAAAGAAACCAAAGAAAGAAGAGTTAAGTCAATACAAAAAGATATTTCATGAATACAAACAATTCTAAAATTCATAAGGAAAGGCAAAGCATTGTGAAAGAGGAGAACATAGTTGTAGAATCCTGTCTCTCAGTTTTGACTCTGAGTCTACAGTAGTGAAGACACGACAGTATTGCTGAAAATGTAGGCATAAATCGGTGGTGTGGAATAGAGTCCAGATAGAAACCTGTGCAAACACAGCCTCTGGTTTTTGACAAAAGTGCAAAAGAATATCAATACAGAAAATAGAGTCATTTTCAATAAATGATTTTGAAATTAGAGAGCCTTATACCTTATAAAAATAAAAACAACCTAGAAGTGATTCATAGATCTAAATGTAAAAAGTAATACTAAATGCTTCCAGATAAAAGCATGAGAGGAAATCTTTGTGACCTGGGTAAGTCAGCCAAAATATGACTCATGAAAAAAAATTGATAAATAGGACTCCATTAAAATTAAATAATTTTCCCTTTTGAAAGACAATTTTAGGAGAATTAAAAGACAATAATTTACAGATGGGGAGAAAATATTTGCAAACAACATTTCTGACCAAGGAGTAATATTCAGAATATGTAAGTAACACTCAATATTCAATAATAAGAAAACAAAAAACTCAATTGTACAACGGGCAAAAGATTTGAAAAGATACTACATCAAAGAGACATGAAAATTTATGTTGATACAAAAATATATACACAGTGTTTATAGCCATGCCGTAACACAATTGCCTAAAACTAGAAACATCACAAATGTGCTTCCGTGGGAGAATAGATAAACAAAGTGTTAGGTTTTCAGCTCCTAGTGAGGGAGAGACAGACAGAAAGATAAAGAGGCAAACTATATGCTCAAAGGAATCTTGTGAGTAGAGAAAATGGGCAAATGATCCCTGTGGTAATGGCAAAATACATTTATGGCACTGACTGTGGTTTCTCATTATTTTACGTAGTGTGTGTACATCGACTCATTTGATTTTTACGGCAGCACTCTCTCAGTTCTCCAGACATTTAAAAATATATTTCCATTAGGCCGATGCCTGAAAATCTTCATATACAAGGTCACATAATCATGACTCTGGTTGCACTGTAATATTAGTGGTCATCACAAAGCTCAAACTCTTGTGGATTCGAAGTCATTGAAGAATAATTGAGAAGCACCGTAGCAAGTACTCACTAAAGTTCTTCAAGGTCAGTGATTCTAGGATGTTTTCAAAATTTCCTGGACATAAATTAGATAATAGTTTAAAAATGCAATAACTCCTCCTAAGAAACTTTGATTGGAAATAAATAAGCTAAGTAAATCATATGGAGAATAAACATAAGTTTAAAACTGTAAAACATCAAACCCAAGCCTCCAACTTCTTGAAAAAAATAAGAATCTAATTGATCACAATCTTTAAAAAACACTATTCAGTTTGTGCAAAGAAAATAAAAATGAAAAATGCATGGGCTCTTCACTATTTGAAAAACTTTTGGAAAAATATAAAACAAAGAATTAATGAAGCTTTAGTAATGTTGTTATCTATGAAATTTTGACTTTTCTCTTAAACTGCGGGAAATATCTGAATTATTTAATTGTAGGGTGATATCCTTAGGTTTCACTATCTTATTCCTGATTCCTCTTCTTTGTTTATTTAAGATTTATCATTTACCAAAAACCACAAAAACATTAAAAAACTAGAAACTTATAAACCTCCATTTGGAGAAGGTGATGCACAGGACAGAGAAACCTGGTCCATGATTCAATAAGATAATGTACCGGAAATTATTTTATAAACTGCAACACTGTTGAAGTGCTCTCATTATCAGGAAGCCATGAAATGCAGTGACGAGCACAGCTGAACGTTCATTCAAAAGTCCTCCTCAGGGATGCCTGGATGGCTCAGTCTGTTTTGCGTCTGACTCTTGGATTCAGATCAGGTCATGACCTCAGGGTCCTGGGACTACACTCAGCACAGAGTCTGCTTGAGATTCTCTCTCTTCCTCTGCCCCTCCCACTGCTCGCTTTCTCTGTCTCAGATAAATAAATAAAATCTTTTTAAAAAGTGTCATCTTTACCCCCAGCCCCACTCTCTGTCTCATCGTACCCCCTGGTCATCAGCAGACTCCACCTCCAGCTCCTGGTGGGTCCGTCATCGTCATTATTACTCTTCCACGTTCCCCTCTCTGTTTCTACCCTTGCTCCATGGAGTCTGTTCGACACCTGCTTCCAGACTGATCTTACTTCCTAGGAAGTGAGATTCGGCCACTGCTGGGCTTCATTGAGCCTGAAGCAGAGGGCAAAGTCCTAATAGCAGTTCCATGGGTATCTTGCCCAGTCCTTTCAGTTCCCTGCCCTTGTCTCCTCTCTCTCTCTCTCTCTTACTGCCCACTTCTGTCTGGCAAAGCCAACTCCCTTGCTGTTGCTCCAGCCTGCAAAGTGAATCCTGCAGGAGCAGTCTACATGTGGATTTTAGCTCCAGTTGTTCTCTCTGTCTGGGAAGCTCTCATGCAACGTAGCTTACAGCTCTCCCCTTTCAGATCTTCGTTCAAATCCATTATCATTGCATTTCCAGATCACCTTATTTAAATAGCAAGTCTCCTGTGCCCATGAGACACTGTGTTTCCTTCTCCCTGCTTTATCTCTGCAACACCTGTCAACATCTGATGTACCCTATCATTTACTTGTGGATTTATTTAGTATCTTCCGTTTGGAATGAAAGGTGTATGAGAGTTAGGGATTTTCATCGGTTTTAGTCAAAGCTATATCCCTAGTTGTCTAAAATGATAACTGAAAAATCCTCAAAAATAAATATGAAATGAATTGCATTTTTATTGAATATTAATTTTATCAATATTTCCAGAACGAAGACGTCAAAGATATAAGATATGGACAAAGGGTTTTTTTTTTCATGGACTTTTAAGAATTGGGATTCAGAAACTGAGGATTCAAGTCCAGGTTCCATTTCCTCCTGGAAGAGCCTCAATAGGTCACAGAAGCTCTCAGGTCCTCAACTTCCTCATCTGTAAAATGGGCCTCTGTTCATGCCACACATAGGTGGCTGTGAAAATTAAAGGAGACAACAAAAACCAAGGCAGAGAGTGAGTTATTGTATACAAATGCATACTTTCTTTTTTTTTTTTTTTTGTTTTTTAAGATTTTATTTATTTAGGGGCGCCTGAGTGGCTCAGTGGGTTAAAGCCTCTGCCTTCAGCTCAGGTCATGATCCCAGGGTCCTGGGATCGAGCCCCACATCAGGCTTTCTGCTCAGCGGGGAGCCTGCTTCCTCCTCTCTCTGCCTGCCTCTCTGCCTACTTGTGATCTCTGTCTGTCAAATAAATAAAATAAAAAATCTTAAAAAAAAAAAGATTTTATTTATTTATTTGACAGAGAGAGATCACAAGTAGACAGAGAGGCAGGCAGAGAGAGAGAGGGAAGCAGGCTCCCCGCTGAGCAGAGAGCCCGATAAATGCATACTTTCATACAAACTTAACTATGATTTTATATTCTTTGTGGAAAGACTCAATGACTTTTTAAACAGAGGAGGGAAAAAAGGAGACAATATATGACTTTAGAGTGGAAGTAATAAAGCATGTCACCAGGTCATGAATGAGAAGGCCCTAAGCCTGAGGAAACTAACATTTTTAAGTAAATGACAGTTATGACCATTGTGGGGATGGAAGAGGAATTTGTGGAAACAAATTGTAATGAAGGAAAAGTGTTCAGTGCCTTTTTAGGTAGAAGTTCTCTTTCTGGAGCTTCCATGTATAGTTGTTCAGGATGTTAACTGAACACAAAGATCTAGACAAGTGTTTGGGAATGGAGCTAATATCCAGCTTGTATTTTGCTTGGGAAGCCACATTGTCTAGGGTTACATTTGCCTGAGGAAGAGGTGCCCTATCCAATGAGCATGGAGGCATTGTGGGCTACCTACAACATATCACCTTCAAGCCCAGGTAACTCCTGATAAGGTCATCCTTAGCCATCTCTCCTCATATGAACGTGAACAGTTCTTAAGACCTGCATCACTCATGAGAAACAGTCATATGTTGCGTTTTATTGTTAGTATTAATTTATTGCTGTCATTATCTGTCGATAAAATTTTTATTATGCAATAGACATTTATTGTGCGGCTGGGATGTGTTTATAACTTATTGCTCAAAGAACCTAAAATACGTCTTGGGCGTAGGAGTAGTTAGTGTTTCTTGGATCTGTCTAGACCTCACGAAATGCCCTGTTTAGCTGCTGAGATTTTCTTTGAAGGCATTTGCTGATTGATTGATTGATTGATTGATTGATTTACTGTTTGGGGTCAGAACAGTCTGAAGAAAGCCAAATGGGAATGATTGCAGACTGGAGAAAAATAAGAATGCAAAATAATTACTAAAATTGGAAGTGTAAATGTGTAGCAGGTGAAAACCTAAAGTCACATCATGAAAGCTTAGGATGTGTTCCTCCCACCTCCTCATCTGTGATCATCATATTTTTAGTTTCAGTATTTTTATCTTCTGACTTTTTCCAGGATGTTAACATTTAATTTTAAAATTGGGTTTGCATTAGAAATATACTTAGAACGACTTTGACATATTATTGAATATGACTTTATTTTTTTTTTCAAAGAAGTAAAGAGAAAAAAATGGGATAGTATCCTAGTTTAGTTTAGAGACCGTTTTTGAGGAATGGATCTACTTTCTATACAGAGATGTTCCTGTTAAGACTTCCTCAACAATATAAAACATTTGGGACTAAGGTATTGTATTCAAAGGCCAACTTTCTTGACTTCTGCCTGGTAGCTGAGATTTTAAGATGCCACCCAATGTAAGATAATTTCTGATTTCAGGGATTTTTAAATGAGGAAATTAGATCTCTTAGACTTGATCAAGTATGGTGGTCAGCGAGAAGCAGCGGGGATTGGGTGCTAGGAGTGGTGGATGGAGGGAGGTTCTGTTCTGCAGGTGTTGAATTGAGGGTACCTGGGGAGACCAATGTGGAAGACCTCCCCCTCGAGGTCTCAAACTAGGTTCAGCTCTGAGTGAGAATGACACTAGGTCGGGAACCTCAAGGGCATGACTTTTAGCTCAAAGATACTCCAGCTGACCGAAGGGAGACCTGGTGGTAAGCAGAGGGAGGTGAACGGTGTTTCTGGGAGTGGAGAAATGTCAGGGGCCGATGTGAGTTAGGTACCATGAGATCCAGCTTCACATTTGTGTGGCTAAGACTCCTGGCCAGTAAAGTCAAGTCAGTCATTCTCCTGTACAAAACCTCCCCAGGAACTTAACCATGTCTCCTTGAAGGACAAAACAGAATGCACAGTTATAACCAACATCCCTATGCCAGTAGGTGGAAAGAAGGACAAAGACGGAAACTATATTGTACGTTAATAAAAATAAGGGAGAACGGGCCCATCTAATACTGCAACCCTGCTCTCTAGACAGATAAATCAAAGATCAAGACACATCAAAACAAAACACCTTGATGGCTATACAGCTGAGTATTTGTTTTAATTCTTTTGCTCTTCACCTCGCTCTCAGTCTTTCTACAATGTAATTTGCTCCTGCCTTCATGGCCCTGGCAAGAGCAGTGGCCGTGTATTGTTTGCAATCGCCCTGGGGAAACACAGTAAAATAGGTTTTGTGAGAGTACAGCAAGGAGAACGGTATTTACAAAGGATACTTACTGCTCAGATTATGATTACCGGCCTTAAACTGATGTAAAAAAAGAATATGCTTTACAAAGGAGTGATATTGCTGAAAATTTACAGAGCCATTATGATTATGAGTGAAGCGTTAGCACAACTGGGTTTACTCCTACCTCAACCTGGAATCAAATTATATGGGCTCTCCTTGAACAGGGAGAAGTGCAGAGTTGTTGATGGGAAGATAGGCAGATTTCCTCTCGCATAGGCCAAATGAGAAGACGATGACTTACCTGTGGGGATAGTGACCAATGAGGGGTAGGAGATCTGGAGAATGACATCCGAGGCTAGGGAAGGGGGGGAAAAGAAACTTCTTTCCCTTCAAGGATGGAGGCTGTCTGGCCTGTCTGTCTCCCAATGGTCTTCAGGTGAAATCTGGGCTTCAGAGTTAGAGGTAGTTGGTACCATAAGGTCCCTTGTAATCTAGCCGCTCAGTCTCATGACCTACCATTTCCCCCATGTGCTCTACAGTCTAGCAGTTCATCCCTCAAACAAAATTCTCTGTGGTTTCCCCCCAGTGCTGTGCCCTGTCTTGACTTCAGGCTTTCATGCAGACTGAACTTTTTTCTCCAAACCCTTGACTCCACTCCCTTCCCGAAAGCAGAACAACAACTATTCATCTTTTAGGACTTGTTTTATGTGTTCTTCTAAGAGGACTTCTGGATCCCTAAAAGTGAAGTTGGATTCATTACTTTGTTCTTTAACATCATGCTCTGTCTATAGCTGTTATAGCCTTTAACAGACTACTTATATATAATACATCTATTAACCTTGTGTGTTTCTCCAGTAAGACTATAAACTATAAGGGAAAGCAGCATACTTTGGCAGAAGCTTAAACTTACCCACTAGAGCCTAGTCTTTCCTTGTTTCATAGTAATCTATGGCTAACTACCCCCACAAACCCTGTCTTACCTTCTTCCATAGTGACAGAATTCTAGCTGGAATGTGGTTCTCCAGGCTGGGACACTCTTTGCAGCTCCAAACCAGGACCACCGTATGGCTAAGTTTTGTACATTGATTTGGATTAAATACAATGTTTCATGTTACAGGCCTGCTCTTCGATATCTTGCACGCCCCTCCCCCTCCCCACAAACTGGAATATGGACACACCTGAGACTCAGCTTTGCCACACTCTTTTACACAGGCGGGGGAACAAGATAGAAAGGACCCAGGTCTCTGACTGACTGGGTGGAATGGGCCTACCACCCTTAGACTTCTTCCTTTCACTGCTGTGAGAGATAAACTCCTACCTTCTTTATGCTGTTGATTTAATCTGGAGTCTCTTTGTTGATGCAGCTGGTGCTTATCTTGACTAAGAAAGGAAGGAGTAGTTGGAATGGAGTAATAGCACAAGACTCAAATATATGTCATTAGCTGAGCTGTCAGGCTACGGGAGACAGAGGCACATAGCAGCCCGTAGAGCTGGTCATTTTTCCTATGCTGTAACGAAAGATTTCATAGAACTCCCCCTGCAACAGCCTGGAAGGTAGAACATATACATGAACACCCTTGGCTTTAAAGGAAGCACTTATGTCATATGGTAAGTGTGAATTTGTTTCTGGATGGTTATATCGAAAAAATGTAAGAATGATGAACTCAGGCGATGACTGGCTCGTTTTCAAGAAGAAATATAATGTAATAGAGAACATGTAAAATTAGGCATCCCACGAGATTGGGAAACCAATGGTGTCTTTTACCAAACAACTGGACATAACTATTGTTATTCAGAATCTTTCTCCAAGGCTAACTCTACAGACCACGACGAAGTCAGTTACCATGCCCAGATCAGGAATTCTTCACAATTCCTGACCAGTCTACTGTGTTTGTTCCATACTTCATTTTTATGAATGGTAGTTTTTATGAATCAATTTTTGTATACTGGGAGCCACATCCAAAGCTGACGGAGGATAGAAAATCACCCACAGAAAATGAAATTTCAGTAGGATAAAGTAATTAGATGGAATTTTGTTTTTCCCTTGAGTGGGATTGAAGCTGTTTTACACATGAGGAGAAGTTTGTGTAGAAATTTGGTGACGTGATATGCAGCCTGTAATGGAGAATGATATCTCTTGTTAAAAAATATACTTTCTCTCCTTCTTATGCGGTGACAGAACTGAATCATAGCTGGGGTGTAGCTTTCTAGCTTGGGACTGTACATCCCAGCCCTCACCCAAGCTCTCTGCAGCCCTGTGATTGATCTCACCAGTGGAACATGGTGGGCAATGATGGTGCCTCTTCTAGGTATCTCTTCTGTGCGCACTATTCATCTGTCAGTGCAGATATCTGCTGAGCCATTCATCGCTCTATCTTGCCTTCATCCAACTGTCTATGCAGTTGTGATTCTTGATGCTCCTTCTATCAAGAAGGGTGCTCCTGACCCATCCAGGCTGTGTCAGTCCCATCACACTGGGTAAGGACCATTCCCCACAGACCCAGCTGGGAGCATTTCCTCTCTCTGGGTGCTTGCCATTTCCCAGGGCTCTATTCAGGAAGCAAGAGTTATCTCTTGCTCTCTCATATCTCCAGATGGATCTGAGACTGTGTTGCCTTCCCAAGGTTCCACCTAGGAAGCAGGAAAACACCAGTCCCTTTCCTTGGCTGTCCACCAACTCATACTCTCTTACCTTTCAGTTTGAGTGTCCTCCCTCTTCCTAGCCTCAGAAATTCTTTTTCTAGCTCTTGGAAGGGTATGGTGAAAGGAAAAAAAAAATGTGACTCTTTTGTCCCATAAAAGCGTATGTTTAGACCATGAGTCTTTTTAATTACCCTATGAGTGGAAGCTTTTGAAATTTACCCAGAGAAAACTTTTTTTTTCCTTTTCCTCTCTTCCATTGTCACATATACCTTTCTTGACACAATAAGCACAGAAAAACTTTACTATCAAAGTTGAGGTAAGGGCTGGATGGGAAAGGAAATGCCAAGAAAAATGCCATTGGTTAATAGTTCATGTTTAAACAGAGCAAATTGTATGATGCATGCTTATTTGAGAATCTGAAGTTGGTTCTCATGGGAGATGGAGTCCACGAGAGACTGTGGACTCTGAGAAACAAACTGAGGGTTTTGTAGGGGAGGGAGGTGCGAGGTTAGGGGAACCTGGTGGTGGGTATTATGGTGGGCACGGATTGCATGGAACACTGGGTGTGGTGCATAAACAATGAATGCTGGAACACTGAAAAATATTTTATTTTTAAAAAACCCCATAAGAATATAACAAGAAATGATCCTGTTTTAATTATAAATGGCTTAATTTCAAACAGCAAAAAAAGATCATGAAAATTTCATGGAGGATCATAATCTTATCAACTGCAGCCTCGTTGGCATTCATGCCATCAGAAATCCTATTAGTCTGAAGACTTGGCTGGTCTCCCAAGAAGATCTCAGAAATAATTGTCAAAGCCCAGGACGCAAGACAAACACTCCAATTTAAACATTAGGGAAGAAGGTGAAGGGAAGGGGATGCTGATAGGCAGAAGAGATTCGAGGTGCTCAGGCCAGGTCCTGGATGCTAGTGGTCACCCTGAAGAGTGTCCCCCAACCCACGCTCAGGCAGGTTGGTGCAATGTGTTTCCTCTCCCTGGAAGATGAAGAGAAATCTCAGGGAGGCCTTGTCCAGGAACGTGAGCATCCCTCAGTATCTTATAAGGAAAGGAAATAGTTGCTTTGAGAGGTTAAAGGAAAGACACTGTGTATCGTAGACGTTGTTCTACCTCCTAGAGCAAGTGATCAAGACCCTTGACACAGAAAGACAGGATCAGCCAGGGGTGGTGAATTGCTTACTATGATTTTTGAAAACGTTGTGATGACCTAAATGTGGCCTTTTAACCCGAGAGCTGCCCAGAAAGGCACAAGTAAAATAGCCACTCTTTGAAAGCTGCCCCTAGACACCCCCAGTGCCTACCTGCATGCTAATCTCTAAGTCCTTGTCTGTCACGTTATCCTACCAGACTTTTCCACATGTTGTGAATCTGACCAGCCTCCTGAAACTCTCCCCACCCTGATCACTGAGACACCCTGCCTCCTGATTCTTCCTGCACCTCCCGATTGTATTTTTTTCACTATTTTTTTTCCTGTCTTCTTCGACCAGCTTTTAAAATCTAAGTTTTCCCCAATATTCTGTAGTCTGTTTTCCTATCCTCCAGCTTTTACTGTTTTCCTGGGAAATGTCATCTCCTTAACTATGACGGATATATGGAGGACCCTCGGCCAAATCTCTGAATCCTTTCAGTTTTCTCTAAGTAGAACACTTGCATCCTCCTTTGTGCTGCTGTTAACACTTGCACAGAGCTTCAGGAACCTGGGGGGTGGGGTGGGGGGCAGGGAGGACTTTGTTCACTCCCTTTGCTATAACCTAGCACAGGGTGTGTGTAATACCGGCTTTCCTATGCATATATATATAATGTGTGCATGCACGAGTGGATGAGTGTTTACCTACATACACATGCATTATAAATCAACTTTTAGTTCCAGTCCTACACTGAACACATTTGTGGGATAGGGCAGGAAGCAGCTAAATACAAAAGCAGTTTTCTAGAAAGAGGACTCGAACTAAGAGCAATGCCTTTTAACAGATTAATTTTGAATATTTGGTGGCTTTATAGAGTAGGGGAGAAGTCATCGGTCTGGTGGAATGTTTTGGTTCTGGGAACAGCTACATTTTTCATCTCCTGTGCTGACATAGCACCAAAAAAGTTACAACTAAAACCGAACTCAAAATTGAAGAAGACTGGTGGATTGAGACACAAGATACTAAATCTCAAAATGAAGGCTGCCCTTTGCTCACTTGCATTGCGGTGGTAATTTGTTTACCAGCAATGAATACACCAGTAGCCCATTTATGTTAATAGTAACATTTTGAAATATCATAGGATGATTACCGTGTCATTTGCAAGTGTCATCTGTTGACTTTTCCCCAAGAACCATAGATATTTTCATCCTACAGGGAAATCAAGAGATTATCTTGTCCAGTTCTGTGCTTTTAGGCGGGTAAGGCATTAATATTCTTATCTTGGAAAGAAATTGCTACCAAAGCCCTGAGAAAGGGAGGACTTGACCCAAGTTCACAGTTAGTTAGCGGTGGATTCCTAGGCTCGACATCGTGCAACTCCAGTGCACTTGTCACTATTATGAACTGCGGATTTATTTGCAGCATTTAATACACTGGCTCGTATGGTAAAGCGTATTTAACATGCCCGTGGAAATTCCAAGAGGGAGGGTACATGATGACCTCATGGGACCAAAGGAAAGAGAAAGAGCTGTAATTTTTAGGCTCATCCTTTATGCTCCAAAGACTTTGAACACAAAGCAAGCAAATGAACCTCTAGTTTTAAAGAAAAGCATAACGATGATCTTAAACAGTCACATTTGAAGAGTAAAATGCTAGAGTAATGTCAATAAGGCTTAAAGGAACTTTGCTTTCTCTCTTTATCCTTTGTCCACCAGAATGTAGTGAATGACCCGTAGAATCCCATTGTTATTCAATTTGAGTTATGTTCCATAGGGGAAGAGAGATGTGAGGAGAAGTGGGACTATTTTGGTACTTGCCATCCACTACTGATAGCTTTGAGCCAGAGCTTGGCAGAAAGCACCTGTATATTATGGCATTTGTGCACTAAAAAATAGTGTGTGCTCTTGTCTACTCTCTTCCTGAAACTGTCAACTCAAAGCCACCATTGACCTTTCTCCAGCCGCCGATGGGTAAATCAGTCTGGTGTAATACAGTTGTCTCATCCTCTTCAGGGATTGTCTCACATTCCAAACTTCTTTTACCCTTTCCCATGTCCTATCACCATGGCAATTCCCAGTTCTTCACAACGTCCTGCATAGGACACTCCGCGGTGACTGTCCCCAGCAAATGCCCATCTGCACCCCGAGGGAGTTGTGGTTCTACACATGGACCAGTCAGTCCTCGCACATCATGACAGTCCATCCTCCTGGCTACAGGGATCGGTCCAGGGAAGGGCAGGTCCTAGAAGGCGGTCCAACAAGAGTGAATCCCGTGACTTTGTTTTGAGCTAGAACGCGGGACAAGGTGCTGTCTCCTGCTGTGAGTGGTGTGATGTGTGGAATTGCCCTGGCCATTCTGATGGAAAAGCCATCTGAGGATGCAGCCAGTGTGACAAACGGGGAAGATGTGAGAATCCCACCTGAAGCTTGCTCACCCTCTTCATCTTAGAAAAGCCAACTGCGGAGATGGATACAGAGGCAAAAAAGCCAGTTTGAGTTAGATATCCTTTGACTTAAACTGAAATCATTTTTAAAACTCTCTGGGGAAGGAGAGTGCAGAACTTGCTGGACTAGGGGTGTGCCCCAGCCAGAGCAACAAAAAGCCTAGCCCCGTAGGGAGGGGACTGGCGATTTTGTTTAGTGCCATCTCCTTGAAGGTATGTGCCCTAGGTTGTGGACTTTGATCATATATGCTGTAGAGATATAACTCTTCCAAAGTATTTGTATTCTGAGGGACAGACTTCTAAGCCAAGGGGGTGATTTTCTCATGCTTCAGTTTGTGTAAGTTTATTTTGGGGGCTAGCAGAGTTGATTTGCTTCTCCGATGCTTACGAACTACCCCATCTGTATGTGACACACATTGAGTGAATGAAAAACGATACCCCCTTACTATTAACTTAGATAACTAAAGAGATGCCATTCTTTAACAATTCTTTGTCATGCTCTTCTATACCATATTTCTTTTTTCCAAGTGCTCCCACTGTGTTAAAAGTTGTACTTATCGGGACGCCTGGGTGGCTCAGTCGGTGAAGCCTCTGCCTTTGGCTCAGGTCATGATCTCAGAGTCCTGGGATCGGGACCCACATCAGGCTCCCTGCTTAGCGGGGAGTCTGCTTCTCCTTCTTTCTCTTCCTCTGTGCTCTCCCTTTCAAATAAATAAATCTCTAAAAAATTTTTTTATAACTAAGGAACATCTAACATGGGTTCAGTAACATCTTGGTGCTCCCAAACCTCAAGTTTTTGTCGGGGTTGTTATTCTGTTCTGTCTTTTTAAATTTTCTTCTGGTGGGGGGCTAGACATAACTAAATTACTGCCTAGGACGAGGCCACACAGAGTTTCGGTCTCGGCTCCATGGCCAAGACAGATGGAAGGAGGCAGCATCTGCTACACATTCTGGGTAAACATTTTGTAGCCTCTTAAGCAAATATAAATTCAAGGTGCCCTGTCCTTCTGCCCAGACCTCTCTGGCTGGCATCCAGGAGGCCTGGCGAACCATCTGTCCATTCATGTTTATGGTGCATTGTCGAAGACATTCTTGATTTTGTCTCATTTTGCTTTGTTTACAAGTGGGGTCCATACTGTGCACTGAGAAGAGCCCTGAGCTGGAGGTAAAGGGTGCTTGGTTCTAATCTTTATTTGGTGTCTGACCTGTAATATAACCTCAGGTAGGAGATTTCATCTTTCATGGCTCCTTTTCTCACCTGTGAATCATGGGGTTGAACTGGATGTTCACAGAGTCTTTCAAAACCTGAAGAAATAAGTTTGCATTTATAAGGATGCCATTTGGACTGAATAAATTGTGGTAGTGACTTCAACAAAGTATCAATCTCCTAGACACTCTCTCTGGACATAACTGGGCATCCATTCACCACACCCTACATCCATCCACCCACCCACCCACCCACCCATCTGTCCATCCACTCATCCATCCATCCATCCATCCATCCATCCATCCATCCAACAGGTTCTGGGCTCTCACAGTGATGGGGGCTCCTGTAGGTGCTGTGTCAGAGGGGAGGAGTATCAGGGAGTAGAGAGAACCATGCATGAATGGTTATCTCTCTGTGCTCAGGAATTTAGGAGGGAGACAGACATTAACAAATGATCATTTTTGGTTGCTTACTTTTCCCTGCCTCGGTTAAAAAACTCTCCCAGATAAACTCATCTCATGATTGCAAGAGCCCAATCAAGAAACCTAGATGACAGGGACGCCTAGGTGGCTCAGTTGGTTAAGCAGCTGCCTTCGCCTGAGGTCATGATCCCAGCGTCCTGGGATCGAGTCCCACATAGGGCTCCTTGCTCAGCAGGGAGCCTGCTTGTCTCTCTGCCTCTGCCTGCCACTCTGTCTGCCTGTGCTCGCTCTCCCTCTCTCTCTCTGACTAATAAATAAATAAAACCTTAAAAAAAAAAAACCTAGATGACTGAATGGGCACTCTATAAATGGAAGTATTGGAGATCTGTGAGCTCGGGAGTATGGAACTATGACTGTTTTGTTCACCACTGCCTCCTCTACAGTTAGCAGTCTTATGTAGCTGACACTCGATAAATCTTTGCCCAGTGACTGTTGGAGGAATTAACTCACATTAATTCTAACTGAGGTGGTGTGATGTCTCCTTTATCAATTGTTAAATAAAAGACATGATATGTCAATGTGTAGGAAAGTAATGAGGCTGATTCACGAACAACCAAACATGGCAACTTCAGTTTCATGAAATTAGGGAGAGAACAATGATGCAAACCTTCTTTGAAATCATTTTAATTCTGAAAATTAATTCTCAGAGAAGGTAGAAGAAAGAATATTGTATGGTCACCGAGCGCTCACAATCCCACCTAGTGCTGAATTTGCTAATCCTTGATTACGTTTGCATTTATTAAAAAGCCCCTGGTACCCTATAGAAGCCTGGAAGAGTTGGAGGTGCTGTCTCAGTGAATGGCAATCAGAGCCAAGGTGTCCAGTTCTGAGCAAAGGTTTAAGCAGCCTGAGAAACAAAGATGTAGCATCTCACTCTCTAGTAGGTCTTGGAAATTGCAAGTGGCCACAGACCAAAGGGGGGGGGGGTATGTGCCTCTGTGACTGTCCCAGCAGTGAGCCTTCTACTATCACCCAGAGAGTGACAACAATCGTAGCCGTTACTATGGGTCTTTTTAACAAGGGACACCAACGTACATTAAAGGTCCTTACATTTTATTTATATACAATAAGATATTTGAGATGCAAACCTTCATTTTTATGTAATTTTTACCTATGGGCCCTATTCCTTTGGCAAAGGAAATCACAGGCCTGCACCTTCTCAAGTGAAAATAATTTTAGCTTTCATAGGAGTGAGAGAGTCGTTGGAAGCAGTAGGAACATCTTAATGATTAAAGACAGATCTTTTTCAGTGTGGGGCTGATGGATAGGGACTTGGTCAGATCTGGGTGGGATAGAATATAGTGAAGTGATCAGAAGCTTTCAGGACATTCTGTGGCTTGAAGGAAAAGGCTTTCAAATCTTTGAAAATTGCTCTGCACTAAGGCATTTCTGGACCCACTTCCTTTTCAGATTCAGCCATTACAAAAATGGGAAGCATTGCAATCATGGCAAATGGGCTTGATGTACAGAAGGCAAGGGAGGAATTGGGGGGGGGTGTGTTGGTGCACTCTGTGCCGGCATGTGCTCCCCCAGTCACTCAACTAATCTCCCAGCAATGATTCTAAGACTCTCAGCTTACATGGTGTGAGCCAGGAGTTGCGTGAGATCTCTTCAAAGGATAAAACATAAATAAATGAATCTGAAGGAAATGGTATTTGGAAGTACTAACCTATCCCCTGTCCCCCTCGTGCTATAGACAACTCACTCATGAGCCTCTGGATGAAATTCGCCAAGGAAAGAGGGCCCCGGGCCATTAAAAGTCACTTCTTCGTCACACCTGCTCTCATTTAAATTGAAAGTTGCTAAAGGTGTTAAACATGAACCTCTCCTTGCCTCTAAAGAATGGAGCAGTCAGACAAACCAGGGACTAGTAGTCTGCCTTGCTGTGTTTCTGTAGCAGACATGCTAGATCTGTCATTGAGCTCTGTCATCGGCAGGGGCTGAACTCAGATCCCTGGGGGGAGGGGACAGAGCCCGCATGGCTGGCTGTCGTCCAGATTCCAAAACTGTTGAATTTACTCCAGTGTGCTACAGGAATGACATCGTGTGCATGTACACGGGACACTAACATTTTTAGGAAGTGCTGACCTACCAGCTACCTATTCTCTCCTTCTTTCCTAAGAGAATTCTAATTTTGTTTGGGGTAGTACTATGCTCAAGGAAAATATTTCATATTCTGGTTCTCTTGTGGATAGTGATGTTCAGGTGACATAGTCACTGCCGATAAAATGTCAGCAGAAGCATGCTTAGGATCTTCCGGATCCTAAGATCTTCCGGAAAACCTAGAGTTTCCTGGAGTATTGGGTCTCAAAGTCCCGGGGCCAGCAGCAATATCCGTCCGTGTATCCTGGGCACTTGTTTGAAATGCAGATTCTTTACCTAGACTATGGGGGTAAAGCCCAGCAATCTTTGAATTGACAAGTGTCTATATGATTCTGCTGCATGATCAAGTTTGAGAACTAATGTCTTAGGCCTCGGGTAATTGTTCTTAGATGTGATGGAAGTTGGAGGCACCTGGGGTGAAGGATGCCTCTTGGGGACTGCCCCAATTTATGCCGGATATCACCTTCTTCTTCACCAGGGGATTCTATCGCACATAAAGGTTGAAAGAACCTGGTGTTGGAATGGTGCTTGCCCCATGGCTCAGCTTCTCGGTGATGGCGATGACAACACCGTCTCTGCATTTCTGCTTCTCTTCCCTCATTTGTCGAAAGCCTCCCTTCGAAAGTAATGAGGAGGGCAATGCCAAAAAGCTGAAGTGCTTCCTCCTACCCATCTCCCCACCCCCGGCTGTCCTAGAAAATGAGAAGTGGGTTAGATCCCAAAGGTAGTGAAGAACTTTTAAGTGTGAAAGCAATGATAATAGAGCTCAGGAGCAATAAAGGAAACATTGCTTTATGTTCATGCCTGCATCCTGAATAGGGGAGACTATGTTTGTTTGTTTGTTTTACAGATGTTAAGCCCTGCATTCTCAGGAGGTTTCCTGGCCTCCAGCTCAGGACAGTCGTGCATTTGTCCCAGCTCGAATTGTACTAAATAAGCAAACTCAGTAGTTTAGACTTGGGGCACTGTGGTTGTGTGGCTGTCCAAGTTTACTTGTTTATTGGCCTCGAGACTTTCCCTAAATTGTTGGAGAAGCCAGCCAACATGGGCACAAATGGTTGAAGCAGGAATCTGAGCAGTGTTTAAAAACTAGGTTGTGGTGAATGAGCAAGACTGGGTGGGGTTGATTCATTTAGTAAAATACACATTAGCAGTTGATGGTGGTTTGGTTTCCTAGCAGGAATGGGAATGCACTAGTGGAAATTGTGTTTGGAGAGAGAATTCACATAGTGCCTGGCTTAACCTCTGGAGGTAAGGTAGCTGAAGGGCACAATGATGATGAAACTGACCTTCTGGACATGACTCCCCACACCCAGTCAGTTATAGGGAATTATTGCAAGTTCATGTTTATTTAGGGCAGCTTGCAAAGGAAAAACAAAAGTCTTCGTTATCCTTAGTAGTGACATCAGAGAGTTTTTAAAAATATTACATGTGTTGGGGCGCCTGGGTGGCTCAGTGGGTTAAAGCCTCTGCCTTCGGCTCAGGTCATGATCCCAGGGTCCTGGGATCAAGCCCCACATCAGGCTCTCACCTCAGCAGGGAGCCTGCTTCCTCCTCTCTCTCTCTCTCTGCCTGCCTCTCTGCCTACTTGTGATCTCTGTCTGCCAAATAAATAAATAAAATCTTTAAAAAAAAAAATTACATGTGAACAAAGAAAATCAACAACTCGACACTAAAATGATTGTCAATCTAATATGATACATGATGCTGCTAAAAAAAAAAAAAAAAATCTCACTTTCAGCCACCATGCTTATAATGTTTTGGTCACCCATGTGTGACCTGGGTCCTCCGAGAAGCAGAGGCCAAGATGAACATAGGAGAATTTCATTGAGAGAAACACCAAATGAGGAAGAATGGAGAGAGGACCAGGAAGTCTGATAGAAATCTGACCCCTTGTAGAGGACAGATGGAAGCAAAGTGGACTGGAAGTGTTCTAGACTACGGGGGGCAACCTAAGGAGGGTTTGCTAAGGCCACTGGGGAGTTGTCACACCAGTCAGCCATCAGACAACCCCCCATGTCTCAGGACAGAACCTGCTTTCACGTCCCAGCTAGTATCTTCGTCTAGACCATCACACTTACCAGCAACAGATTATTACATAGTAGCACAGATGGGATGCATTCCACTTAGATCCTACCAACTGCTAGCAAGCAGGACCTTTTGAGATGATGTCTACGTGACCATATATTTGAGGAGTCAGTTCTACTACCTTCATGTGTTGTGGGATATTACTGATGCAACAGGTTCGAAGGTTATTCAGCTCTCCCTTGCCAAAATTTCTTCACATTCGTGTTCAATCTTTCTCTGTTCTTTTCGAAGACGCCAGAAACAATCGATGAGCAATCTATGTACTTAATGCTGTTGTTTTGATTTCAAGTCTAATTTTTTTTAAGTCATCTGTTAAATGCCAGTGTTGTTTCTGGGAAGCAATGTTTTAGTTGTGAATGACGAGCGCAAAGAAGGTTGTTTTCACAACTGGAAAAGTAATTCAGCAGGAGTAAATGGCTGTCTTTGTACAACTGTCATCTCGATAATAGAGCACAGCAGCCTTGTGACAGCCCGTGATAGTTACCAACGCATGGAAGTTAAGTATCATCGTGTTACTGGATTGTTTGTCACAAATACATGTACGAATGCAGTAGCAGCACTGCATCCGTGTGGGGGTATGGGATTTTAGGTGGCTGCCCGGATCATCAGCACCAAGGATTCTCAAATCCACCTGCCTGACAGCGTCAGGGAACTTCTAGAACATACATCCATTCTTGGATGTCACACTCCAGAGATTGTGATCCAGTAGATTCTGATGGCATAGATTTTGAGTGAAACTAGGTGTTTATGTGTTCTAAACTCACAGGTTTTATTTTATTTTATTTTACTTTGTTATTATTTTTTAAAACTTTATTTATTTATTATTTATTGAGAGACAGAGATTGGGAGAGCACTCCCTGCTGAGCAGGGATTCCCAATGTGGGGCTCCATCCCAGGACCCCGAGATCAGACACTGAACCCACTGAGCCACCCAGGGGCCCCAGACTCATAGGTTTTAAATGGAAGCCACCTGTAAATGTATAGTGAGTTTTTAACTTACCTTGAGAATGAGAAAATCATTTTCATAGGGAGCTTTCGGATTACAATCATGGGGGAGTACAGCCACTTTGAAAGACAGTTTGGCAACTTCTTACAAAAACAAACATAGTCTTACAGTATGATCCAGGAGTAGTCCTCTTTGGTATTTACCAAATGAACTGAAAACTTACCATACAAAATGCTGTGCAAAGATATTCTTATAAATTCATACAAAATGTATAATTGCCCAAACTTGGAGGCAACCAAGATGGCCTTGGGTAGGTAAGTGGATAAGTAAACTGTGGTCCATTCAGGCCATGATATATTAGGATTCAGGGCTAAGGAGAAATGAACTCTCAAGCCATGAAAAGAGATGGAAGTGTGTTAAATGCATTTTACTAAGTGAAGGAAGCACAGTGCATCTATCCAACTATTAGACATTCTAGAAAAGGCAAAACCATGGAGAGGGGAAAAAGATTAGTGATTGGTTATTAGTAGTTGGGGCAGAGAGAATAAGCATAGCACAGAGGATTTTTAGGACAGTGAAACTATTCTGTACTACTGGACGGTGGTGGATATGTGCCATTATACATTGGTCCAAAGTTATAGAATGTACAGTGTGAAGAGTGAGCCCTAACAGAAGCTGTGAACTTAGATGACAATGATGTGTTAATGTAGGTTCATTGATGAATGTACCATTGTGGTGCAGGATATTGATAGTTGGGAACATTATGTATGTGGGGGGGGGGGGGCGGGGGATATAGGAAAAACAGCTATACCTTCTGCTCAGTTTTGCTGTTAATCTATAACTATTCTAAAAAAAAAAAAAGTTTATTGGGGCACCTGGGTGGCTCAGTTGGTTAAGTGTCTATCTTCAGCTCAGGTCATGATCCTGGGGTTTGGGATCGAGTCCTGCATCTGGCTCCCCATTCAGCAGGCGGCCTGCTTCTCCTTCTCCCTCTGCCGCTCCCACTGGTTGTGCTCTCTCGCTCTTTCTCAAATAAATAAATAAAATCTTCATAAAAAAAAAAGTTAACTCCTTAAAAAGAGGTGATCATGATTCTAGGTTAAAAACTGCTGGTTTATTTTAAGAATAAGAACTGATTGTAAATATTGATTTCTAGTTTTTCTCTTTCCTTGCATTTACCATCTAGCTTTTTTTTTTCCTCGAAATTTAGATTATTTTCATAGTGTAAACTTTAAGGCAATTTACCATAAATAACATTTTATCATGGTGGAGGAGGATGATTTATTGGAACTCAGGAACATGGTACTTCCTAGGCAAAAGAATGCCCAGAGTTTCAGTGACATTGGCGATTATCAGCCTGTCCACAAGCAGATTAGTAGCCAATCTCAAGTGGTCACATCAGTAGAATTTGTACAACAGAAAAATCGGGATAGCAAAAGATTTTATCGTCATTTCAGATGAGGAAGCTGGAAGATGTGTAATAATGTAAATCGGTTCTTTTTCTTCCCAACTAGCCACTGAGATACATTTGTTTTATTCACAACCAACCAGGCAAATAGACAACTTCTCCAAATTTACTAGAACCACTGAAAAGATAAAACTTTCATAGTATTAAGTGGATTTTTAAAAAAACATTAAGTAGATTTGCATTAAATATTAGGTTGCAATGCATAGCTGAATGCAATTTAAAAGTCTCAGGCTTAGGAATCTCACAGATCTGGATACTGATTCGGGTTTTACTTCTTATTAACCTCTTTTGACCTTAGTTTTTCAATCTGCAACGTAGATGGTTATCACTTGTAGGCTTTCCTGAAAGTTCGGTGAGCTTATGTTGTTTTGTTTTTGCTTTTTAAAGATTTATTTATTTGACAGAGAGAGAGGGAGAGTGCACTCAGAAGTAGGGGGAGAGGCAGAGGGAAAGGGAGGAACAGACCCCCCTCTGAGCAGGGAGCCTGATGTGGGGCTCATCCCAGGACCCTGGGATCATGACCTGAGCCGAAAGCAGACATTTAATTGACTGAGCCACCGAGGCGCCCTTAGGTGAGCTCATGTTGTAAAGCACGGGGGGGAACCGGTGCACAGTTCTGGTCGAGTTTTGCAGAGTTACTGTTATTATTGACAAAAAGGTAATTCTAAGAGGTACTTCTAGCACCTCTTGTTCCTGTTCCAACCAAGGGATGATTCACATGGTTTTTCCTTTGTTTTTTATTGTTTGTTTTTGTTTGTTTTGTTTGGCTCACTGAAAATCTAGGGATGCTATAAACTAAAATGTAGAAACACAGGTGAACTCCCCTATACAAAATTGCGTATAAAATACCTGAGATGTCAAGACCTGCCCCTAAATCCACCCAGAAGCCTTTAGTTTTAGGTAATTGTATCACAGAGTGTATCCTGGCGAAGGTGTCAAGGAAATGCAGGTTTCAGAAGGACCCTGAGAGATTCGTTATTAGAGAAGTCAAGGGGGAGAGGGGAAAACACATCATCAGTAGAGCTAGATGCGTCCCCCTACAGATTTCTCGGGTTACCTTGGACTCTCTCTACCCCGACCTCTGGGTGCTGTGCATTCTGCCTCTTCTTCCCCAACCTCTCCGGTTTTGACTTTTACTCTGCCCAGACCTGGTGTACCTAATTCGCATCATTCTGAACAAACGAAGTATCATATCTTGAGGCTCACTTCAAAGCATTCCTTTTCCGTGTACGTCTTCCAGCACGAGAACTGGTGGTAGACACACCATGGTTTTTCCTTTCACACACAGTCACAACCTATGACTCTGTCTCCTTTAACCCACACAAGCGCTCACCGGACACAATGGTCTCAACTGCTCTGGACAGAAAATGCGTTCGGAGACCTGTGCCTTCTGCCTCCTGGACCTTCTCTGAGTTCCATAAGAGGTGGAGCTTTGCTGATCACTAATTCTTATAGACCTCAGTGTGCTGGTCAAGGACCCCCCACCCCTGCATTCCTCTCCAGTGGTTCTGTTATGCTAAGGATGCCTTCTCTTTCTCCATTTAGTTTATGACAAGCTTTCAGTATGTCCTGACCTGAATGTTTTGGAAGAGCACTGAGTTATTTTGTCAAATAGTCCTCAATTTGGGTGGAATATGTTTTCTTATGATCAGATTGAGCTTACACATTTTAACCAAAAATGGTATTGTATCTTTCGTCATACATCCTAACCAGGGTTCCAAGATGTCTGTGTGTGTTACTGGTGATGGTTGTCACTAAATACAATATAGGACACTGGAGTAGTAAGAGGACGTCGGTGGGGAAATTAGTGAAATATGAGTAAGACTTGTAATTTAGCTAAAGTTGGATTAGCGTAAATTTCCTTTTCTTGATAATTGTACTGTGGTTATAGAAGATACTAAAATTCAGTGAAGTACATTAACAGATATACAGGATTTTCTTGTACTAAGTTATTTTTGCAAGTTTTCTGTAATTCTACCATTATTTCAAATAGAAAAGTTTTTTTTTTCTTTTTCTTTTTTTTTTAAAAGATTTTACTTGAAAGAGAGAGTGAGAGTGGATGGAAGGGCAGAGGGAAAGAACCTCAAGCAGACTCCTCAGCCAGCACAGAGCTCGCCACGGAGCTTGATCCCAGGACGCTGAGATCATGACTGGAGCCAAAACCAAGAGTGAGAAGCTTAACTGACTGAGCCCCCCAGACACCCCTCAAATTAAAAAGTTTTTAAAAGTGCAAAATATTAACAAGATGTTCAAGTAAGATGATGGAAGGGCCTGGTCATCTATCAATGAATGATAAATTTCTAACTGAGTGTTGGTTGAAATTGCCCTATATATATGCTTAACATCATCTGTACAACAACAGGTAAAACCTGGCTACATAGAATACAGGAATACAACATTCACTATCTATTGGTAAGGTGTTTAAAAAGGAGTTTGATTGGGGGTGCCTGGGTGGCACAGTAGGTTAAGTGTCTGACCATTGATTTTGGCTAAGCTTGTGATCTCAGGGTCATGATCTCAGTGTCCTGAGTTTAAGCACCACATCTGGCTCTGCACTCAGTGGGGGGTCTGCCAGAGATTTGCTCCGTCCCTCTCCCTCTGCCCCTGCTTGTGCTCCTGCACTCTCTCTCTCTCAAATAAATAAATAAATCTTTAAAAACAAAACATACATAAATAAGAGTTTGATAGATAGCTAAACATATGCCTTTCTCATCTCTTCTAAAACAAAAAGTGGATTACAGTAGGAATTTCTTTTTCAGGTTTGCAAATATACTTGAGATGACTTGTTCAGAGTTCAAAGCTATCACAGTTTCAGTGCGTATGGCTGTCCTCCAAATGAACTAAAAAATAACTTTAAACGTTTCATCTCCCTTTTCCCAAAATCCTCTTAGAGTTTCTCTTTTGTAATATAACTCTGGACCAATTCGATTACATCTAAAATCAGAAGAGGTTCAGGCAAGTAGTGTAAGATTAAATCACTTTTTTTTTTCTTTTTTAAGGCAGCTGGGGTTTATTAAGTTGAAAGATTCCAAAGGCTTGCCTCAGAGTGTTTTTAAAGATTTGCATTTGAAAACAACTTAGGAAAAAGTGAATATTATTTGTTTCAAAAATGTGTTGCTCTTGATATTAAAACAAATGTTAAAAATAGACAAAGAATCTTGTTTACCATTTATGGGTTGTTGTGGCTTTTTTTAAATTTTGGTGCTATTGCTAAGTTTGTGTTGCTGCTTTTTATATGAACTATTTGAATCAAAGCAGCTGTTTTTGCTGGGACAATATGCCAATTTTGCTAGAAATTTTGAGGACATGGTTTAAATCGTATATCCATCCAAGAAGTTGTAGGAGGGCTATCTAGGCTAAATTAAATAGGTCCCATGGTATCCACTATCACCCTGGAGCTTCAATAAATGCCAGTTATGGATAGAGAGTATCTACATTTGTGTATCCAGAATATGGTCCTGCCCACGTGGGTGAGTGTGATGGGAAAGCCATAAATAAGGTTTTGTTCTTTTTCCTCTTATTACATATGTGTACTTAATTCTCTTATTTTTTTCAACCTGAAATTCAATTATTTTTCAGTTTTTAAAGAGCATATAATTTTGTTATTTCTAGAATTGTCTTTTTTTTTTTTAAAAAAAAAGATTTTATTTATTTATTTGACAGACAGAGACCACAAGTCAGCAGAGAGTCAGGCAAAGAGAGAGGGGGAAGCAGGTTCCCCGCTGAGCAGAGAGCCCGATGCGGGGCTCGATCCCAGGACTCTGGGATCATGACCGGAGCTGAAGGCAGAGGCTTTTAACCCACTGAGCCACCCAGGCACCCCTAGAATTGTCTTTTTTATCTCTTTGTTACTGGATTTGTCATGGCGCTCATCATTCATTAATTCATTCAGAAATTGTGCATTGAGTACCAATTATTGTTCAGGCTTTTCTGGAGGGATTCTTTCTACAGTGGAAAAATTGTTTGTGCATTTCTCATTAATATCTTTCAACCAGTCTGTAACTTATAGGAGAAAGTCCCTTACTCGGCAGGTGAGGACTGCAACCAGCATGACCACCCCCGACATCTGTGGTTCTAGAGGTCTCCTGTTATCTCAAACTTATCACGTCTTTTCACCTGATTGTCTTCAGGGAAGTGCTGCCTAACGAATGCTTGTAGAATAAAAGAAAAGGTAAAGTGATTAATGAATTTCTAGCTCCTTTTTCAGTCTGGTCTGGACAGTTTTCCAGAGACCTGATCCCAAGGGGAATGTGTAGAGCAAGAATGATAGAGAAGTCTTTTGAAAGGTCTGGTTTCTATCATTAATCCGGTCAGTTTCTATACTGCCAAGAGAGGTGTGTTGTTGCTGTGTTCTCTCTTCAGGGTAGTGAAAATGGTGGTCCTGCTCAAACTCAAGTAAGAGGCTGAGACCAGCCACCATTGGACTTGCTCTGAGGTATCCTGGAATTCTTTTCAATCAGGAATCTCTTCCCTGTTGCTACCTCATCAACATAATTCCACCAAGTAGAGAAAAATCATTGAGGAGATAGAAAACTCTGTCCAATCAGGGATTTTCCTTCCAAGGAAGGAATCCTAGAAATATCTTAACCAAGAGCTCAGAATAATTCCTGACCAAGCTTCATTACCTTCTTTCTCAACTTTATTTCTCTACAACGTTCTTTAAAAGAAAAAAAAAAAAAAAATGGTAAGAACTCCCTCCCCCCAACCCGAAGCTGGCTTGACAGAAAACTACCAGCAACTCCTGGGAAGCCCATTGTGTACTCAGGAAGTGATGGCTTTTGACAGCTTTATACATTGTCCTTGCCATTTGCCATTGATTTGTTGCTGTTTACATAGTAATGGAACTCCAGGCATACTTGCATTTTAATTTACATATATTTTACCTCTCTGCTATTAATCTCTAAATATCTTGAAGGAAATATTTATATTTGAGTCATCAATTTATCCTCCATAGCATGTGGCACTGTATTTTACAGAGAGAGGTAAAATAAGTGTGGTTTAAGTTACTGATGGAATGAAATGAAACTCAAATTATGACTTCGGAGAACAGACTACCATGTGGCTTTCTGTAGCTTCTTTATGTAGTAAAACTTCACTCCCTGTTAGCATCATCCTTCTACCACCTTGGAGCAAAACGTTAACTCTCTTACTCGGTCATTGCCATAAACTATAATAGAATAATGAAACATACCTTAGATTCAGAAGAACAAACATTAATATAATGTAAATTAATACCCTTATGTTAACTTCTTTTTCATAGGGGCACCTGGGTGGCTCATTTGGTTGGTCTGACTCTTGATTTCAGCTCAGGTCATGATCTCAGGGTCATGAAATCGAGCCCCTCGTTCGCAGACTCCGCACTAGGTGTGGAGTCTGCGTGATTCTTGCTCTCCCTCTCTGTCTGCCCCTTCCTCTCTTGCACTCTCTCTCTAAGAATTAAATAAATAAATGAATGATTAGTTAATTACATTCAGCATTCATGATCATTTTGATTTCAATAACTTTGTGCAACTATTTGGGGGAATGGAGTATTTGGGAACATTTTCCTGTTGAAGTTGGTCCTCTGAACTTGTGTTCACATTCAAATGGTGTTGGAACGCACTGTGCAACATTAACCTCTGTTGCCTTTTGTAATTTGGTCACTTAATTCAAATTAATACCTTTCACATGGTAGATGCAAAAATGCTATTTCTCATTGTGCAGTAGGTTATAGAGAGTACTTGTCACTTATCCAACATTTCAAAACACCAATTAGCATTCCTAAACAGTTTTCTTTAACAAATAATGCAAGCCTCCAGAATTAATGGAAGTGATAGGATGTGTTCATATGGAGGAGATTAACTGCTCTGTTTGAATCAAACACATTTGGAAAAGTTAGAAGGGTTCACTGGAAGTAACATGGTTGCCTTTTTCTGTATGGCTTTCCAAAGGTGATGGTGACGTTCAAGCACATCCAGTCCTACTAGATAGAATTCCATGGAAAGCTTTGGGCTTTAAAATTCCCCTTTCCTCATAATCAAATGTAATTAAATTTTATCGTGTTTCAGAGGATACCACGCGTTCATTGAGCTTAGCCACTTTCCTTCTGGAGAAAGTGCTTGATCTGAATGACCCACAGATCTGAATTCTCAGCCCATCTCTGTGTTATTCTGTGAATTCATTTTTTTTTCTTCATGTATTCATATTCTCACATATATGATGATGTGTCTGGCACATAAGTGAAGCTTGGCTGGTGTTTCTTGAATGGATTAATTAATGCTAAGTGTGATTTTGGTCAAGATCTCCTCAACACTGAAATTGAATGGAGTGAGGTTCAAGTTCTTCCCTTCTAGCTCTGTGCTTCTAAAATAAGCCCTTTCCCAAACTGCTGCAAACATAAACCTCAAAACATTTCAGAGTAGAGCAAAGCAGGCTTCATTTTTTCTTATTGTTTAAGGCGTATATTCACCTGTCGGAGAAACAGGGGGATGTACCTGACTTGGGTTTTCCATACTCTTAATGATAATGGCCTTTTCTCTATGAACTACTTTGCTGTAAGTCTCAAGTCGGGAAAAGGTTGGATATCAACCTATAAGAGCCATTGTAATCATGTTGCTTTCTTGACTCAAGTTCTTATTTTTAAAATGTAGTCCACAAGACAGTTTCTGTTTTGTCAGAGTTCTGCTAACTTGTTCCTTTACTACCACCACGACATGGGTTTCCAAATCCGTCCCCCAAATTACTTTGCCCTTTAAAGCCAGTCCCTGGCTCCCCACACTAATGACACACTGTTCCATGGCAGCTCTTTTAAAATCTGTTGAGGGTGAAGAAGTTCTCCTTTAGACTTGGGGGGATAAATCAGTGAACTGATGTTTGGGAAACTAAGATCGTGATGATGGACGTGAGCCCTCAAATAAAGACTTTCTGATTTTCCTTTTCACTCTTGACAAGCCCTTTACCCTGTTCCATTAAGAAAATAAAACACATGCGCAGGACCTCTGTTTCCCCAGCTTCTTGTCTGAGATTAGAGTGTT
Organism: Enhydra lutris kenyoni; assembly: GCF_002288905.1. NCBI lineage: Eukaryota > Metazoa > Chordata > Mammalia > Carnivora > Mustelidae > Enhydra > Enhydra lutris. Next base: position 4,989,505 of record NW_019154177.1, read on the forward strand.
CTCAGCATTCTCATGCTCTGAGAGGGGAAATCTTTTTCACTGTCAAATCGTGCTAGAAACAATATGAGCAAAATTTCCTTTTCCTGCAGTTGGATATTGAATCACTTGCTAAGAAGATGCCAGGGCAAGGTAAGATGATGGTTACGTGCAGACCCTGTACGTAGAGCCAGACAACAGGAGTACCGCTCCCTGCTCTCTGCTGCCTAGTGATCTGGGGCCTGGGCTTTCTGTACTTTAAGTGTTCTCACCTCTAAAATTGAGTCAACGGTAGCATATACCTCTTTGTGATTTTTTAAAAATAGATTCAATACACTGATACATTTAAAACATTCAGAACACTACCTGAAAAATTAAAGTATATAATAAGAGTTATTTATTACTATAATTATCATAATCATTTTGAAAGGAGAGCTTTAAAATAATTTTTATTGGGCACAATACCAATACACTTCCTCACCGAACATGTTCCAGTATGAGTTTTAAATATTTGTTTTGAAGGGTATAATTTGAGAATATTATGCTATAATACTGATAGCAGGCAAGGTATCAATAAAGTTTCCTTATGTAGGAAATGGCCATATAGCTTCTATTGGCCCAATGCTGTGATAGAAATGTTCAAGGATACCCCCACAAATAAATATTTAAAACTCCATATGGGGTAATGCTAAACAGGGAAGTGTATTGGTAAAATGGGTATTGGTAAGTTGACAGACATAAATTTTAAACATTCAACAAGTTCAGCAAAGCTGTGGCGGGATAAATTCCTAAAATACCTCCACAATCCCAGCCCACTGCACAAGACCAAAGATAGCAGGAAAACCTTGAAAGGATCCAGAGAAAAATGAAAATTACATAAAGGGAAACAATGATTCAAATGATCTCTGTTTTATCCTCAAAACAATGGAGTCCCAAAGGTTGTGACTATCTCTGAAGAAGGAAGACAAAAATAGAGGCACGTTCATATAAAAGAAACTACTGGAATTGGTTACTTAGAAGATCTACACTATAGGGAATTCTAAAGGATTTGTATAACCAAGTACAAAACCAAAATGTTTTCACCCATGCTTGGGAAAACTCTGCTTTATTGGCCTGGAGACGTCTCTGCCAACATCCGTGGCTTTTGAATCTCTTTCAGCAGTTCGAAATGTTCTATTTACTCGACTTCTTAATTTCACATCCAATTAACCCTCACTCTTCCCCTCCCACTGCTGCCAGTCAAATTTTAGTTGACAACCAAGAGTGGGTCGATGCATTGCCTGTTCTGATACTCCTTTCTCTTTTCTGTGTCCCTTTCTTTTATGTTGTCAGGCTAAAAAGGGAAGGTCAAATAAGAGCATCAGATATCTTTTTATTAGCAAGGGCCACTATTGTCCTTTTGGGTTGTCATGACACAGGTATACAGCCTCTGGGCACATCATAGATTTTTTCATTTTTTTGGGTGGGGGGCAGGTATTCAGACTGTGGTCTTGTCTTAGGGCCTGTGTCACAGGTTCAGAAGCTGAGTATTTCCTGGAGCCTATGAACCATCTCCTGGTGCATTCATGGACTGGTTCTCTCATGAGATCTTGCAAAAACTCTTAATTTTTGATATTCAGTGTTACTTCCTCAGCTGCCTTTTCTAGCTAGGTATTCCACAGCCGCATACTTCTGAGGGGGGAAAAAAAACTCTTAATTTTTGATATTCAGTGTTACTGCCTTTTCTAGCTAGGTATTCCACAGCCGCATACTTCTGAGGGGGGAAAAAAAAACAAAACACCTCTTTGCCCAGGTTTTGTAGAACACATGACTGTTCACGATGGTCTTCTTTCATCTCTGTTATCTAAGCCATGAAAATCTCTCAGCCTGACCACTCAAAACTTACAGGATTGCAGATTATTCCATTGTGGCCTCCTTATTTGGCTCAGCCACTTTTCCTCGCTTCCTCCATTCAAGTGAACAGAAGGTAGATCAGAAATCTATTCCTAAGTGGATGAATAATCAGGAATGAGATGCTAGTCTTTGGAGCCTTCTTACTTGGCTGTAAAAAGATGACAAAAGCATGTCCCCATCCTACTACCACACAGAAAAACAAAGAAAAGCCTCACGACTCTTTTCTGTATGCCGGTGACCCACTGTTCCATATATATCCTTGAGTTTCCTCCCACTTTATAACTTTTGCTAGAAGAGATAAATAGGAAAATGGCTGAGGAGGAAGACTATTTTTTATTATTTGCGTTTAAGTCCTAGGGACCTTCCAATGTTGATTCCTTTTAGAGTGTAGTAGTAATCATCAGGTCTTATGTTCATTTTTGGACTTCATTCACTAATTCTGGGGCAACAGGAAAGAATCTATTAAGCATTCTGTTACAGTTGTATAGATCAAAATCTAAATATAAGATACAATTCCTCTTTTTCTTTTTTTTTTAGTCTTTTTTTTTTTTTCTTGTTTGGAAGGTGGAGCAATATAAGACTACTTATTTAGTATTTTGGGAAATCCTCAATTCCTATGTGTTCTGACACTGATACTAAACAAAGATATGCATTTTGTGAAGTTCAATCTAAATGACCCCAAGAGCTCTTGACTATGGGTCCCATAACCTCTATGTTCTCAATGGCCAGGTAACTGGGAATGTCTATACTGCTTAGGGTCAGTGCCAACATCTACAATATTTTCATTTTAGGCCAATGGTTTTAACATTTCAAACTATGTACTTAATGTCCATATTTATGGCTTCACTCTGACATGTTAATATCTTCTAAATCTGTATGCAGCTGGTTATCACCTGAGCTTCAGAAAAAAAAAATGCAATGCTCATGTCTAATTCAATATGATCAATACTAAACTTATCATCTTCTTTCCAAAATGTTCTATTTCTATATTCTTTCTTTCAGAAAAATATGAGCATGACTCTTAATGATTGGTTAGTCTCATAGAGGTAGACGGATAACCAATATCTTGTGATATAATAACTAGTGTAGAAGAGAATAAAACAGGGAACAAAGGGTGAAGGGAGTGTGACTGGACATAAGTTGATCAGTAAAGTCCTTTATGACAAGATGATACCCAGGTTAAGACATGAAGGAACTACAGCAGTAAAACATGTGGCTTTCTGGAAGAAGAGCTCTCTAGAGACAGGAACTGGGCTGGAGCATTTAGGGAAAATCAGAGAGGCAAGTGTGTCTGGAGCCCAGTGATCAAGGAAGAAAGTGGTAGGGAGTGAGGTCAAAGAAGCAGTGCAGGTCAGATCACATAAGCCGTTAGAAGAGCCATGGCTTTCCCTCAGAGTAATTTGTAAGGCCATTTAGGATTTTGAGCAGAGAGATGATAAGATCTCTTTTGAATAATGTGAAAGGAGCCATTGAAAGAAGACATAGTGAAGCAAAAGGAGTCAGTACAGAAGAAGACATTATAACTAAATTGTCAAAGTCAAAGGCAGTGAGACATTTGCAAACACCAAGAGAAAAGTGTTTCGTCACATGCAAGGGGACTTCCCCCCATAGACTAAGGGGAACCCCACACAAGACTATCAGTGGACTTTTCAACTGTGGTGGATTTCTCTTTGCAGATCAGAATAAAGGAGGATGGTATATTCAAAACAGTGAAAGAAAAAAAAAAAAAAACTGTCAACGAAGAATACTATACTTAACCAAATTTGTCTTTCAGAAGGAATGAGAGACCAAGACTTTGAACAAAGATAAGCTAAGAAAGTTGACCACCACTAGACTTGACTTAGATTTGTTAAAGAGCATTCTTCAAGCTAAAAAAAAGTTGTTACTTAACATTGTAAAAACACATAAATATGTGAACCCCACTGACAAAGGAAAATAAATAGATGGTCAAAGTCAGATTCTCTGATATTGTAATGGTGGTACATAAATCATTTACCACTCTGGTTTAAAAGTTAAAAAACTAACATATTAAAAATAACTATATCTATAATTTGTTTTTGGATATACAATAAAAAAAGATTTAAATTGTAACATTAATAACCTAAAAGGTAAAGGGAGAGGGAGAAGTAGAGGCACAAAGTTTCTGTATGCTATTCAGGTTAAGTTATCAGCTTAAAATAGGATGTGGTAAGTATAAGATATTTTATGGAACCATCATGGTACTCAAGAGAAAAATCTGTAATAGACCCATAAAGATTATGATAAGGTAGTCAAGCATATAACCACAAAGGATGTTATCGAGAGGGAAAGCAAAACAAAGAAACCTACAAAACAGAAAACAACAAAATAACAATAGTACAAGCTTACCTATCAATAATTACTTTAAATATAAATGTATTAAATTTTGTTATCAAAAGGCAGAATGGTTGAATGAATAATAATAAGAAAAAAAAAACAGATCCAGTGGTGCATTACCTACAAGAGACTCAACTTGATTTTAAGGACATATGTAGGCTGAAAGTAAAGGGATGGAAAAATATTTCAAGCAAGGATAACCCAAAGAAACAGAGGTAGAAACACTTACTTTTGACACAAATGGTCTCAAGAAACAAAGAAGTTCATTATATCATGATAAATGGATTAATTCCTCAAAAAGATATAACAGTTGTAAATATTTGTACACCCAATATCAGAGCATCTAAAGACATAAAGCAAACACTAACTGGTAGGAGTGTGGGGTTGAAAATAGTGCAGCTGATGTGCAAGACAGTTTTTCAGATCCTTGGTAGGTTAAATATAAAATTACAATGTGACCCACCAATTCCATGCCTTAGGCATGAAGAAGGATGGTCATTATTTCCATTAAATATACAGAATGATAGAATGTTTTTTCTGGAGTTACATATCTTTTGGAAGCAGAAATTGAGATTGTAGTTATATTTGCACGTTCAATAGCACACAGCAATAAATGATAGAGCCCGAGAGGGAAGTCACATTTCCAGACTCAGTTTCCACAGACTGCTAGTGATTGAGCATAAATTACCCTAGAGCATCAGTTTAACTACAGGTAGCTGTGATGTGTTACTATGTAACAGTTCAAACCATGCTGAAGGAAAATAAGCACATCCCAGCACATGCCCTGATAAACTCTAGCCTCTTAAAAAAGAACAGATCCCAGCTCAGAGATGATTTAATATCTTCTGATCAACATAAGCAAGCATTATAGTTACAACATGCCTTTTCTGGCCGTATGCCTGAGTCGTCATCCTAAAAATAGCTCCTGACTCAAAACATATACCAAAATATATCAAGTATCTTATATAATATATTGCTGAGGTCATATGAATAATGAAGCTTGAGACTCCCGGTTGGAAGGAAAATGGGAATGAAACCACAGCATTAACATTTTGGAAGCCAGGAAGCATTGTGCTTGTGATAATGGAATTAGCAGCTGCTAAAAAAGCTGGATTCTAAGCTGGCAGATGAGAAAGCCAAGAAATGACCTTATTTCTACGACAGAATCCTACTCACCCACCCACCCACCTCCCTAGTCCCCCAAAGGCTCAGGACTTTATAGCATCGGGTATCTAGTAGTTGGGGTAAATTTTGGGATGAATATATAGAGATTTGTTGAAATCTCTGTGAGAAACAGTTAGAAGCCCCAGACTGCTTCCTGCACTGACAGCAGGCGGGAGGCTGTACAGAGTCTCTGGCTTGGGCAACACCAGGCTCAGCTGTTGGTTAACATTTGACTGGAAGAGAACACACACTCTGTGTTAAGCACTCAGCGTTTTGTCCGTCAGCTCTCGGAATGAGGTACTTAGCAGAGCCTGACCAGCCAGAACAGGGTAAGATACCAAATAGCCAGGCAACCCGATGGTACTGTTTCCTCATGGTGCAGGAACAGAGTACCACAAACTGGGTTGCTTAAACCACAGGAATTTAGGGCCTCCTATTTCTGGAGTCTAGAAGTCTGCAATCAAGGTGTTGGCAGGGTTGGTCCCTTCTGTGGGCTGTGAGAGACAGACCTCCCTCCTCTGCCCGTAGAGGGCCATCTTCTCCCCAAACCCCTGTGTGTCCATATTCGCCTTGGGTATGAGGAAAACAGTCATGTAGGATTTGGGCCTGGCCCTAATGACGTCATTTTAACTTGATTGACCTCACCAAGTGGGGTGTCACCGTGAGGGCACAGGGTGTCACAACTCCCACATGTCTTCTTGGGGGTAGACGTGGCAGTTGTGACGCACGGTCATCAGACCAGCCAAACATCCAAGCTCCGCGAACACACGCAGAACTTCTGATCTTCCTATTAATGCCTTACTGTTAAATCGATGGGGACAAAGAGGCGGAGAAAATAGCCAAGGAAATAGATATGTAGGATGAAGGAAATGAAGAAACAAATTTTCTGACAGCTATGACAAGACGTCAGCAAACAAGAACACGTGCTCTGAGAGGGTTCTCGTCCTACGTGGGCTACGTATTTATTTATCTATTTATTTTTCGCTTTTATAGAGCTAAGTAAGAGCTTAGAAACTTTGTTTACATAAATAAGTAGATGAGAATGGGAGGAATTTCCTTATGGCTCTTAACTGCATGAACAGTTATGCATCAAAAACCACGTAGAGGGGCACCTGGGTGGCTCAGGCATTAAGCGTCTGCCATGGGCTCAGGTCATGGTCCCAGGGTCCTGGGATGGAGCCCTTGCATTGGGCTCCCTGCTCTGAAGGAAGTCTGCTTTTCCCTCTCCCACCCACCTCGCTTGTGTTCCGTCTCTCGCTGTGCCTCTCTCTGTCAAATAAATAAATACAATCTTAAAAAAAACACACACACCTAGAAATCTATTCCTAGAGTTTTTTAGGCATGATTAGTTAGCAAAAGGATGAGATTGTACTAAAATCTCTTTGAAAGTAAAACATGAACCACAAACCCAGCATAAAGTTGTGTTATATAGTCAGTAGACTCATTTCTTTTTCTAAATAAACTGTGATGTTTTAGCTGTCCTTTGGTACTCAAGGAACTTTTATACTTTGAAGAAATGTTCTATGGTAAAATTCTGAATGGATACACACTTTTTTTTTTAATTTTATTTTTTCAGTGTTCCAGCATTCGTTGTTTATGCCCCACACCCAGTACTCCATGCAATCTGTGCCCTCCTCAATACCCACCACCAGGCTCACCTCACCCTCCACCCCCTCCCCTCCAAAACCCTGTTTGTTTCTCAGAGTCCACAGTCTCTCATGATTTGTCTCCCCCTCTTATTTCCCCCAACTCACTTCTCCTCTCCATTGCCCAGTGTCCTCTGTGTTATTCCTTATGCTCCACAAGTAAGTGAAACCATATATGATAATTGACTTTCTCTGCTTGACTTATTTCACTCAGCATAATCTCTTCCACTCCCGTCCATGTTGACACAAAAGTTGGGTACTCATCCTTTCTGATGGAGGCATAATACTCCATAATGTATATGGACCACATCTTCCTTATCCATTCGTCTGTTGAAGGGCATCTTGGCTCTTTCCACAGTTTGGTGACTGTGGCCATTGATGCTATGAACTTTAGGGTACACATGGCCCTTCTTTTCACTATATCCGTATCTTTGGGGTAAATATCCAGTAGTGCAATCAGGATACACAGACTTCATTTGTGTGTGTTTTTTTAATTGTACTTTAAATAAAGATTTTTATTTTTTGGTATGTGTTTTATTTTGTATGTATTTTTATTTTTCTGTGTAATAGCTCTGTGAATCTCTAACATAGGCGTGGATTCATGTAAACCTCACCACAGGGAGGAAACAACCCTTCCTCCCCAAAAGCTTCGTTGTATCCCTTGATGACTTGTATTCAGGCTCTCTTGCCACACCTCCCTTTTCTCTTGGCAAACACTGGTCTCCTCTTCATCACCCATATGTGCTTTTGCAGAATGTTATAACAATGCATTCATATACTATGTAACCTTTTGAGTCTTTTTTTTTTTTCATCTAGCATAATGCCTTTGAGATTCATAGTACAGTCCTTTTCATTGCTGAGTAGTACTCCATTATATGGCTATTCCCTCATTGGTTTATCCATACCTACTCCAAGGACATTTGGGGTTGTTTTTAATTTTGGGCAATTAGGAACTGATCTGCTATATACTGTTGTGTGTGGTTTTTGTGTGAACATAGATTTTGATTTCTGTAGGATATATAGGTAGTAGTGGGATTGCTGGGTCTTATAAGTATTGTAAGGGCCTATTCAGCCAGAGCGGCCCCACCCCGGTTGAACTGCCATTTTGCTGTAAAGCTTAAATTGACCTTGCCCCCCCGCAGGGGAACTTATTTAAAAGCAAGTCTGGGAAACCAGTCCCAGGTAACAAAGTCCAAATACAAGGGTGGGTCAGGCCAGGTGGAGGTATTCAATCAGTGGGGGTGCATACTGTCTCCTAGCTACCAAGGAGTATGGGCCCTGTTCACGATGGTCTTCTTTCATCTCTGTTATCTAAGCCATGAAAATCTCTCAGCCTGACCACTCAAAACTTACAGGATTGCAGATTATTCCATTGTGGCCTCCTTATTTGGCTCAGCCACTTTTCCTCGCTTCCTCCATTCAAGTGAACAGAAGGTAGATCAGAAATCTATTCCTAAGTGGATGAATAATCAGGAATGAGATGCTAGTCTTTGGAGCCTTCTTACTTGGCTGTAAAAAGATGACAAAAGCATGTCCCCATCCTACTACCACACAGAAAAACAAAGAAAAGCCTCACGACTCTTTTCTGTATGCCGGTGACCCACTGTTCCATATATATCCTTGAGTTTCCTCCCACTTTATAACTTTTGCTAGAAGAGATAAATAGGAAAATGGCTGAGGAGGAAGACTATTTTTTATTATTTGCGTTTAAGTCCTAGGGACCTTCCAATGTTGATTCCTTTTAGAGTGTAGTAGTAATCATCAGGTCTTATGTTCATTTTTGGACTTCATTCACTAATTCTGGGGCAACAGGAAAGAATCTATTAAGCATTCTGTTACAGTTGTATAGATCAAAATCTAAATATAAGATACAATTCCTCTTTTTCTTTTTTTTTTAGTCTTTTTTTTTTTTTCTTGTTTGGAAGGTGGAGCAATATAAGACTACTTATTTAGTATTTTGGGAAATCCTCAATTCCTATGTGTTCTGACACTGATACTAAACAAAGATATGCATTTTGTGAAGTTCAATCTAAATGACCCCAAGAGCTCTTGACTATGGGTCCCATAACCTCTATGTTCTCAATGGCCAGGTAACTGGGAATGTCTATACTGCTTAGGGTCAGTGCCAACATCTACAATATTTTCATTTTAGGCCAATGGTTTTAACATTTCAAACTATGTACTTAATGTCCATATTTATGGCTTCACTCTGACATGTTAATATCTTCTAAATCTGTATGCAGCTGGTTATCACCTGAGCTTCAGAAAAAAAAAATGCAATGCTCATGTCTAATTCAATATGATCAATACTAAACTTATCATCTTCTTTCCAAAATGTTCTATTTCTATATTCTTTCTTTCAGAAAAATATGAGCATGACTCTTAATGATTGGTTAGTCTCATAGAGGTAGACGGATAACCAATATCTTGTGATATAATAACTAGTGTAGAAGAGAATAAAACAGGGAACAAAGGGTGAAGGGAGTGTGACTGGACATAAGTTGATCAGTAAAGTCCTTTATGACAAGATGATACCCAGGTTAAGACATGAAGGAACTACAGCAGTAAAACATGTGGCTTTCTGGAAGAAGAGCTCTCTAGAGACAGGAACTGGGCTGGAGCATTTAGGGAAAATCAGAGAGGCAAGTGTGTCTGGAGCCCAGTGATCAAGGAAGAAAGTGGTAGGGAGTGAGGTCAAAGAAGCAGTGCAGGTCAGATCACATAAGCCGTTAGAAGAGCCATGGCTTTCCCTCAGAGTAATTTGTAAGGCCATTTAGGATTTTGAGCAGAGAGATGATAAGATCTCTTTTGAATAATGTGAAAGGAGCCATTGAAAGAAGACATAGTGAAGCAAAAGGAGTCAGTACAGAAGAAGACATTATAACTAAATTGTCAAAGTCAAAGGCAGTGAGACATTTGCAAACACCAAGAGAAAAGTGTTTCGTCACATGCAAGGGGACTTCCCCCCATAGACTAAGGGGAACCCCACACAAGACTATCAGTGGACTTTTCAACTGTGGTGGATTTCTCTTTGCAGATCAGAATAAAGGAGGATGGTATATTCAAAACAGTGAAAGAAAAAAAAAAAAAAACTGTCAACGAAGAATACTATACTTAACCAAATTTGTCTTTCAGAAGGAATGAGAGACCAAGACTTTGAACAAAGATAAGCTAAGAAAGTTGACCACCACTAGACTTGACTTAGATTTGTTAAAGAGCATTCTTCAAGCTAAAAAAAAGTTGTTACTTAACATTGTAAAAACACATAAATATGTGAACCCCACTGACAAAGGAAAATAAATAGATGGTCAAAGTCAGATTCTCTGATATTGTAATGGTGGTACATAAATCATTTACCACTCTGGTTTAAAAGTTAAAAAACTAACATATTAAAAATAACTATATCTATAATTTGTTTTTGGATATACAATAAAAAAAGATTTAAATTGTAACATTAATAACCTAAAAGGTAAAGGGAGAGGGAGAAGTAGAGGCACAAAGTTTCTGTATGCTATTCAGGTTAAGTTATCAGCTTAAAATAGGATGTGGTAAGTATAAGATATTTTATGGAACCATCATGGTACTCAAGAGAAAAATCTGTAATAGACCCATAAAGATTATGATAAGGTAGTCAAGCATATAACCACAAAGGATGTTATCGAGAGGGAAAGCAAAACAAAGAAACCTACAAAACAGAAAACAACAAAATAACAATAGTACAAGCTTACCTATCAATAATTACTTTAAATATAAATGTATTAAATTTTGTTATCAAAAGGCAGAATGGTTGAATGAATAATAATAAGAAAAAAAAAACAGATCCAGTGGTGCATTACCTACAAGAGACTCAACTTGATTTTAAGGACATATGTAGGCTGAAAGTAAAGGGATGGAAAAATATTTCAAGCAAGGATAACCCAAAGAAACAGAGGTAGAAACACTTACTTTTGACACAAATGGTCTCAAGAAACAAAGAAGTTCATTATATCATGATAAATGGATTAATTCCTCAAAAAGATATAACAGTTGTAAATATTTGTACACCCAATATCAGAGCATCTAAAGACATAAAGCAAACACTAACTGGTAGGAGTGTGGGGTTGAAAATAGTGCAGCTGATGTGCAAGACAGTTTTTCAGATCCTTGGTAGGTTAAATATAAAATTACAATGTGACCCACCAATTCCATGCCTTAGGCATGAAGAAGGATGGTCATTATTTCCATTAAATATACAGAATGATAGAATGTTTTTTCTGGAGTTACATATCTTTTGGAAGCAGAAATTGAGATTGTAGTTATATTTGCACGTTCAATAGCACACAGCAATAAATGATAGAGCCCGAGAGGGAAGTCACATTTCCAGACTCAGTTTCCACAGACTGCTAGTGATTGAGCATAAATTACCCTAGAGCATCAGTTTAACTACAGGTAGCTGTGATGTGTTACTATGTAACAGTTCAAACCATGCTGAAGGAAAATAAGCACATCCCAGCACATGCCCTGATAAACTCTAGCCTCTTAAAAAAGAACAGATCCCAGCTCAGAGATGATTTAATATCTTCTGATCAACATAAGCAAGCATTATAGTTACAACATGCCTTTTCTGGCCGTATGCCTGAGTCGTCATCCTAAAAATAGCTCCTGACTCAAAACATATACCAAAATATATCAAGTATCTTATATAATATATTGCTGAGGTCATATGAATAATGAAGCTTGAGACTCCCGGTTGGAAGGAAAATGGGAATGAAACCACAGCATTAACATTTTGGAAGCCAGGAAGCATTGTGCTTGTGATAATGGAATTAGCAGCTGCTAAAAAAGCTGGATTCTAAGCTGGCAGATGAGAAAGCCAAGAAATGACCTTATTTCTACGACAGAATCCTACTCACCCACCCACCCACCTCCCTAGTCCCCCAAAGGCTCAGGACTTTATAGCATCGGGTATCTAGTAGTTGGGGTAAATTTTGGGATGAATATATAGAGATTTGTTGAAATCTCTGTGAGAAACAGTTAGAAGCCCCAGACTGCTTCCTGCACTGACAGCAGGCGGGAGGCTGTACAGAGTCTCTGGCTTGGGCAACACCAGGCTCAGCTGTTGGTTAACATTTGACTGGAAGAGAACACACACTCTGTGTTAAGCACTCAGCGTTTTGTCCGTCAGCTCTCGGAATGAGGTACTTAGCAGAGCCTGACCAGCCAGAACAGGGTAAGATACCAAATAGCCAGGCAACCCGATGGTACTGTTTCCTCATGGTGCAGGAACAGAGTACCACAAACTGGGTTGCTTAAACCACAGGAATTTAGGGCCTCCTATTTCTGGAGTCTAGAAGTCTGCAATCAAGGTGTTGGCAGGGTTGGTCCCTTCTGTGGGCTGTGAGAGACAGACCTCCCTCCTCTGCCCGTAGAGGGCCATCTTCTCCCCAAACCCCTGTGTGTCCATATTCGCCTTGGGTATGAGGAAAACAGTCATGTAGGATTTGGGCCTGGCCCTAATGACGTCATTTTAACTTGATTGACCTCACCAAGTGGGGTGTCACCGTGAGGGCACAGGGTGTCACAACTCCCACATGTCTTCTTGGGGGTAGACGTGGCAGTTGTGACGCACGGTCATCAGACCAGCCAAACATCCAAGCTCCGCGAACACACGCAGAACTTCTGATCTTCCTATTAATGCCTTACTGTTAAATCGATGGGGACAAAGAGGCGGAGAAAATAGCCAAGGAAATAGATATGTAGGATGAAGGAAATGAAGAAACAAATTTTCTGACAGCTATGACAAGACGTCAGCAAACAAGAACACGTGCTCTGAGAGGGTTCTCGTCCTACGTGGGCTACGTATTTATTTATCTATTTATTTTTCGCTTTTATAGAGCTAAGTAAGAGCTTAGAAACTTTGTTTACATAAATAAGTAGATGAGAATGGGAGGAATTTCCTTATGGCTCTTAACTGCATGAACAGTTATGCATCAAAAACCACGTAGAGGGGCACCTGGGTGGCTCAGGCATTAAGCGTCTGCCATGGGCTCAGGTCATGGTCCCAGGGTCCTGGGATGGAGCCCTTGCATTGGGCTCCCTGCTCTGAAGGAAGTCTGCTTTTCCCTCTCCCACCCACCTCGCTTGTGTTCCGTCTCTCGCTGTGCCTCTCTCTGTCAAATAAATAAATACAATCTTAAAAAAAACACACACACCTAGAAATCTATTCCTAGAGTTTTTTAGGCATGATTAGTTAGCAAAAGGATGAGATTGTACTAAAATCTCTTTGAAAGTAAAACATGAACCACAAACCCAGCATAAAGTTGTGTTATATAGTCAGTAGACTCATTTCTTTTTCTAAATAAACTGTGATGTTTTAGCTGTCCTTTGGTACTCAAGGAACTTTTATACTTTGAAGAAATGTTCTATGGTAAAATTCTGAATGGATACACACTTTTTTTTTTAATTTTATTTTTTCAGTGTTCCAGCATTCGTTGTTTATGCCCCACACCCAGTACTCCATGCAATCTGTGCCCTCCTCAATACCCACCACCAGGCTCACCTCACCCTCCACCCCCTCCCCTCCAAAACCCTGTTTGTTTCTCAGAGTCCACAGTCTCTCATGATTTGTCTCCCCCTCTTATTTCCCCCAACTCACTTCTCCTCTCCATTGCCCAGTGTCCTCTGTGTTATTCCTTATGCTCCACAAGTAAGTGAAACCATATATGATAATTGACTTTCTCTGCTTGACTTATTTCACTCAGCATAATCTCTTCCACTCCCGTCCATGTTGACACAAAAGTTGGGTACTCATCCTTTCTGATGGAGGCATAATACTCCATAATGTATATGGACCACATCTTCCTTATCCATTCGTCTGTTGAAGGGCATCTTGGCTCTTTCCACAGTTTGGTGACTGTGGCCATTGATGCTATGAACTTTAGGGTACACATGGCCCTTCTTTTCACTATATCCGTATCTTTGGGGTAAATATCCAGTAGTGCAATCAGGATACACAGACTTCATTTGTGTGTGTTTTTTTAATTGTACTTTAAATAAAGATTTTTATTTTTTGGTATGTGTTTTATTTTGTATGTATTTTTATTTTTCTGTGTAATAGCTCTGTGAATCTCTAACATAGGCGTGGATTCATGTAAACCTCACCACAGGGAGGAAACAACCCTTCCTCCCCAAAAGCTTCGTTGTATCCCTTGATGACTTGTATTCAGGCTCTCTTGCCACACCTCCCTTTTCTCTTGGCAAACACTGGTCTCCTCTTCATCACCCATATGTGCTTTTGCAGAATGTTATAACAATGCATTCATATACTATGTAACCTTTTGAGTCTTTTTTTTTTTTCATCTAGCATAATGCCTTTGAGATTCATAGTACAGTCCTTTTCATTGCTGAGTAGTACTCCATTATATGGCTATTCCCTCATTGGTTTATCCATACCTACTCCAAGGACATTTGGGGTTGTTTTTAATTTTGGGCAATTAGGAACTGATCTGCTATATACTGTTGTGTGTGGTTTTTGTGTGAACATAGATTTTGATTTCTGTAGGATATATAGGTAGTAGTGGGATTGCTGGGTCTTATAAGTATTGTAAGGGCCTATTCAGCCAGAGCGGCCCCACCCCGGTTGAACTGCCATTTTGCTGTAAAGCTTAAATTGACCTTGCCCCCCCGCAGGGGAACTTATTTAAAAGCAAGTCTGGGAAACCAGTCCCAGGTAACAAAGTCCAAATACAAGGGTGGGTCAGGCCAGGTGGAGGTATTCAATCAGTGGGGGTGCATACTGTCTCCTAGCTACCAAGGAGTATGGGCCCCCCGCCCCTTGGGAGCCTTTTGGCGCCAATCCTAACCAAGGTGTGATAGGCTAAATCAAATGTCTACTAGGGTAAATTGTAATTCAGTTGGTCGCCTAGCATCTCTTTGGAGTTTCCTGTGTGTGTGTTACAATCTCATTGGCCACCTGTGTGTGGCCAGGCCCAACCACATGGCCTTTGCTCTATAAAAGTTAGCCTGGAAAGCAGGGAGGGGTCGTCTCTCTGTAGGGGCGGCCCCGACCTGTCTGGTTGATGGTTGGTCTGATTCCTGATGCTTGGCGTGAAGTAAAGCTTTGCTTGACCTTCACTTTGTATCAGTCTCGCTCCTTTAATCACAGACCCATTATTGGGGTACCCAATTTTGGGGGACCCAACAGTATGTATTTAATGTTGAAAGAAACTGCCAAACCATTTTCCAGAGTGGCTACGCATTTTGCATCTCAAAGCTATCTACAAGAGTTACCATTTTTCTATTACTTTCCCAGTGCTTGATAATGTCAGTATTGTTTATCTTAGCTACTGTGATAGTTTATATAAAATGAGAAGGGAGTGATTTTCCAAAGGAGAGACTGTGGACTCTGAAAAACAATCTGAGGGTTTTGGAGGGGCTGTGGGTGGAAGGTTGGGTGAGCCTGGTGGTGGGCATGGATTGCATGGAGCACTGGGTGTGGTGCTAAACAATGAATTCTGGAACACTGAAGAGAAATTAAAAAAATAAAAATTTTTAAAAAAAGAAAGGAGAGGTGGGAAAGGAGGAATAGTAGCCTGATACCTTAGCTGTAGGCACCCTGTCAAGAAGATCACATGAGGAAAAAAAGTCTTGTGGAAGTCGAAGTTCATTGTTTCCATTTAAAACACTATGCCCCAGGTGCCTGGGTGGTTCAGTCGGTTATGCATCTGCCTTGGGCTCAGGTCATGATCTCAGGGTCTTGGGATAGAGCCCCAAGACCAGCTCCCTGCTCAGTGGGGAGTCTGCTTCTCACTCCCCCTCCGCCCCTCCCTATGGCTTGTGCTTGGGCGTGCACATGTGTGCTCATTCTGTGGTAAACAAGTAAAATTATTGGGGTTACCATAGAGCATGACATCAGCCACAATACCTAGCTTGCTAAAATGTTAACACAATCTCTGTTGGGGGCGAAGAAGTTTTCAGAGAAGGGTGTAGGCCATTGGAATGCCTCTATGGTGTTGTCTTACTGAAGGTTTCTTAGCCCAAACAGCCCCGGTGAGGTCTGAGATGAATGCATTGTCCCTTAGGCTATGTTTCGCAGATTAGCCTATCTTACCTTTCCCAGAAGCAGAGCCTCCCAGTTTCAGTAAGACCCCTTGTCACACACCCCAGGCTTGAGAAACCGTGATAAGGCTTTGTGGTTATCTTGAAGGACAAGTAAAAGTGGGAGCAAAGAAAAGCAAAGGGCCTTTGCCTCTGAGCATCAACCCCCTTGGCTTCTCCTCTCTTTCACAGCAAAGTTTGGAGTAAGCTTTCATCCATCGTAGGTGTAAGGATTGCTGGCCATTCCCGGCGTAAAATCTTAAGACAAAACAAAATAAAAAGCCAAAAGTAAGATAAAATAAAGCACTACACTCTCACACACATATGGAGACATTCTGTGTTAGCTTTACCAAAGTTTGAAGATCTTCTCTAGAAAAACTTTAATATAGATTATTTAATTAAAAAAATAAATATTAGTGATTGGTAGGAAGGTATAAAAGTGGAGTCATAGATTGTTATACCTGGGGTTTCTTCTTAAGCTCAGTTGTGGATACACGAACATCTTACATAACCTTCTATGCTTTTTTAATGAAAGATTTAAAAATATATTCCTCTCATCCTTTCCTTGTGTGGTCCACTAAGGGATGCAGTCCACCTCACCTCTTCTGTTCTTCTCCATTCAAGCTTCTAAATCTTAGACTTGGTTTGGGGGAAAAAAAAAAAATTAAATACTGATTATAATTTCCAAGGCTGTTGATATTCTTTATTTCCAGAAATTTATTTTTCAGTTCAGAAGGCAACACACAATACTTTTAAGAAACCAACTTTTCAAGTTAATCTGGTTGGATCTCAAGTGTGAAAAATAAATTTTCAATAACTAGTCAGCGAGTGCACCATAAGTATGCCCAAATTCTTGGCTAGCTCGTTCTGTGTTACAGTTGGGCCAGGCCAAGGTGCCTGGGTGGCTCAGTGGGTTAAGCCTCTGCCTTTGGCTCAGGTCATGATCTCAGGGTCCTGGGATCAAGCTCCACAGTGGGCTTTCTGCCCCACAGGGACCCTGCTCCCCGCCTCTCCCCGCCTGTCTCTCTGCCTACTTGTGATCTCTGTCAAATAAATAAATAAAACCTAAAAAAAAAAAAACAAAAAACGAAAACAAATGGGCTAGGCCATTAAAACAGTTGCTAGGATGAAAACAATGCTATAGTAAACTAATTGAGGCATGGCAAAGTTCTTGTGTATTTTTTTTTTTTACTTCCTTCCTTCCTTTCTCTTTCTTTCTTTCCTTCCTTCCTTCCCTCCTTCCTTCCTCCCTTCTTTCTTTCTTTCTTTTTCTTCTTTTTTAAGATTTTATATATTTATTTGAGAGAGAGACACACACACAAGCTAGAGAGGAAACACAAGCAAGGGGAATAGCAGGCTTCCTGCTGAGGAGGGACCCCGATGTGGGGCTCAATCTCTGGAAATATGACCTGAGCTGGAGGCAGATGCTTAATGCCTGACCCACCCAGGCGCCCCTGTTCTTGTTTCTTTCTTTATCTGTAGACCGGACGTTCTTTGGATTTGGGTTTCTTTGAGCATCATCACTTAATACAAAACTTAATATAAAGTACTTAACTATGAAAGAAGTGAAATTCTATTTTATCCCAGAAATATCATTTAAAAGTACATATATTTACCCAGAAGCTGATCTTTGAGCTGAGGACAGTGTCTTGTTCAACCATGTAGCTTTCATCGTTCTTTGGGGTGTCCCTTCTTTCCCCAAAGCAAGCGGGTGTTTGTTGAATGACTGAATGAACGAGCAAGAGCATCAAACTGATTAAAGTGTGTTTGAAAGAACGTAGTGTTTTTGACAGCACTATCATCAGGTCTTACATATATCATTCTATTTCTTTATATATCTGAGCCCTTCTTTCTAATGATCATTTTTAGATGATCTTTCTCACTTCTATTTCTTAACTAACTTCTTCATGATAATATTAAAGCCCCGAGATCAGTTTACCCATTTGAGACACGTTTAGACGTAGGTAACCTGGAGGGCCTCGACAGTCCCTGACAGAAGTGGCCCGAGACATGCTGTGTAGCGTAAATGCCAATGAAATTATTCTCGTCCCGCAGATGTTTTGACTTCTCTGTACCGACTCTGACTGTGAATGTGTCTCCGTGTATAATGATCTAGAGCAAAAGGATGAAAGCTGTTCTTAAAAGAAAAAAAAAAGACATTCTGAATCTTTACTGTAAATTATCCACTATAGAAAATCAGTCCAAATTGTTCAAACCCTTGGACACTCACAGCGTTATTATGCTCCCCGCTCGGAGTGCCGTGTAATTACCCCCGTTAGCAGCAGTTTGCTAGTGCTGATCTCCTAAGAAGAGATGCAAAACTCACAGAACTAAAATAAGGACAGATGCGGGCCCCCGTTTTTGTTCTCCGACTCTGCATGTGAAAAACAGCCACTTAATTCCAGGCTTTTTTCATTTTCCTAGTTAAGATGTTAAGCGAGACATCACGTGGCTGCTTGGTAAATAAGAATCTTAACAGCGAGCGGAACCTCGAAGGGTTGTGTGCATCTCCCGGGCGGAATTCACTTAATGGGAATGGACATGAATTTCCCTGCAGAATGGAGAAAATGAACTTATCCTGTTGTGGGTCTCTCTCTCTCTCTCCCTTTTCTCCCTTCTAAGCACGGAGAAGTGATTTTCGAAACTATTTTGGCTTTTGGGG
This sequence comes from Enhydra lutris kenyoni, assembly GCF_002288905.1. Lineage (NCBI taxonomy): Eukaryota > Metazoa > Chordata > Mammalia > Carnivora > Mustelidae > Enhydra > Enhydra lutris. Next base: position 5,008,276 of record NW_019154177.1, read on the forward strand.
AGACTTTATCATAATTTATTACAGTACCAGAAAATAAGGAGAAGACACACGGATGGGATAATGTGTCTCCAGAACTCTGAAAGGAAACCAAAGCCTAAAACGGTGCTGGATCTCAACGAATGAAACGAAAACGAGTGAGAGCAGCTTCAGGGACACTAACACCGTCGGTTCCCCCAGCCTAGCTTTTGCACTCGATGGAGAAAAACTGGGGTATCGGAAGGAAGTCAATGCAGAGTATATAAAACCTTCTCCAGAGAACATAAACCTCACTCTCCCAGCGGCTCCTCTGGGTCCCGTAAATCAGTCTTCACTCATAGTTGTGTCAATTAATAGTGCCCTGATTAAGCCACAGGGCAAAGCCGAGGAGCCAGAGAAGGAGGTGAGCGTGTGGCAATTCTCCCGACATGACGGAGACTAACCTAAATTACACACTTTATTATAATGGCATGACTAACCTAAATATCATTGCGGATGATTCATTCCTATCATAACCATGGGGGAATCCTGCAAAGTCAGCCCGAGAGAGAATCGGACCCTCGTTTTCTATCATTTGATGGGCTACGATCCTCTCTACATGGACTAGCCAGTTGCAAGCGTGGGGCACTTGCAATCCACCTCCGGGGGTTGCTCTTTTGAATCAGCAAAGATAGCTCCGGCCACAAATTACGGACGTTTAAACCCAGTCAAAGGTGGATGGTTAGGGAGGCGGGTGTTCTTAGCCTGCGTGTTTTTCTGAGCTAGTTACTCTGGTGACTGGCGCTCATAGGACGGTTCTCCACCGGCAAGATGCATCCGAGAGTTTGCAGCAGTGACCTAGATCACCCAGACGGACTGTCCATTTCTGCCTGGAGTATCAGGGAAATTGCTCTAATTCCCCACTTCGCTTTGATAGCGGGAGCCTCCTCCGTTTTCTTCAGCATCCTATTAAGGCCTGAGCTCCTCTTCCCGGGCGTTAGGATGGGCTGAGTGGGCCAGCGGGAGCTCATTCTCCATAGCTCTGGCTTTGATTGCGGCTGAACTGGATGGGACTGAAATAATCATTTGGTTGAGCTCCCGGGAGCCGTTCGGCCGGTATACAGGGCAGTGGCGCTGGGGCCATTTCAAGTGCTGCTGCATGAATGGCAATACAGGAATGCTACCCCCCGCCCCCACCGGCCGGCCTTTGTTATTTCGTCCATCCTACGGATACTTACTGTCTGTTACATCCCTGCGATGGTCTGTGGGAGGGGATGTACGTAGAGGTGGTGGAAATTGGTCCTTTCCTCTGGCCACCAAGACTGGGGACATTTTCCTGCATTTGGGAAATGTCCCCAATTGTTTGCTCCACGTTCCTCTCTGGGGGGACTGTGTGTTCTCTTTTCTAGCCTCGCTTTTCAAGTCTGAGACAGGCTGGATTTTGAAAAGGAAGCTAGCGAAAGAAAGTCTCAGGCATTGTGGGGGTGGTGGCAGCTTTGAGGTTCAGAGCGGAAGAGGGACAGTAGTCCCTTAAAGTGCCTGACACTGTCACGTTGGAGGCAGAAACTAAAACCTCTGTGCTGAGGGTAACAGCAGGGGAATCTCTACTGAATCAGTTCTACAATGTGGTTTTGGGCACTGGTTTGGCTTTACACCATTTATCATTGTTCTCTGTCCTCCCAAAGGATCCATTAGCTACCCAATGTATTTTAACCTATTTTTCTTTTTTTCTGGATAAACTAGCTAGCGTTGGTTTCTCATGTTTGAGATTAAATAGTCCAGTGGGGAGCCCAAGACAGATGGTCAGATCTTCTGAGGGAAGAAGGGTGTTAGGACCAGAACTATAGATGAGGTCACCCCCAAGCTGAGACTTGAAAGGCGAACAGACCTCCCTAACCCTCCCTAGTCTGACCAGGATTGCATGGACATAGTAGGAATTTGATCTTTCAAAAAGGTCTGCTTGAAAGAGATACAAGAAGAATGGACAGACAGGTGACAGATGCCAAACCCTTTAATTTTAATTATGAATTACAATGCTTTGCTATACTTGAAAAATTAAACCTTTGGGGTTTGGGTCCAGTCATTGTATTAGTCAAGGTAACTAACACCAACATACAGGTTCTCAAAGCTCCATGGTTTAACACAGAAAACCTGAACTCTCACTTGGGTCAGAATCTGATGCTGGGGAAGCCACTTGCTAGAACAGTTCTTATAAAAAGTGGGATTCAGGCCACATCTGGTGGCATGTATGGCCTCCATAGTCACCTCACTGTGGCAGAGGAAGAAAGGGAGGATGGGACCCAATGTCTTAACTTTCTGAGATCAGAAATGACTTTTCTTCCTTCCTACTATTTTGGATAGGAAAGTAACCTATCTCCCACCAATCTTCCAGAAAGGCTGGGAGTGTAGAGAAGCCTACACATACACACACACACACACACACACACACACACACACACACACACACACCCTGTCTGAGGGAGAAGACCCAAGTCCCATCCAGTTACTACAGTCAGCTCAAAATCCAAGGTTTCCTAATGGTCCCATATCTCCTCCATCCAGATGTTGTTCCTTTCACTCCTGAGGCCCATCATGAAAGAAACATGGCGGGTGATCCGTGCTCCTCCCCCATACATGCAAACACTCTCTGGAATGTTGAAACAGGGATGAGAGAGGCAATAAAACCCCTAGAGCCAATAAAACTTCCCCAGGGGGAAGGAAGAGGAATGAGATAGAACTGTAGATGTTCTGTGGCGATTATGAAACCAGTAGGGGCAGAAACTGGAAAGACCCTTCTCTGTGGCATTGATTATGTTTTTGTTCCTCTCCCTGGGAAGAATTTCTTCCCTGTTCCATTTCTTTCTGGGAACCCTGGCTATACCCTCCTGGCTATTTGTCCTTCTTCATCATCCTCCTTGACAACATCTGAAAAGATGTTGGGGAATGGGACTACTCTGTAAGTTGCACAAATTCCTCTCAGCCTGTTTCCCACATATATTCCATACAGATGGACTCAACCTATGGATCATTTCAGTTTTCAAAGTGTCTTCAAAGGGGGTTTTATTTATTTACTGATTTATTTTGATTAAGGCTTGGGATTCCTTTGGGAAAAGATTATATCACCTCCCTCCCACCACCCAAAATTAGTAGGTTTCTGATCTATTTGCATCCTTTATGTTTTATGGGCCAGTAAGTACACTCAAGATTCTCTTTGAAACATGGTTCTTAATCTGACTCCCCTCCTCCTTTCTTTTTTGCTTGGGTGCCAACTTCTCTCAATTGAGCTGTCTCTACTAGACCTGTCTTGGGCACCACGTCAAAGACTGGGGCCCATATTTTATTTTCACTGTTGCTGCTCACCCAGGCCCATGTGGACTTAGATCACTTTCCTCCAAGCATAATCAAGTGGTACCTTTTTAAAGACTGGGGTCAAGTATCTTTTTCCACTTATTCCAGGGTTCCCTGATGTCACATTGGATGGGACGTTCTCAGGAACTATTCAGCACTCATATGCAACTATTCAGCACTCATATCCATTCTTGGCTTCTGGGCAATACAGCACAATGGATAAAATCTCCCACCTTCTATTCCTGGGTATTCCGCTCTGAGATGCACTCTGCCAATCTCTCAATGTCATGCGAAATTGAAGGTCATTGTCTAGAGCAGCAGCCTACTCCAGAAAGCATTTCCATGTTTGTTTTCCCTTTCTCTGAATTATTTCTTATCCATCCTTCTCTCTCAGATCCCTTCCCAAATAAGATCCTTGGCTATAGACCTTCTGTGTGTTCCCCACTTCTGAGGAATGCCTAGGGTAAAGCTAGCAGCTGACTAGGGGGTGCTGGCTGGTGGAAGGGAGACTCCCTTAGTGGGATCTTGCCTTCTTTCATCCAGTTGAGCTCAGGCATTTCCCACGTAGTCAAAGTTCTACAGGACTCTTGCCACTCAAAACCATTTGGATCTCATGGCTCCCCTGTCCAACCTTGGATTTCAGTTTGTTTGTCTGCTGGCCTGCCTGCTTGCTTGGGGTTTATAAGCACTCAGTTTCCCAGTCTGTCTGGTCCCTGAATTTCCAAACATCATCTATTCCTTTAAATTTCTAGTCACTTGCTGGTCCGCTTTTTCCTCACCTCATGTCTATAGCATCTTGCCAAATATTACCAATCGTGGCTGCCTCATAAAACTCCTTTCTACTTTTTAAGCTTTTTCACTAAGTTGCAAATGCAGTGAGCCTGTGGCTCACCTCCCGTGGGATCACAAGTGGCACAGTCCCTGGGTGTTCCTGTCTCATTCACCGGAATCCCCAGTATACTGGTCCCTCCTCCAGACCAGCTTCTCACCGCCCACATCTGAATGCCAACCCCATGAAACACATTTTGTATTTCTGTCACAGTAGCACCACTTCAGCTGCTGGTTTCTGCATTAGTCAGTGTACTTATCATATCACTTCTCCCACTCGTGCTGTCCACTGTGTATTGGAAAGCCTTTTCCACTCCATTGTGTGGGGAGGCCATCTGGAGTACACAGGCTTTGAGGACCCTGGGCCAGGGGAGAGAGGGGGAGGAGACTCACTGCCCCAACTCTGAATGACACCATCACTTCCGCTCACGGTCAGTTGGCCACACAGATCACAGGCTCCACTTTCAAGGGCAAGAGCGTCTTCAGAACAAATGGGGAACAGGTTCCTTTCTGATCAGAAAGTTTCCACTACCTTCATTTCGGCTGAACTTTAAATTTCTCATCTGTGGAACAGGGATTCCAAAACCTGTCCTAGTTTTAAGAGTCACTGTGAAGCTCCAATCCAATAGGCTTTTCCTGCATCTCCTTACGAAGTACCGAGTTCACACAAATACTAGTCCTTTTTGAAAAAGGAGAAGAACCCATCTTTCAAGTAGTAAGCATTTTGTTACACTTTCTTGTTTATTCCTAGAGAATCTTTAAATAAAGAGGTCGGCTTCCATGTTTCAGTAAGGACATGATAACCATGGTTGGTTTCCATGGCTAGTGATTCCCACCAGAATAGGCTGGCATTAACTTGGGCTGGTTTACTCGATATCATCAACTACAAATAAAACAAAACACACAAAGAGGTCTGTCTTAAACTGATAGTCTGGCGATTCACGGTGCAATCTGTTCCCGTCCTAGTCCAGATCTGATTCTATTGGCTGCTGGTTTCCAAACCTCTCCCGCAAGAGAGTCATCCCAGGGAAATGATCTGATCTGATCCTATCACATCTGCTCATCTCTTGCAAGAAATCCTCTCTTACTTCCTCCCCAAATAAATGCATCTCCCTTCCCCAGGTCAGACTCCCTGATCGGAAGGTGGATCCCGCATTTGTATCAGTTCCGCAGAATTTCAAGATACTCCTTTGATATCATGGCACTGCCTTTCCTCCAGGTTGTGGCCACAAATCTCTCCCTTCCCTGCGGAACTTTCATCTGGTGCGTATTTAGTGCTGCGGTCCTGCTCTGTGTGGTCTCAGAGACAGTGGTGGAAAATCATCTGTACAGACCAACGAAGCAGAGACTTCGGCTTTTAAATGCAAAATGTAGTCTTTGTGGACAGCTCATAAAGATTATTTTACTCCCTTAAAATTTTCCAGGCTCAGGACGATTTCTCCATCATTCCATTGCTCCATTTTAATTAGCTGATACAGTCTGAGAGATATTCATCTTTTACTAATCTTTTATTTTGAATATAAACAAACATTTCCTAAAGACAAACCTTTTCTTTTTTTCTTTCAACTGAACATTGCAATTTTTTTTTGTCTGGTAGACTTTAAAATAATTTCAACTTGCAACTTTTTTTTTTTTAAATGATGGTTCTCTGTCCAGCAGTGGTTAGATCTCAGAGTTCTTCTTGAGGCCACATCACTTGTTGCACAATGAAAGTCTTTGGGTGCAAAGAAGCAGATGCATTTCCATCTGTCCAGCAGTAAGAGTCACACCTCCAGCTAGATAAACTGGGAATTTCTTCTCTATGCTTTTCATTTCTTTTATTCCGTGATGCACGATAACTTAGGTTCAAGACACCAACTCTGAATTCTTTCCTCATGGGGCCAACCCAGAATCACTAAGGTGATCCTGTCCTCAGTTTACCATAGTCCCATGAGCTGTACAGATATTAACACAATGAGCAGTATTTGTGTGTAATATTTAGCAGTAGGCTAATTCTGCCCATTAGCTTAAAAACTTTGTGTGTAGTCTCTGAATGTGAATGGGCTGGCCGAATGAATGCTAAAAATATGGAAGAAGAAGAAAGGCTGCCTGGCCATTCTTTGATTTTTCAACTTCTAATTAAGATATTTAGACAACACACAAAAGGAAAGTTTTCAGATAAAAACACTTTTTAGGAAGCAGGATAAAATGCTATTAATGGGACACTTTTTTTAACACCGTGAATCTCTCCTCTTTGCAGCTCCATTGCTCCTGGAATATGTCCCCACTTGAAATTGTGATAAAGAGACGTGGGGGTGGGAGAGACTATGTTTTCACTCAGTCCCACATATGTATCTGTAGATGAACGCGGGGGACCACACACAGTACATACAAAGAAATCGATGTGGCAAAGGATATTTACATCTGAGCACAGCAATTAATCACTCAGGACAGCCGAATTAACCTAGCTAGGGGCTGTTAAGAATAAACTGGACCTTAAAAAAAAAAATGGAAAAAGAAAAGACAGAAAAAAGAAACTGGAAACTTCGTAACTTCTTGGCATTGGATGAAATACTTTAATCCAAAGTCGGCCCTGAATTCAATGTTAGAAAGTCCCCTTTCCCTCATAGCCCTTTCCATGTTGACACTGGTGTGGAGTCCTGTGTGGCTAGTGGGCAACTTTCCAGTGAAGAGACACAAGATGTATGATTACACGTTCTAGAATTTAGCAAAATATTAAGTCACTTGATCTAGGGTCTATAGTAATTTTCAAATGTTTTAGAATTCCCCAAATAACAAAATATCCGAGTTCACTGTTGAGAAAAAAAAAAATTAAGGAAAATGTAATTTTAAAGAGAAACAATACCTGTTTTTAATTTATATGCAATCAACAATTTTTTAGGAACTTGCTCGCTGTTCAAACACCAGATGATCTCTCTTCTATAATTGCCTACTTATTTTTAAAAATGCAATCTAGATGCATAGATTTTGTGAAATCCAAAGAGAACTTGACTCTTGAGAAAATTATTCTATAGTCTAAAATTAAAGTCCAAAGTGTCTTCAGTAAAATCAACACTCTGCTAAAAAGCAGGACAGATTCCTAGGATTTCAATACTCCATATTTTCTAAATGTCGACTGTCGTTTGAATAACCCAGATGTCTTCTGAATTAGGAGGATTCTTCTCCTTTCTCTTGTCTGTCCATCAGAGTCTCATCTCCTTGCCCATTTACCAGTCCATACACATAAATGTAATTGGAGGTTAAATCTTATAAAATGAATATCCATCTTTCTGTTTATTCAAAGCTACTTTTTGCTTTTATTTGAAAAATTGAGATGCTCATCCTCCTCTCATCGAAATGCAGAAAACACATATTTCTAATTCTAACCATGAAACTAATATAACTTTAAGATCCATCTTCTACTGAACTTAAACTAAAGAACCAGGCTGTGTTTCTGAAAAAGTGCCTCACGTAATAACATAGCAGAGATACCAGGAAAGAGCACTGGGAAAGAAGGTAAGATGATGTCCTCTTAAATTTTTTAGCAGCTGGGTCTCTTGACTAGGGTTACTTTGAAAGGATGAGAATAACAAAATCACCACTCCATGTTGAGCCGACACATATAATTGCAGGAATGGCAGTTTCTATAGATTTTTCCTTCTGGCTTTAATAGGGGGCCAGACCCTCATGCACTTTACAACGGCTGTCTCCCCGTGTCCACCCTCCTGCAGGGCACTGAGGTGGGCTGGCTCTTGGTGCTTCCTGTCTCTCCCTTTGTCCTTTAGGAAATGGAGTCCTCCCTAAAGAGGGAGACCAGTTACCCCATGTCCATGGGGATGACGTCGTGCCTTCCCATCCCGTGAGAGGCATACCACCCATCTGGGACAGTCAGGCTGCCCTTTAGAAACAACTGCTGTTTTTATTTCCCAGCTGACTCCGTGTGTTGTTAGAGTCTGTGTTGATCTGAATCTCGATTTTAAAAATGTTCTCTCAATCATGGATGATTCTGTGACGACTTTGAATTTTTTCCTTCTTTTTCCCTAAAACATGTACTTCATTTAAGTGTCACTTCTATGAGTCTCTAAAGTAGTTCTAATTTAATTTTCAACTGCTAACAAGTCCTTATAAATCTCTATTATTTTATAAAGATTAACTGTTTCTGTCTAAGATTTTGGGTTTTTTACCCAAAGAGTCACATTCAGCAATACTTCTTTACTTTAGATAATATTTTCTTTTGATCATTCATGATAATAATTTTCATCATGTTGAAATCCTTATTGTTTTTCTTTTACACTTCCACATAGATTTCATTGAGAATAGAATAAATTAAAATATATATTTTTTAAAAAATTAACATACTCTTTAAATAAAATAGCTGTCTGATAGTCTCCTAAGAAAGTTATGTTGGTTTTCTCTCTTAAAGTTCTGCTTCAGAAACCAAGCAGGCAAAACAAACACAAAAACAAAACAAAACAAAAAAAACAAAAAAGGAACAAAATAGGCAAACCAAATTCTCACTTAATGAGGCTATATTAAATTCTCTGTAAACTTGGTGTCTAGGTTTTGTTCTAGTAATCACTACCCTCAGTTACCAACTGGAGAGGAACAAACACCATATTCACAGGATGGGGTAATCTTTGTGCCAATACAGAAAAGAGTAGTCCCTGGCTTAGGAGTACTGAGCAGTATCTTGAAGTGGTTCAATTTAATTCTTATCACAAAGATTATTTTAATGATGAGATCTTTTATAAAACAAACACCTTGGGAAACATTAAAATTACATAATTATAAATAATTATCCTTTTGGGCTCTTAGCTTCAATAGTATGAAGGGAGAAAAATCTTTTTGTTTTAAAATTGAGGCACTTGGGTGGCTCAGTCAGTTGGGCATCTGACTTTTTTTTTTTTTTTAGATTATTTATTTATTTATTTATTCGACAGAGAGCACAAGTAGGCAGAGAGGCAGGCAGCTGGGGGCGGGGACTGGGGAGTGAGGAAGCAGGCTCCCCACCAAGCAGAGAGCTCAATGTGGGGCCCAATCCCAGGACCCTGAGATCATGACCTGAGCCAAAGGCAGAGGCTTAACTTACTGAGCCACCCAGGTGCCCCGGAATCCAACTCTTAGATCTCAGCTCAGGTCTTGATATCAGCGTCATGAGTTCAAGCCCTGCACTGGGCTTCATCCTGGGTATGGAGCCTATGTAAAAAAAATAAAATAAAATAATAAAATTGGTTGTAATTGGGTATTACAGAACTTATATTTGATTTGGGCATTGTCATTTGCTAGGTGTGCAACCTTAGTCATTTGATGATTCAGTAGCCTCCTGATTTCCATTTCCTCAGCAGTCAAATAAGGACAATGGACTAGCTTATTTGTATAGTCTCTGCTAATTCTGAAAATTCTTTTAATTTGGTAACGTTTCCTGTTTGGGTCAGAGAGGTAAATGGTCAGTATCTGAGAAAAATTCTTTATAGCAGATTCTCATCCATTGGTGATCTACACATAAAGTCAAATATAAACCCATCAACATTTGTGTTTATTTTAGCATTTTCTTCATTAAAATATTGTAACAATCATTAAGGATTTTTTTAGGCAGATTTTCACGGCAATAATTCGTTTGTAAAATATTAACCTAAATTTGGGTTTAAACAAGAAATGTTTAAGAATGAGGCAGTTGCATAGAGAATAGCAATTGATGTGAAGCAAGAGTAGTAGTTACCATTTGAAACTGACTACAGAGAGCGTTAATAGCTATTATTGCTTGTATGATCTAGGAGGTGCGGACAAAAGAAGTCAAAAGGGAAGTCGTGAGACATGGGGTGACACGTGTTTGAAGTGTTTAGTTCATATATTTTAAATGCTATTTGTATCAAAAATGGAGCTCTCGCCAATAATTGGCAGATGTCACAACTAGTCCCTTCTGCCTCTTGCTGAGCTGAAATTTTCCATGATATCAAAGTACAGATCTTTTTATTTTTTTTAAAGATTTTATTTATTTATTTGGCAGACAGAGATCACAAGTAGGCAGAGAGGCAGGCAAAGAGAGAGAGAGGAGGAAGCAGGCTCCCCGCTGAGCAGAGAGCCCAATGCGGGGCTCGATCCCAGGACCCTGGGATCATGACCTGAGCTGAAGGCAGAGGCTTTAACCCACTGAGCCACCCAGGCGCCCCAAAGCACAGATCTTTTTAAAGTAAGTGAAAAATGCTTATTCCCATCACTGACATGGAATTAGTCTATCTGGGAGGTCTGGGATATTTCCATCACCAACAACAGCATCTACTATTTCTTCCTCGAGCTCAGGATTACTAGTGTATTTTTTCAGGTCTTTCATTTATCTTCTTTGCTCAGGCGAAGTGAAGTCAGGTCTGTTTGTCATGGTGTGTTGGAGGAATTCTCTCATCGTGTGCTCAGAATGTGAAGCCCTTGACGCCTGGATTTCTGGGACAGGCACTGGTGCTGCAAGACAGAGATTATTATCTTGATGCTTTGCCACCGCAGTGTCTGTCCCTCCCTCTTTACCCAGCTCCATGGCTTTTTGAGTTCTTGGTTCAAAATGATTGGAATTTGCCTGAAAAAGTGAAATTCTGAAAATAGAGTGGGAAATTGACAATATAGGTTCTGCAGGCTTTTCTAATCATCTCAGCAAATGTGAAGTATTCTTTTTTTAAGATTTATTTATTTGAGAGGGAGGAGGGAGGGTAAGGGGATGGAGGAGGAAGAACAGAGAGAATCTTAAGCAGGCTCAGAGCCTGATGAGGGGCTGGATCCCAGGACCCTGGGATCGTGACCTGAGCTAAAGGCAAATGCTTAACCCACTGAGCCACCCAGGCCAGCTAACTCTTGACTAGCATGTCACTGCAGAAAATGTGATTTTCACATAAACAATGAGGAAGAAATATCCTTCTCAAACTTTTTTTTTTCAGGTTTCAGAATATAAGTGTTTTTGCTTTGGTTTTATTGTCATTCTAAGAAATATTCCCAGTTCTGGGTGCCTGGGTGGCTCAGTGGGTTAAGCCTCTGCCTCAGCTCAGGTCGTGATCCCAGGGTCTTGGGATAGAGCCCCGCATCAGGCTCTCTGCTCAGTGGGGAGCCTGCTTCCCTTCCTTTCTCTCTGCCTGCCTCTCTGCCTAGTTGTGATCTCTGTCAAATAAATAAATAAAATCTTTAAAAAAAAAAAAAAAAAGAAGTACTCCCGGTTTCACTTAATTGTATTTCACAATCCGTTGATTCGCTAACAAATACTTTATGAGAGCCTTCTGAGTATTTGATTAAGTTATTTAAAGACAAGGAAGAATTGGAGGCAATAAATACATACAATAATGTTTCTTAACAGTGAACTTAAAATTACATAATCAATAAACATTTAATTGTAATTGTATTGCTAGAGATTAAGTTTATAAAGTAAGTCAACTATGTAGTAATTTCACACAACTCAGGATAAGTAGATATTAGTTATTTAGGTACCCAGAAGCCCTGAGAAGTACGACACAAATGGAATGCGATTGAAAGTGATTAGCATTAGGCATTTTTGATACAGTGTCATCAAATCTGAGAACTCAGACCAGAAGGGGATTGTGAAGTCAAGGAGATTATGCAGCTTCCAGAGCCCCTGCTGGTGGTGTGTGCGAGTGAAGTTCTGGCGTCGGATTTTCTTCTCTTCCCTGCATTGTTACACTTCACATTGTTTTAGAGACATTTCAGTTTACATCAGCTTGTGGAACGTTATGAAATTCCCCAGGATGAATTCGTTTGTATCTGTTTGTTTCAAGAATGTCTGCGGAGTAGCCATTCTTCTGACAGAGAGCAAATGTGGACGCACAGACCCAGATGTGATCGTGGAAGTGGCAGCGAGAGGAGGGTCACCTGGCGGACAGTGGCCCGAGGAGGGGTGCAGGAAAAGCCAGCAGGAGTAGAAGCATGATGCAGAGTAATCAGCAGTGGGAAGAAAAGGCGTCTCCTGGTGGAGGAGTGCCGAGTGAGGAAGCTGATTGCGCCGTCTATGCCGAGGAGCATGGAAATGTCTGAGATGACTCTTTTCTGGCCAGAGACCTGCCACTGAGATCCCCACATCCCTGAATCAGGCTCTCCAAATAGGGCATTAGATGATGAACCATCTCCACGGCAAAGATGAAAACACAATAGGAATTCGCCAAATGGTAATGAAAAGTTCGAACAAAGAAAGTGACTGTCAAACTCACCAAAAACAATGACTTACCTCTGAGGAAGATAAGGACTGGCTTTTAAAACAACAAGTCCACCTTCCGTGAGGCAGAGGCACAACACAGACTGGATAACCCTCAGTTCATACCTTGCATCATGGAAGAATGATGAACTCACCGTGGATTATAGGGTTAAGTATAAAATCGAAAGCCATAAAACTTCTGGGAGAACACAGAGGAGAAAACCATGGGATCTGGGCTGTGCACGGATTTCCTAGGTGTGACACCCAAAGCAGGAATCATAAAGAAGATAATTTGCTAATTGGGATGAATATATGAATATCTGCTTTCTGAGGGACTCTGCTGAGATAATTAAGTATAACTCATAGAAAAGACCCATCACAGATATACACATTACATCTTGATTAAAGGACTAGTGTTCAGAATATGGTCAGGACTTTCAAGACTCAAAAATAATACAAAAAACAACCCAATAATATAATGGACAAAATATTTGAGGAGTTACTTAGTAAAAAAAGATCTGTGGTTGATAAATATCATTAGTCATTAGGAAAATACAAATTAAAACCACAACAAGACACCAGTATGTACCTATTAGAATGGCAAACAGAACGGAATGAAACAAAACTGCCATTACCAAGAACCAAGACTGTAGAGAACTAGAGCCCCTATATATTGCTGATGGCATTGCAAATTGGTGTGAACACTCTGGAAAAACATTCAATGTTTCTTATAAAATAAAGTAAAACTTAAACTTACCATATGCCCCAGAAATCCCAATCCAATGTGTTTACCCCAGAGAAATTAAGATTTATGTTCCTACAGACACCTATGCCTGAATGTTACTAACAGCTTTAATATATGAGCCAAACTAGAAACAAGTCCACTGGCCCTCAGCTGGGCAGTGGGTAGACAAACTGAGGGATACGCATTCAACATACTACTTACTACCCAGCGATAAAAAGCAACCTGTCTCTGACACCCTCAAAAGCATGGACTGATTGCTAATGCATTATGCTAAGCCAAAGAAGTCAGACTCCAAGGGCCACATATTGTATGGTTGCATTTATATGACATTCTTGCAAAGTCAATTATCAGTGGTCACCAGGGAACAGGAGTTAGTTTCAAAGAAATAAGGAAGAGTTTTTTTCAGGTGATGTGTATCTTCATGGAGGCAGTGGGTGCTTACATGATTATGTGTTTGTCAAAACTTAAAGAACTGAGCACCAAAAAGAAACAGTTTTAATGTATGTACCTTCGATCTTAATGAAAACAAAATGAAACAAACCCAAATCTTACATAAGGGAGAAAATTGCAAATACAATGAAGCATATAAATAAATGCATACAATTTAGTAAAAATATACAGTTGTGAAAAAAGAATGAGTAGTTCATAGAGATCTCAGGATTAAAAAAAATGTTGATTTGTAAAATCAGCATATGGATGAGATAAGAGAAGGATAGAAATAAAAAAAAAACATCTATCAGGTATAATTCAAGTGAGTCATCAAGGGCTATATCCTACTTCTAAAAATACATTCTTGACAACCAAATGACTCAATAACTATAAAAATGAAAAGGTGGAAAAAGTTATATCAGGCAGATTGAATTAAATCAGATTATGCTATGAAAATTGTGAAAAAATATGTAAATGTCCCAGAGAACATTTAAGAACATAACACGCTGAGGAAGGTTATTTGTAACGCATGTGTTGGGAAGAAGTGACAGGTGCCATAAGTCCGCCCGGCTTGTTAACCCATATTTCTCTCTCCATCGGGATGAGGCACTTCCATTTTAATCAGCAGTTCCAGAACCAGTCTGCATCAAGACAGGCGCCCCATACCCTGACTCGTGATAAATAGTTACTTGGTATCCGAGTCTCTGCTGCGCTGCTAGGAAAGACCAAAAGCCTCCTTGACTTAGCTTCTCAGCAGGAAATGCAAAAGTATAAAAACCCACCACTGTCCCACTTCCTCCCTGGAAATCTCACACCACGGCGTTGTTGTAGCAGGGAATATAACACATCTGGAGTCTTAGTTGTAAGGAATTCTAGAGGATATAGGCTTTTGTACATCTGCATGATGGAAGTTTAAAAATAGGTTTTGAATACAATCTGCCACACCATCAAAAACATCATTGAATACACACAAACACACGCACACATACATATACATGATTATGCTGGTTTAAACAGAACATTTCTATGCCTTCACAGATACAGTCTAGGCTTCTGGTATAAAAGGGATATTAACTTTTTATTATAAAACTGGTTCATATTGTTTACACATATGCAGGTACTTTTTTCCCATGTGTAAGTACTCTATTTTTATTAAAAGATTGGGTTTTGGAATAAAAGCCCTTCCAACATGTTTGCATGCAGAGTGTTCTATCTGGTCTTATAGCAATGCTGAGAAACAACATTGTTATTCCCATTTTGTAATAGTGAGTTGTGAACTGCAGCATTTTTAGTGCTGAAATTCACCAGCCTGAAAGCACGCTAACATTTATTTTAAAGTGTCATGTTAGTGGGACTGGATAGTCTTTAGTTGAGGGCGATTCAGCAATATTTATAAAAATTAAAAATGTTTATACCCTTATATTTAGCATTTCTGCTTGGATTTTATTTTTTTTTAAGATTTTATTTATTTATTTAACAGAGAGAGAGACAAGCCGGAGAGGCACACAAGCAGGGGGAGTGGGAGAGGGAGAAACAGGCTTCCTGCCGAGCCCATGGGGGCTAGATCCCAGGACTCTGGGATCATGACCTGAGCCGAAGGCAGATGCTTAACAACTGACCCCCCAGGTACCCCATACTTGGATTTTATTCTGCATAAATATTTCTACAAGTGTTTGAGGGGACATCTACAAGAAAGTTTCTTACAGCTTCCTTCATAAAGCAACCAGTAATAAGAATCTCAATGTATGCCAACATGAAATGGGTTAGATCAGGAAAACTACACAGCCCTCGCAAATGAAGAAGTAGGTCATGCGTGAATGAGCAAACTGCCCTAGACGTATTAACTGGGGCAAAAAATCAAGTTGAAAAATATTAAATATATTTTGTCCATACACAAGGACAGTATTCATATTTATGGCAAATATGTTAAGACTCCTGGAAAGCACCATAGTTATATGTATGGAATTACTTAGAGTGTTATGACTGGTGAACGTTTTAGAGGTCTTGTTGTCAAGTTCTGTGTCTGTAACGTCTGTATTGAATTACATCCAATATTTGCAATAGGAAAGTAAAGGAACAAAAGTAAGACGACAAAAAACACAAAAGTGATTCGCATAGATGATTTCTGGGATTCTCGTCATAAATTATTGTATGATTTTGGCTTGTGAGTCTGCTAAATGCCCAAGCAGATGGACCCAATGGTCCGGTACCCTGACTCTTACAGGGAACAGGCAGATAGAAGAGAGTGGCTAAGGAACTGAATGTTAGGAGTACTGCATTTGAATCAAAGCTCTGTCATTTCTTCTGCAAGTTGTGCAATATAGCTGAGCCACAGTTTTCAGATTTGTAAAATGAGAGTAATAAAAATATGTAGAACGCTGCTCAGAAAATTAGATGTTTAAAGATCCAGCTGAAGACTAAAATCCAGCATATTGTTAAGGAGCTATATAAAAACTACTTTGTGGAAAGCTGTGACCATACATTTTCAAGATTTAGCCTTAAAAATATTCAAAAAATTAAAAATTGCATGGATACTCTGACATAGCCAGTGTAGGAAGATGCCACCAGTCAGGTTGGCCACCAACTCCAAGGCTGAGACAGAGGATGGAGATCTCCGTCACAGAAGAAGAATTTGGAGCTCCTGGGTGAAATCTGAACTCAGCTCCTGGGTGAAGGAACCAGTAGCACAATCAGGTTAAAAATGCGCTTGTCCAATAAGGATTATTATGATTATTTTTATAATTGTTTCCCATTTATCAACTCGAGTTTTGGGGTGTGGGTGATGTTTTTTGGTTGGCTTAGCCCACTGTGGCAATTAGGTTTTGTCTGGAGAAATGTAAGCCAAGGGTATGTTATTAACTTGCATGTTGATGTTCCTACATCAAGTTAATGGAATTTTCCTCCTAGAAACAAAATAACCCTATAGTAATGTAATTCAAATATACACAGTACATTTCTGTATGAAATATTTAGGAATTGGACAGGCATGGTGCAATTTAGATACCTTAATATTTAATATAAAACTATTGTATTGTGATAATTCAATTTATTTTATGATATTTTAACCTTTTTGCAATTTTATATTAGGAGATATTTCCTATGTATGAAAAGAATGAGGAATAAAAAAGATATTTATGTACCCACTACTCAGATCTATCAAATCCTAAAGTTTTGCCTTTGTTGCTTCAGATAGACTTAAGAAACAAAATATTTGGGCACCTGGGTGGCTCAGTGGGTTAGGCCTCTGCCTTTGGCTCAGGTCATGATCTCAGGGTTCTGGGATCAAGCCCCACATTGGGCTCTCTGCTTAGCAGGAAGCCTGTTCCTCCTCTGTCTCTCTGCCCGCCTCTCTGCCTACTTGTGATCTCTGGCTGTCAAATAAATAAATAAATAATCTTAAAAAAAGAAAAAGAAACAAAATATTTCAGAAGCGTTTGAAGACCCCTATATATCCAAGTAAAAATCTGCTTCTGTTCTACTCAGAGATAATAGCCACCTTGAATTTGGTGTTCAATATTGTCATGAATATTTCCAAATAAATACATAAATAGGTATCCACATACAATATACAGTACTGGTTGGCAAATTTAAAAAAATTTACAAAAATGACTCTACAAAGTATGTTGTACAGTTTGCCTTCTTAATCAACATTACATTTTTGACATTATTCATATTAATACATACAGTTCTGTTTCAATCATTTTCACTTTATTTAGCATTCTGGTGTGTATATGCACCTATGATTTTAAAATTGTCACTGAATACTTAAATTATTTCTATGACTTTTCCTATTATAAGAGATGCTGCTGTAGATATTTTTATACATGTCTCCTATGCATAACGTTTTTCTAAGATATATTCAAAGATGTAGAGTTACAGGATCAGAACTCATTTATGTCTTTAACTTTACCAGCTATTGTTTAATTACTCTCCCAACAAGTTTAATGAATATTGACTTCCCTACCTCAGTATGAGACTTCCCTTTCTCTATATCTTCTCCATGCACTTTTAATTTCTGTTTCTCTGATAGATGCTAAATTACGTTTCAGTATTTTAACTAGCATTTCTTTGATTACTGATGAAGTTCAGCATGTTTTTGTTTGTTGTTGTTTTTGTTTCTTTTGGCTGTTTAAATTTCCTCACTTGGCTGTTTCTTATACTTTTTTTTTTTTAATTTTTGTTGGTGTTTATTTTCATAATTATCCTACAACCTTAGAAGCAACAATCCATGCTGACTTTATTTTCTGAGTTTGTTACATAATATATGAAGGAATTGCAAGACAAATTAAAAACAACAATAAAAACAACAACAATTAAACAACAAAAACAACTTTTCTGGGTCACCAGCAATTTCAGCCTCTTCAGTAACTTAGTAAGTCTCAGTCAACTCTCAGGTCTACTGATTCACATTTAGGATAGTTTCTATTATCAAATAATTTCTTGAATTACTATGGTTTATTCATTTTTTTTTCTTATTGAGTAGAATACAAGTTCTTTTTTGCAAAAGAATATATTTTACATTTTCTTTTTTTAATTTTTTTTTATTTTCAGCATAACAGTATTCACTATTTTTGCACCACACCCAGTGCTCCATGCAAACTGTGCCCTCTGTAATACCCACCACCTGGTTCCCCCAACCTCTCACCCCCCGCCCCTTTAAACCCCTCAGATTGTTTTTAGGAGTCCATAGTCTCTCATGGTTCACCTCCCCTTCCAATTTCTTATACTTAATGATTTCCCATTCGCCTTTTGGAGTGATTGTCTATTTACTCTAGAGTTAGAGGAGATAATTGTATAACTGAATGCTAATCCCTCACTGATCACGTGATTGTGGATATATTCTTCCAAATGATAACTTGTGTTTTCTTCTTTTTAAAATGCATCTATGTTTTTACTTTTAATACGGTCAAGTATTTTTCTTTTTTCCCCCTCTAGTATCTAATTTTATGTCTTAACAGAAAATTGTTTCCTGGCCAGTCATATATAGATAATATTTTATATATAATATACTTAATATAATATAGATAAATATTGTTATTCTATTTTCTGATAAAAGCTGATTGACTTTGCTTTTCGCCTTTAAGTTTTAGCTCTACTTGCATTTCCATCTCTGTGTGGTGAGGTAGGCATCAAACTTCAATTATTCCATCTACCTGCAAACAGCTGTTGCGTACTGCTTTCTAATTTCACCTCCATCATGAATCAAGTTTTCAAATAATGTGTGGGTGTATCTCCCTGCTTCATATTTTGTTTCACTTGCTGTTTTAGTGCCTGCACTTCAAGTATGGTTTATTACTATTATTTTTAAAAGATTTATTAATTATTCATTGAAGAGAGGAGAAAGAGAGGGAGTGCGTAAGCAGGAGGAAAGGGCAGAGGGACGGGGAGGTAGACTCCCAGCGAACTGTGGAGCTTGACATTGGGCTGGATTCCAGGACCCTGAGGTCATGACTTGAGCAAAAAGCAAGAGTTCAACAGCTAACTGAGCCACCCAGACACCCTTAATTTATTATTCATTCTGTGCACTATTTTTGTTGTCTGAATAGAGTCAAAAATATATTAGGAAACAAAATTCTCAGGCTGACTCTTATTTTCACCATTTTAGAGTGAGGGGGAAAGGGCAAATTAGGTATTTGAGTTTGTACTTTCACAGGTAATTGGTAGAGGGAAGTTGTTATGTTCCATCCCCGATTCCTCCCTGCTTCACAAAGGCAGCCTCTTCAAAGAAGGGATCCGTTAGAGCGGAAAAAGAGAAGTGGACTTGGAGTCAGAATATGTTGGTCTTGGTTTTGGACATGGCTTTTGTTGTAAAAGATGTATAAAATCAGCACTACGTTATGGAATATTACCTCAAAGAGGGTAATAATCATACTATAAAACATTATGCTGATATTAGTTATTATAATTATAACTGCCTTTTTAAAAAGTGGAAGGGAAAATACAATTAGTCATATACATGTGCATGCATGTGTGTGTGTGTGTGTGTGTGTGTGTGTGGTGTGTGTGAGATGCATTGAGCACCCTTTGCGTACACAGCATCACATAGTGACTTGAGTATTAGGAATAGAAGTAGTAGCAGTATCAGCGGTAGTACTCTAGTAGCATAGTAGTACCAGAGGTAGTAACACTTAGTTTCGGCTGCTAAGTCCTTTGCTCTTTGGAATAAAAAAGCATTCTTAAGGACTGGCTTCAGTGAAAGATTAGTTGTTATACTGACATTGGGTGGAGAAATGCCAACTTTAATACTCTCTTGATTCTCAGTTTTAACAAGGATTGGAAGTGACCCCATGGATGAATGCTTGGGTTCTTTGCCAGTATCTTTGACAGTCTTGAATGATTAATTCTGTGACAGCCATTTGAAATGGTGTAATCCCTTTCCTTTAACTCCCTTCTGTGAACTGACCACTGCTCTGTCATCATTTTTGTTCTCCATCTCTGCATGCACGATTTCTGCTCCGTAGCGAACATGCGTGTGGGTGGGCACTATTGAAGTCACTCTGCTCCCCTCTGCTCTGCTACTTGGGAACGGTTCTGTTCTGCTTTAAAGGACTAGCATCTTGGTGCCTCTTTGATTTATCCTTGTTAATGACATAGAATGAGAATCACTGACACTTTTCAACGGGGTGTGCAATTTAGTTTGACTAAGCAAGAGAAAAAAATATGAGATGAGAGGTTCACTCTGGAGACGTGTTCAAAATTATTTTCTTCATAACAATGAATGTGGCATTTAATAATGAAAATAAGAACAACCCCCTCCCACATGGACCATTTATATAAAGCAAAGTAAATGAAGTTATATGAAAATGCATTATAGCTTTGAATGTGTCATATGATTCTAATGCAGATTAAATAAAAGTACTTACAGAGAGTGTGCTGTGAGCAGATTTGGGAAGAAAATAGATATTCCATACCCTTTGGAATAAAAATAAATGTGATATGAACCCCCATATTTCTTGTTTATTTTTGTGACATTTGGAGAGTTTTATATATGCATAAACGCTGTCTCTCTCTCACTCCACATATACAGACAGAGAAGGACATATGCCTACATACATTACTGAACAGGAAAAGTATTCAGTAAAGTATATAAAAACAAAAGTAACTTTAGTGGTTTTGCAATGATAAGCTAACACGAAACACAAAAATGTGACAGAGACTGAAGTTTTAATAACTGGAATGGGCTTTGTCCAAAACTCAGTAAAATGTCTTTTTTTTTTTTTTTTTTTTTGTGGGCCCACATATTATTCAGGCACTCAGACACTGCAGTAATTCTTTTGGACCATAAAATTAGAACAAAGAGTTTCTCTGAAATACACCCCCAGTGACCTGGGCCAGTGAGCTCGTGGATCTGGTAGATGTTTGTGGAGGGCGGCATTTTTCCAGGCTCCGTGCTCAGCACTGAGGGTGCAGGGGTGCACAGAGTGGGGGAAGAATTTGTGATGCCGAAGAAACAGAAAGAAACTGAAGGAAAACAAATGCGCCTCCTGGAGAATGAGTGGCAAGATAGGAGGCTGGGGCGGTGTATGGGGGGCACCCGTCATGATGAGATGTATTTAAGGTTTTGTGCATTTTCCAAGTACCATAGACAATCACTAGAGTGTCTCATGTCATGCAGCGTCATATTTGAAGTCAGTCTTTGTACAGATAGCTGTCATTTCTTGAATGCACATTATACGTTTGCATTGGGCTAAAGGTTTTCTCTCTCCTTGCTTTGTATCCACAACAACCCTAGAATTACTTCCTCAATGGGAAAAAGTAAATCTGAGAGCTGTGTTAGAAGATAGTTGGATAGCTAGGTAGCCAGGGCCAAGACTCCCAACAAGAAGATACAGAGTCAGGACAGCTAAGATAAAGTAGCACTAAAGTCCTACTTTGTAGCTTCGACAGGACCCCACTGACATTCAGCTTCACAGTCTTTGCAGAAATAACTTCTGCAAAATGTCCTGAAATAAGACAATTAACCACAAAAGCATTTTCGATTATCACGGGCAAGGGCCAGTTAAGACCTAAGCCCCAAGAAGTCAGGAAAAAAAAAAAAAAAAGACCATCAGCACTTGGACAGGAACCTAATAGGAAGACAGATATTTGACCAAAGCCCCTGACTGGCACAACTCAGCACACCCTGAATGCTGAAGAAAGTTCTGCAAAAGAGCTCATAAAACCTCCTAAACTTAGAAACTTCAGTGGAAACCCATTCGGGCTCCCTCCCCTCCAGGAGCTTTCTACTCTTGCTCAATCAACTTTGCTTTGCTGCCCACCACTGTTCTTCTGGTCTACCTCTTCATTCTTTAAAAGGGTGTGACCAAGAACCACGGGCACTGAAGGGACACAAAATCCTCTAACAACCTGAAGCTATTTTAACTGAACTCAGGTGGCCAGTAGTCGGCCGGGCTGAAGTTGGAACTGATGTCTCTATCTCGGAAGCCCATGCCCCAGAGCACTCTACTAACTTACTTTCTAGTGTGTTCCATTGGACCACTAGTGCATATCTCAGGAGGTAGAAAACTCAGGCACTACCGACTTCTGTCTGGGAATTTTCTAGAACAGTGGCTAGTCATTGTTACTTAAGTCATTGTCCGTGGTAGTAGTTAAAAACCAAGTAAAAGGATCTCTCCTGGATGGCAGTCCCCTTCCAGCTGTGCTCACTATTTGGTTTGGTTAACATGAGAACGAATGAAAGGGTAAACTCAATCCAGCTAGCATTTATTTGGGTAATGATCTGTAATGAAATGGCACCTCGAGGGCTACCCTGAAATGGGGCTGCCCAGCTGGTTCTCAGCTAGTTGGCTTATTTTGGCCCATGTTTCACAGACACCATCTTTCCACCCCAAATTAAAAAAAAAAAAAAATGGTATGCTAATCTAAAAACTGCTCTTCATGGCTTTTCTCCTCTTTATCAGCAAACTTTTTTCACATTATTCACTATTGCTCAGCTTGTCTGAGAGCATAATTATTTTTATGTAAGGGAGAAATCTTGTCCTAGGTAACTCATCCACAAACAATATATCATATGGGCTCAAGTTACTCTGACTCAGTAAATGCTTAAACCATTAACCCCTCTAGATTGGTCCTACGTCATTTACTCCACTCTTAATCTCAGTCTTAATTTGTTTACTCTGCTCTTTTACCTCAGCTCTTTCTCGTCCCCTTACCTCATGCCTTCCTAAACCCACGGCCACTTCCCCAAACTAACTTCCCTTCTCTTCCCTCAGAAGGCTTCCAGAGGGCCCAAGAACTACATTTGTAATGTGAACTTCCCTGACTTACTACAATGACCACAACCCAGTGACATTTTTCCTGGTTCCTAGAATAGAGATATGAGGACTACTTATTGCCAACCTTATGGACCCCCGGGAAAGCTCTTCATCTCAAATAATGAAGCCCAGAGAGAAATACTGGCCATGAAAATGAAGGGTGGGTGTGTGCCTTCTCAATGCAAACATTGTCTGAAAGGAACTGTGAAGAGTCAAGACTTACCATCTTCGTTCTTCCTAACTGTCCCCTTTCCTTGTGCCCCAGGGAGGATGGTTGAACCCCTTTGAAATTCCAAAATTTATCTAACTCATGCTTAACTGGAGTTCACTCGAAATAAGAAGAGTGCCACGTGATTCATCAACCAAACTGATAAACTGAGTTAAGTGGGATGTCATGAATAACTATCCCACTATCCCAAGGTCATATACATAAAATTACTTTCTTGAGGGCAAAGGAAATGTAGTCCTCCTAAAAATATGTAATACATCAAGAGTTCATGGAGTAAAATGACATGTAGTCAACATTTTCTTTTTTTTTTCTCATTTATCCTTTCTTTTGACTCTTTCTCCTTTTCCTTGCTTTGCTGTTCTTTCCCCTAAACACTATTTAAAAATTCAGGTGTTTGCTGTGATGAGGACTGGATGGTATATGGAAGTGAGGAATCGCTAAATTCTATTCCTGAAGCCAATATTATACTATGTTAACTAACTAGAATTTAAATTTAAAAAAGTTGAAACAAAAAAAAAAGAAAAAATACTTTTCACTTTCAAAATTAATAAATAAGTAAATAAAAATTTGGATGTTAACCCATACTGGTTACCCATCTGCTTATGGGATATGCTTTTTTTTTTTTTCTAAGTTAATTTGCATTTTATTTTCTCCCAAGTAGCTGTCTAGACCCCTGCTTTTGGGGAAAATGGACTAAGAAGATTTTCTGCAACTGGGCTTCTGCTTCAAAAGGAATAGGTGTTGTGACCTTTATAATTTCCTCCTCTGGCCCAGATGTTATTAATCACATCATCCAACCATAATTTAGTTTTCTCACTTGAGGCAAATTCACTAGGCAGTTCTCACTATTTTTAATTAAAAATATTAAACATCAAAATGTATCTCAATTTTATAACCTGTGTAATTTATCTCTTCTGGGAAAAGACATCTCGATTTTAGTGTGATTTATTTAATAAATACAGGTAATCATAAAAGCTGCTATTAATTGTATGGAAAGAGGCAACGTCTCTGTTGGAATGTAAACGTGATTTTGACAAAGGGATCCTTACAACACTGTTGTACTCTGTAATTTTAGACTGAAAAACTAGCAAAAAAAAAAAAAAGAGAGAGAAGGAGAGAGAGAACATGAGAAATATTTCTAAAATACTATTTTGAGTCAGAATAAAAACAATAGAAGTGATATTAGGTTGGGAACCCAGCAGTTGGGATTGTGTTCTTGGCTTGGTCTATATGATATGGACAATTAAACTCTCTGGGCCTCAGGGTTCTTCTTTATAAAAGAGGTTACATTTTACTATGTCATTGCCAAAGTTCTCTAAAATTCTTTTAATTGGTATTAGTTAGTAAATCTGTAAACTCTGGTGGGATTTGACAGGACATCTCTCTTGTGTCTGGCTCGTCCCTTTGATGGCACTCCCCAGAGTCAACCTACAGTGAGGCAGTATATGGCGGATAACACAGGAGGTCGCCGTTTATGGGGCCCTGAGTCACAAGTTAATTTTTGAGCCTCAGTGTCCTCAGCTGTGACATTATGCATTAGTACAATCTTTTGCCATTGTCATGAAGAGTGGCAGAGTGTATTACAACTTATGACTACTATCATCATTTTTGTTTTCATTCTTCTCTGTCATCTACGATTGACAATGCATTAACATAGCATTAAAATAATCCTAGAATCATAGGTCCCCATTATATTGATGAAAATGGAATCTGTCCCTCCCCAAAGATGGACATCTCACTGACCATTAAATGGGCTATGCTCATTCCCGTTTCTTGGTATCTCCTTGTGAAGGTCCACTTACCGGGAACCCCTTGACTTTCTTCTGCCTATCCAATGCTATTCATCCTTTACATCTCAGCTCAAATCCCACCTCTTTGCTTGAAGTCGGTCCCTACTATGTTAGCCTACATGACTGTTTTCTGTGAATCGCTATACCCCTTGCATCATTATCCGTGAACTTTAAGGGAAAGAGTGTGAGATGTGGAATTGATACACTTTAGTTCCCACGGGGGATTTTTATAACTAGGAAATGAGCTAAGTGACTTTGGAAAATTATTTAACTTCTCTGGTTCTGTTTCCTAATATTTAAAATGGAAACCATGTCACATACCATCAAGGGTTGTTCTGAATAGTAAGTGAAATAAACTTGTCAAGTGCCTGATGTACATTACAAGCTGAGTAAATGTTTATTTCTCCCTATTGCCTACTACATTAATCTATAAGAAATCTATGTTGAGCTAAATATACACACACACACATATACATACATATATACATATATATATGATATAGAAATGTCTTATTTTCCCAAAAGATAATATAAGTCATTTAAAACAGGATGATTCTTTTAAATTTTTTATTATAAAATATAACTTTTGGATACATAATAAGCATTAAGTAAAACATTGCTTTAAAATACTTGTCAATAAGACAAAGTTTGTTGTTTGCGTAAGAACAATCGAAATAGAGCCAAGTCTTGGGTGGCTCTTTTAATATGATTCCCTTGATCATATTAAAAAAGATATGAGTAGCTTTATAACAGTGCTCATATGGTAGAACAACATATGTAAAGAGATTTACATAAAGGCAAAACGATAATAAAATAAAATAATAAACTTGACAATTGAAACGAATGCCAGGAGTTCTTATCTAATTATTAAAGGTGGATTGAAAATTTCACCCTGAGCCTGCTCAAAGAAATGGGTGGGCTCTTTCATTTATATTTCCACCTACAAGTTTTCTACTGGTTCTGGAAGACTTCCTTGGGGTACCAGGAGAAAAAGTCTTGGCATTTCAAAATCAGGGATTTTTGCCCTTATGTGTAATGAGCAACATCTATCACGTCCCTCTGGAGTTTGTCTATCTGCTCTATTTTACGAGATTAGATCAGTCAGTAGCATTCAAGTGTGCAAAATCTCAATGAAAGTGGCTCCAGGGACATACATTGAGTTTTCTGAAATAGTGTTTCTGAACCCTCCTGGAGAAGAATCAAGGGGCTAAACTTGTGTGAAGATAGGTGATTTCAGAAGGAAACAACTCAACTTTCTGCCAGGATATCCTGGAGAGAAATCAGCAATGCCCAATTGTTATGTGTCCCTTTGGTTGTCATTGAAATAAGTAATGATACAATATCTATAGGACGTTGATGTTTCCTTTATGAATACTTGTCTCTGAGTCTTGCTTCCATTATGACAATCTTTCATTGAGGATCTATAAATACCCTTTCCTTATA
Source organism: Enhydra lutris kenyoni (assembly GCF_002288905.1). NCBI lineage: Eukaryota > Metazoa > Chordata > Mammalia > Carnivora > Mustelidae > Enhydra > Enhydra lutris. The sequence goes on from NW_019154177.1 coordinate 5,034,458, forward strand.
CATTCTTTCATCTTAGAAGCACTATTGTTGTACATGTATTAACAGATCCCTTTACATATGGTGTGGCAGAATGCTGAGACATCATTAAAAGAACAATGTCGGTTAATAGGAATCCAATTATTACCCTAATAAATTATTTTAATAACTTAATTTTAATAGAATGAGCAAGATATCAAAACTCAAATCAGCTTTGGGTTGTTTTTTGTTTTTGTTTTTGTTTTTTTAAACTTACTTTCATAACATGCCCTGAGATGAGTATGAATTTTGCTCATTCTCTAAAACTTTAGGATGTTTAGCTATATGATCATATAATTATCAAAATCTGCAAGTGATGACTCTTTAGTCATATTCTTCTTAGTTATCAAAGAAAGATTAAATTAGTCTAAGTGTCCTTATAGAAACAAGGAAGTGGACCACCTCAGTATTTCCCATGTGTGAGAGGGAAAGTTTTTTGTACCCAAGTATGTTGGAGAGACATGGACTAAAACAAGATAGACATTTGGGGTGCCACGTAAGTGTCCGACTCTTGATTTTAGTTTAGGTCATGATGTCAGGGTCATGAGATCAAGCCCTGTGTCTGGATCTGTGCTGAAAGTGGTCCTACATAAGATTTGATTTTCGCTCTCCCTCTGTCTCTACTCCTCCCGCCATGATTTCTCTAAAATAAATAATATATCTTTATATTATATAATATAAATAAATAAATAAATCTATTTTATTTATCTTAATAATAAATCTTAAAAAAAAAAGATAGACACTTATTTTATCTTTAAAAGTTCTCAACGCTTTAATTCTTCATTTAATCAAACTTCTAACCCAAAGCACACATTTTTTGAATATGCTGATTGAGTTTTCTGAGGTGGATTTCCCCTTTATGGGAACACTGTTGACTCTAACCAGCCAAAATGACTTCTAAATGTTTCTAATATTTTCCTAGAAAACGACTGGGGTTCAGTGACTGGGATAGATCCTTCTCAAGAAGGGGCCTTGCTTGTGAGTTACTGTTGTTCTCCCTTTAACATTCAGAACTGTGTAGAACAGCCTTGGAAACAAGATTAATTAGCTAGAGACAGAGCTCTTCTTATGTCTGGGTCAAAGAAACTTTAGAGAAGATAAAGTCAAGTTCATCAGGTTTGGTTCAATTATAAGAGGGTCAGAATCAGAGGGTAGTGGTCATTTTAAGGTGATTGAGCCCAGAATCTTTAACTCACCTCTTCTAAGCCAGTCCACAAGAGCTCTTGCATGAGTTTCAAAGAATGCTATCATAGCCATTCTAATACCCAGGCTAGGCAGCTTATGAACAACAGAAATCTATTTCCCACAGTTCTGGATAGAAGTATAGGATCAGGATGTCAGCATAGATGGATAAGGGTTCTCTTCTGGTGGAACATTTTTCATATCCTCACATGTGGAAGGGGCTTAGGGGGCCTTTGGTTGGGCACCTCACCTGTCACTCCATATCCCAAAGTCCTCCCCTCTTAATACCATCACTTGGACATTAGGTTTTCAATACACGAATTTTGCAGGGACATATTCAGATGATGGCAAATGGTAAAGGAAAGTACTATAGTAGGAATAAAATCTGAAGTAACTTGTTTTCTTTATAACATCGACTTAAATGTGTGGCCTTATAATAAGGATGACTGATGAACGTTACCCTCATTTGGGATTTTAGGTTCTCATACTGGACCACAGAGAGACACAGCAGCCCAAGTGATGATTCATTAAGGGCTTCTGTGCCCAGGAGAAGTAGCGAGTACATGACTTCATGATAACATTTCAAAATACCAATTAAGTTTCCTTAGATTTTCTTCATAGTTGATTCTCATGGTTGACCCAGAAATTAGTCACAAATTGAGTCAAAAATATAATTATGGAGATACTCAAAGTTCATGAATCTAAATGGGTTTATTTCTCCCTTCTCTCACCCTTACTCCTTAGATTCTGGAGAGCAGAGAGGATGGGGGTGAGGAAAAGGAGAAAATTTTTACCCATCTGCTTACCCCTGGCCTGAGGAATCCTTGGTGGGTAGAGTGGGCTCTGGCAACTTTAGAGGAGAAAAACAGTAAAGAAATATATACATATAATGATGCCAATTGATAATGAGTTCTTTTTTTTTAAGATTTTATTTGTTTATTTGACAGAGAAAGAGAGAGGGAGAGAGCAAGCACAAGTAGGAGGAATGGCAGGCAAAGGGAGAGGGAGACTCCCTGCTGAGCAATGAGCCCGATGTGGGGCTCAGTCCCAGGACCCTGGGATCATGACCTGAACTGAAGGCAGCACTTAATGGACTGGGCCACCCAGGTGCCCAATGATGTGTTCTATAAAGAAAAATATATCAAGATAGGAGAACAGAAAACAAAGAGATGTCTATGTATGTATGTGTGTGTGTATTTATGATCATTAAGGGAAAAGTCTCTACAGTAGTAACTGAGGAAGCAAGCCATCCAGGTATCTGTCATAGCAAACACAGAGGCATGGAATCTTGCTCTCTGGGACTGCAAGGCATTCTGTATGATTAAACTAGTCTGAGCAAGGAAAAAGCAAATGGGAGCTGAGGTTAGACTGATAACTGGAACCAGATCACAGAGGGTCTTTCAGGCCATGGTGAACCTTTGTTTCTTATTCCTGATGAGATAGGAAACCACTGAAGATTTTAGGCAAAATGACACTTACCTCATGTTGCCAGTAGTTCTGAGATCCACTTTTTTTTTCCCTTTAAACCAAAGACTAGGCTAGACTGTAGCTCGGTTGAGCTACAGTTACTTTATCCCAATTCAAAATTTTTGAGGGAGAGTTCTGATTGTTATTCTTTTGGCTCTTGGGTCTCACAATGATAATGTGGTTGCCATTGCACCAAGCATTACATCATTACATGTCAAGGTCTACAGGCAGGAAGGAAGGTACTTCTTCCAGTACTTTTCTCTTGAATGGGGAAGAAAATCTTTCCTGGAGCACCTTCATTACTTACACAGTTGATCCTTGAACCACATGGAGTGGGCATTGTGCAAGTCCACTTATATGTGGGGTTTTTTATATATAAGTACAGTACCATGCTGTAAATGTATTTTTTCTTCCTTATGATTTTCTTAATGATATTTTCTTTCCTGTAGCTTACTTTATTGTAAGAATAGTTTATAATACACAAATAATGCATAACATAAAAATATGAATTCATTGATTATGTTACCAGTAAGTTTCCTGGTCAATGTAGGGTATTAGTAGCTAAGTTTTTAGAAGAGTCAAAATTTATACAGGGAGTTTTTTGACTGCTTGGGATAAAGGGGGTCAGCACCTCTGACTCCCCATGTTGTTCAAGGGTCAACTGTACCCTCAGGTTGTATTGGAAAAGGTTCAGTTATATGCCCACTTCCAACCCATAATGGCAAAGGGAGAACAGGATTCACATGACTGACTTAGACTCAATGTGTTCATCTCTTAAAGCTGAGCTAAGATTTCTTGAACACAATACCTTCCCCACCCTCCAATATTTGAACAAAATTTGGATTCTATTGGTAAGAAGCGTTGAGTAGGAAGCCAGTAGTGTCTTAAATATCCCTAAAAAGAGATCACTGTCTAACTAAAGAGATGCAGAAAAGAGAAAAATGATATAAAATCCCAATAACATTCCATAAAAGAAGACTACAAAGAAATGTTGTCTATTATTTAAGCCTTTTCTTTTTTCATTTTTTTTCACATCCTGATTCTGTGGCTTTGTATAGTCTTTCATGGTTTATTAAGCATCTCAGAAATCTGCTGTTCCCAAAGTTTATTAATTTTTCCCAAGTCATTTTGTTTGCAGGGCTTTCTAAATATGGACTTGTAAAATGTTTATTTACTTTACTTCAGGCGTTGAGTTACTGAATCATCCCTTTGCTAACTCTAAATTAGTCTAAAAGATAGTTCAAACTCAAAGCATTTTTCCTTTTTAGGAAGAGAGTGACAAAAATAAGAAAACCCATTCTAAGAAGAGAAAAAAAATGCTCATCCTAGAAATCAGTGCAGTAAAAGGGTAGGTTCTCTTTAAGTACTACGAATCCTCCTCCTCAGAGTTGGACCAGGCTATGAATTTCTTGAAGTGTTATGTATGTGTCCAGAGCCCTCAATCTGGTGCCCTTTGATTCCTCAGGGAAGCCTCCTTTCCCTGTTCTCATGTAGCCCTAAGGTTGGTTTTGCTTTCTTCTTTCTCCAATCTTTCAAAATTTTCATAAAGAATTTAATCAGTCAGAGTTGCCACATACAAATGCAGATTAGGACAAGAACCATTAGCTACCATTCCCGTGGGTGTTTGAGTCGAAGAGTAAGTCTTACATCAAAAGAATGCATCTCTACGTTGTCATCTAAACGCCATGACAGGAAGCCGTTGTGGATGTGCTCAGAGTACGCGGAGGGGGCTGGCCCTGTTGACCTCACATGGTGTATTTTTGTTTGTTTGTTTGTTTGTTTACTTGTGAAGTCAGCCTGATTGTCCAGTTTGTTTTGGAATTGATGCATGAGTCTCCTTCTGAGAAGCAAAATGACAAGCATTCTTTCATCTTAAAAAAAAAAAAAAAGGTATAACATAAAAAAAATAAGAGGACAGAATTGTAACATGGAAAAGTACTGGACAGAATATTGGAAGAACAGTGTTCTGAACCAACTTTTTTCTCTGGTAAATTCTAAGACGTTAAACTAATGTCTCAGAACCTCGGAATGTACGTCCTCATGCTTCAGTTGAAGGACCTAGATGGAGTAACCTCAAATGCTTTTCTAATTCTTCTGATTCCTTAACTCATGCTTCTTCAGGAACCAGTACTCTGTAAGGAGGAAAAAACATACGAGGAAAAAAATGGGACCAAAAATGTATGAACCTTTCGAAATTGTTGATAAATTTGCAAATGGACTGACTGGGAGGACAATCAGAGACCAAGGGGAAACCATGTGTAACCAAAGCCAATGGTAGTGCCCAGAAGAACCACTCTCATAACCCACTGCCAAGGACAATCAAAGGAGAAGACCTAGGGAAGATGTGGCGAAGGCTGTAGGACCAAGACTGATGACAAAGGATGGGAGGGAAGTGTGCAGTCACAGAGGAGACAAATGAGACCTACACCAGCATGGTCAGATTAGGCACAGATCTCAGCACTGGCCTGAGCTGGGGAAGATGCCAGAAAGGGGATAACCGCAGGGTCAAGATAAGGGTACGGAGGTGGTAATTTAGGTTGGATTTGGAAGAACCCCATGATAAATTTCCTCCTAAATAGGGAAACTATGGATTTTATCATCCTAACTGGGATATGCGTAAGAGTAAAAAGAGGAACCATGAATACTGACTCTAGGATAATGGATGTCACTGGTACTATTTCAGGAAAGCTGGGTGGTCCCAGGTAAGCTGAGGCTTATGTTCCTCTGCTTATAAGGACTGTACTTCTTGTCCCTGTAGAGGTGGAAACATCTGAATCCTAGGTTGAAATTGCAAAGCCTTTATTTAGGTGGTAAAAGCAGAGCCTGCCTTGGGTATGGTCTGCTCTAAATTTTAGTTCTCTCTCCATCAGCTCCCTACAGACACAAACATATGATACAGCATGTGTTATGTTGCAGATCTTTCCTGTGTGGGATTGCTAATTATACCTAAGGGAACAGAAGACCTCCCTGAGAGCAGAAACATGATGTGAGGGTGATAAACTACGGAGCTAGACCTACACACGGAGGGGAGAGATGGAAGAAATCAAGGACTGTAAACAATTCTAAAAATTGTCTTAGAATATACACTGACTCTTCCAGATGGGTCTCTTCGCTCCACTTTCCCTGACATTTATGGGCACAGTTCCTGCCTCTGAAGACTCTGAGTTTTGCTCATGGTGGGCCATGCGCGGCAGTTCTCAAAGACACGGACGCTGGCCCTGAGCGCTGGCTCTGTACTTGGCTCATTCCGTGGCCATACTGCCTCCGACGTTCCTCTCTGAACACTTCTCTAAGAGTCGGAGCTCTGACGTTTCCAGAACACCGCTCTGAGAGTCAGCCAGTCAGATGGGCAGATGGGACTAGATAAATATGGTTCCTGCTGTCATGGAGCTTGGGTTCTGGCAGGGAAGAAACAGTATTACAAGAAAGATCCTATTAAGGAGAAGTTCAGCATTTTATGGCAGCTGTAATTATGTGCTCTCCCATTAGTCAGGACGCCAGATAAACAGATTATGTACTAATGGTTATACTAATACAACAATGATACCATTGATTGAGACCCTATTCATGAACCACTTGTCAAGGGCTTATGCAAGCATCTTGAATCCTTACAAAACTCTGTGTTATCAGTGTAGCATTGCTGAATTACACATAGAATATGTGTGGCATTGAAAAGGTTAGGCGACTCCCACAACACCCCATGACTGGTAAATAGTAGAGCTGGGACTGAGACTGGCATCTGCTTGGATCCCGAGCCTGCGTGTTTTCATTGTGCCATATTTGTTTTCTCTGAACCCTAGTCTCTTCACCTGTGAAATGAGGGTGTTAAAGTCTAGCTCGTGGCACTGAGGATTGCGTGTGATAATGTTTAAAACAAACAAACAAAAGCAGGGCTGTACAGGCGATCAGATTAGATCTCCCAAGCCTCCTTGAGGTCTACATCTTGGAACTAAAGTATTCTGAGCCAAAGTATTCTCTTAACCGCTTTCAAAATGGCTTCTCCTTCTTTCAAATTACAGCTCTGTTGGAGTTTGTAAAACCTACCTCCCCTATCAGCACGCATGGTTCTTGTCCGAATTCCCAAAGTAACAACGGGAATGAGAAGAATCATCCCACAGATAAATCAGGTATGCACTTACTATGTTGTATCTATTTTGAAAATACGGTTGACTCTTAAGCAACATAGGGGTGACCAAAAATTTGGGTACAACCTGTGATTCCCCCAAAACTTGACTACTAGGAGCCTACAGTTGACCAACAGCCTTACCAATAGCATAAACAGTTGATAAACACCTATTTTGTGTGCTATATGTATTATATAATGGACTCTTACAATACAGTAAGCTGGGGAAAAGAAAATACTGTTGAAAAAAACCTTAAGGAGGAGAAAATACACTCCCAGGTCTGCATTATAAAAAACCCATGCATCAGCATACCCATGTGGTTCAAAGGGTCCTATTGCTCAAGGGTCAACCGTGTTATGTAATTGAATTTAAGCAACCTATGGGACAGGCACTTTGATTATCCATGCACAGAGCAGAGCAAACTAGGACACAGCTCAACAAGCTTCCATGGGTCCACAGTCAGTCAAGGTCAGAACTGTATTCAAATCTACAGTTCACTCTAGACCACATGTTCTTCATCACTTACTACTGTTGAGATAATTCAAGGATCTTACAATATCCCAGGAGTTTAGAATTTAGTGATATGTACAGATTATCCTCCAAGTGAAACAATTAAGACAGATTGGTAGAAGGTTGGAAGAAAAATTTCTTTCCCTCAAACACACACTTACCTAAGTAAAACCCAGCCTCATCATAGAAGCCATTTTATATGGAAATAAGAGCTTTGGGGGAATTAAAAGTTGCAAGGGGAGGTTAGTATTGAGGAGAGTATTTTGGAACAGAAGCAAAGAACACTGCCCACAAAGCATGAAAAGTATTTCTCATGTACTAAAATGATAATATGAAGGAAGCTAGAGGAGACCAGAGTGTTGGAAATGGTCAGGTGATTTGATACCAGCTGGAGGGACCATTTGGAGAGTGGAAAGGCAATGATGGGTCAAAGGATAGCAATTTCCAAAGCCATGAAAGCCATGAAATCAGCTGGGCCATAGAAGAACTGGCTGGGGACTGAGTGTAGAGGGAAAAAAAATATTGTTTTTAGAGTAAGTTTTTAAAAAAGGAAATCAGAGGTATAGCAGACTCTGAATGCCATATTTTGAAAAGTCCTAAGGTGGGTGGGGAATGTGCTCACATCTGAACTTGAGGAAGTGCCTGGAGAAATCAGGAAAGACAAAGATATTTTATTCTTCATTACTGGGGAGCTAAGAAAGAGGGGCAGAGGAAAGAACACATATATTTCTAAACTTTTATTACAATAATTTATTCTACATCAAGTCAGCTGAAATAATATGGAACTATATAAGTTTTCCCAGAGTTTGCCATATTTTAATAAGATCGGTGCTTCTCCTTGTTGGCTTCAGGCGTGCAACATCCCTCCTTGAGACAGGTGTGCCCTGAGCCCTTAGGCTTCAGGAACTTCTCAGGAATTTCCATCTCTTCAGCCTGGTGTGGTGGTAGCTTCCCGGGATAGCTAAATGATAGTCGTCTCATGTTCCTGTTCACTCTCAGAGTCTCATCTTCTGTATCATTGATTCTCTACACCCCCTTCTCTCTGTTGCAACAACAATGTCTTTAGAATATCCCTTTGTGTGGAAGGTGCTGGTTGCATTAGTTTTCTCGGGCCTCTGTTTTAATGAACTGCCACAAACTGGGTGCTTTAAAGCATGTATTTTCTCACAGTCTAGAATGTTCCAAGCCCCCAAATTCAAATGTCAGCAGGCTTGGTTCTTCTGGGAGGCTCCGAGGGACGATCTGTTCCATGCTTCTCTCTGAAATCCCGGGGGTGAGGGGGGAGGAGGCTGAAACCCTTGGTGCTCCCTGGCTTGTAGACCCATCAGTCCAGTCTCTGCCCCCAACTTCACACAACATTCTTTTCTGTGAGTCTTTGTCTGGACTATCCTTCTCCTTTCTCTTGTAAGGACATTAACCATTGGATTAAGGACCCGCCCTAAATCCAGGATGATCTCACCTTGAGATCCTCAAGTTAATTATACTTGCAAAGACCTTATTTCCAAAGAAGGTCACACTCATAGGTACTAGGAGTTAGGACTTGGACATTTCTTTTTGGAGCCACTATTTCACCTGCTGTAGATTTTCTTCTGCTTTTCTGTTTAGACCGTAAGAAGCAGAATGGTCCCCGCTCTCACATTCTCAAGTGTCAGTGTCCAATAGAATGTTCTAGGATGATGGAATTGTTGTCTCTGCACGGTCCAATTCAGCAGCCCTGGGTGGCTACTGAGTACTTGAACTGTGGCTAGTGCACCTGAGGGACTGAATTTTACAATTTATTTCACTTGAAGTCATTTAAAATTAAGACATTACATTAGGCAGAGGTGTTCTATAAGGAAAAATTCACAAACACCAGTCAGGTTAACTCAGTATAATGGATGTTATGAGAGTGGGCGCCTTTCAGGAAAGTGGAGTCAGTGACAGTCACAAAAACAATGATGTGGGAGTGGGGCTTTTTAGGACTGGAGAGCAGCTTTCAGATATCAAAATAACATGAGTGGAGGTGCAGAGGAGAGAAGGGAATGCCTGACAGCATCTCGAGCACGGGGGCTGGAGTAAGTGAGGATTCCGAGGTGACTTGTTGTAGATAACTCAGTCATCACGCTGGACAACGTGACCAACGTCCACCTGCATAAAAGAGGGGAGTGAAACGTTCAAACTTTTTTGAATTTATGTTTTCCAGCTTTATTGAGGTATAATTGACAAATATTGTATATGTTTAAGGAGTCCAGCCTGATGATTTAATATATATGTCCATTGTGAAATGATAACCACAATCAAGTTCATCAACCTATCCATCACTTCCCATCCTTGCCATTTTGTGTATGTGTGTGGCCAGAACATGTAAGCTCTACTGTCTTAGCAAATCCCGAATAGTCAACCTAGTATTAACTGTAGTCATCGTAGTCATCGTGCTTGACAGCGTATCCTCTACAATGTAATCGTCCCATGTAACTGACATTTTGTATCCTTTGGCTCTGCATTTCCCCTATTCCCAGCCCCTGGTACCCACCATTCTACTTTCTGCTTTTATGACTATGCCTATCTTAGATTGCACATATAAGTAATATCACGCTTTTAAAAACATACCTTGGAGCACCTGGGTGGTTCTGTCCATTAAGCATATGACTCTTGATTTCCACTCAGGTCATGATCTCAGGGTCCTGAGAACGAGCCCTGCACTGGGCTCTATGCTCAGTGGGAAGTTTGCCCATCCCTCTCCCTCCCATCCCCCACCCCCCGCTTGTGCTCTCTCTCTCTCTCTCTCTAAAATAAATAAATAAAATATTTCAAAAATAACATAAAACATAACCTTACCTGGAAGCAGAATGGAAATTGGGTTGGAGCAGGGGCAGCCCAGAACAAAGTTTCCCTTTCGGGGGCTCTGTTAACATACATATGGTGTGCACCAGCCCACACAGTAACTGAAATTTCAGAGCTGAGGAAACCATGCTGAGTTCATGCACGAGAATTACATCCATGTTTCAATTCTGCTTCTGCAAGCTAGTTAGTAAAGGCATTGCATTCCTTAGAGCATAAAAGCCGTTTTAAAAATCTCTTTGCTAATTTCCAAGGCAGTGGAGGTATTACAGGCAATATGTAAAAAAAGGAATAAAAAGACCCCTATGGTAGTTCACCTTCTACACAGAATCACTTTGAGAGAGGGCAAAGCTGTCCATCTTTCCGTTGTAGGCCCTTTAGATTTGGTGACAGTAGTAATTCTTCTTGTAATTCTTGGTTAATGCATTAGCATTCACGTTAATTTCTGCCATTAGACAGGTCTACCATGCACCATGACGGTTTCTACTCTGTAATTGTAGGGATCCTCCTTGATCTAAAAGAATATTATGACATTGTGAGCTTACAGGGGAGACAATTCATGACTGACACAATAAAGGCTTAAATTATCCTGCTTTTGATGATGAGAGATACAGAGCGGCATTTTTTTTTTTAACTTTTACAAAATTAGGATTTAGCAGCTGTTAAGAAAATTTCTTGTATAATGAAAGTGGATGGCATTCAGACACAACCAATTCCAGGCCTGCCTTGAGGAAACCTTTTATTTCAGGAAGAGATTAAAATTTCAAAGCTGTTTTCTGGTGGCATTTTTATTGATAAACCTGCATTTAAAGCAGACCTTTAAAAAATGCATGAGATGCACATAGCCAGAACATACCATGTTAGAAGCTGCCGCCTGGAGCCTGAAGCCCACAGCATTTTACATACTGCTCCGGACAGTCTCCAAGATGTGTTTTGACATATGTTAAATTTTTTACACTCAGCTTTACTTGATGAGAAAAAGTTGACCTGGGTGGGGGGTGGGGCAGGGTGGGGCATGGGGAGGGTAGTTTTGCTTTTTTTATTAAGTCGGTAAAGACTGTTTACTTTTTTTTTTTAACTGTCCAAATGAAAGGAATGGAATTAAATTTAGACAAAACAGAAAAAAAATAAAAGGACTTCTCTCTGGTATGTTCCCTTCATCTATAAGTTATCACCCATATGGTTCTCATAGATGACTTGCTATGTACATCATCTTAAAAATTTAGACTTGCTTTATTTTTATCAATGGGAACACTGAAGCCCAGAAAGATAGTGACTCCTTCAAGTTCTCCGATGCTTGGTGGCGATCCATGGGGTGGGGGTGGGGGGAACCTTACTTTCCTCTTTGGTCCACTCCTTTTCTTTTTTGTAATATCGTGCTGAAATCAATCAATCAATATATATTTAATATCTACTCAGTACCTCTCATTGTGCTATATGTCAGAAATGACTCTGCACCAGAAGTTTACAATTCTTTAGATAACTAAGCTAGCACACGTGAAATTATTCTCCACATCACCAACCATGAGGGAAATGCAAATCAAAGCCACTGTGGGCTATCACCTCATAGCTGCCACTATGGCTGTCATCGAGAGGACAAGAGATACACGTGTTGGGAAGATGTGGAGAAAAGGGACTCCTTGTTCACTGTTAGTGTCATGAGAACCGGTGCAGCCACTATGGGAAAGAGTATGGCGTTTCCTCAAAACATTCAACATAGAGGGGTGCCCGGGGGGCTCCATCAGTTCAGCATCTGCCCTTGGCTCAGGTCATGATCCCGGGGTCCTGGGTTTGAGCCCCACTTCGGGCTCTCTGCTCAGCAGAGACCCTGCTTCTCCCTCTCTCTCTGCCTGCTTCTCTGCCTACTTGTGATTTTCTCTATCTCTCTCTCTCTGTGTCAAATAAATAAATAAAATCTTTAAAAAAATTGAAAATAGAACTACTATGTGACCCATAAATCCAACTTGAGTGTGTATCTAAAGGAAATAAAAACAGAATATTGAGGAGGCATTTGCACTCCTGTGTTTATTTTGGCCTTATTCAGAATAGCCAAGATGTGGAACAACCGGAGTGTCCACACACACACGGCTGTGCATATGCACACAGTGGAATGTTGTTCAGCCCTAAGAAAGAAGGAAACACTGCCGTTTGCTGGTTGCGACTATGTGGATGGACCTCAAGGGCATTATGCCAAGTGAGATAAATCAGACTGAGAAAGACAAATACTGTGTGATATTACTTACATGTGGAATCTCAAAAACCCAGTCCCTGAGAAATAGAGAGTAGAGGTTACCAGGAGCTGAGGCTACTAGATAACTAAGTTCTGGAAATCAAATGTACAGTATAGTGATTATAACTAATGATACTCTGTTATAACTGTAAAGTTGCTAAGAGACTCGATCTTAATTGTTCTCACCACAAAAAATGTGACAATTAAGTGATGTGAGAAAGGTATTAGCTAACTCTACTGGTGGTAATTATATTGCAACACATATATGTATCCAATCAATGCATTGTACCCCTGAAACACAGGGGTTACACAGTGTTATTTGTTAATTACATCTCAATTTAAAACATGGGGCATCTAGATACATATCAGAGAGCAGTTTACTCCCCGTTGGGAGAATGGAATGATGGCCGTCTGAGAAACCTGATAATAAAGAGGGGGAAGGGAATTCAGAGGCCAATCCTATGTAACAGACTCTGGGAAAGGCAAATAAGTAAGGCACAATATCTGAACTATATAAATAATGCATTGATAACTTGAAACGAGGCCTTCCCGGAAACACCTATGCATTTCTGCTTGGGGATATGTGATTCTGTTTAACCTCTCCCATTACTTACTAACTCAAGTGGAATTTGTTTCAAATTAATGACATGGAGGGATTTCAGTGGTTTGTTTGGTCCACTTTCTCTCTCCTCCTGAGAGAACATATGGAAATGAGGAGCAGTGTCTCTTATCCATGGGCTGACATGACCTCGCCATATGGACACGCTTACTCAGAATATAGTCTTGAGAAACCTTGTTGAATCTCACATATCCTCTTCACTGTCAGAGGAGGACTCGCTAATTGACAGGGTATCTCTAAGAATAGTTGCCCTTTTGCCATTCCAGAAACACTTCGTTCTCCAGAGAGAAGGTCACAAATACTTCCCCTCACTAGCAGATAGGTTTTGTGTTGACAGCTCCTGATGCCAGTGGAGATCCTTTAAATTAGTTTCTATCAAACTCTGAATATTTTAAAACATAACTTAAGGTGGGCACTCTACATAGCCCAGAGAAGCATACTCAGACAAAAAGTAATATTCTAAGCAATGCTGTATACTTGTTCTCAAGTCTTATCCCACGACAAGGCTTTCTTTTCCAAAGTGATCAGTTTCATTGAAATTTTATATTGTCCACACCCCATACCTTATATCAGTTCTCCAAGAAGGGAGTGTAGGAGTTTTCTACTTTAAGTTTAAGGAGTTCACTTTTTACCCTATATTATGCATGCAGAGATTTTAAAACAAAATTTTAACTTTTGTTAACTTTTTATGACAATGATCCATGATACCTTTATTAGCCAATATATAAAAACACAAAGAAAACGATGAATTTCCCCCAATTTCTAGAAGTAACCACTATTAACACATGACTCCAGACAGAGAGTTTTGCTACTTAAATAGATGGGTGGATAAATGAAAATAACTTTATAAAAAGAAATAATACTACACATGCTTTTAAAAAAATAAAAGGTGCTACATATTGGTTGACTTGCATTTAACAGAAGAAACATGTTATAATGAAAGGACTGTAATCTCCAAATTCCAAATAAACATTTTCCCCACTTTCTTTGCTGCAAGAAATGCTATTTCTCGGAATTATCAAGGTAAAAGATGATGAAAAATATGGAGAAATTAAAGCCATGTTATTTTTTTTAAACTACATTATTTTTTTCAATTAATAGACATAAAAGGAAATTAAAGGATAAGGCACCAGTACTTTCACAGTATGTTTAAATTACTTTTCTACTTGTGTTTGTAAAACTGACATTATATTCTAGAATTATAATTCCTATAATCCTTTAGTGCATCTTCTATGGTTAGAAGGATTCATGTTCCCTCCCACCCCCTTGCTTCTTGATTCCTCTATCCTTAATTTCTGATTTAGCAATTGTTTGGATGAATTTCATCACCTTCCCTCTCCCAGAGAGCTGCTATATGCTATTTTCCCTGAGATTTTTCTTATTTGAGAAAGTTTGCCCATTGCCTTTCTGCACTTGGAGTGATGACTGTTAGGTCGATGGCTTGGTAGACACAGGACCCTGGTCTTCCAAGATGAAGTGTTGCTGTACATTCTCTCACAGATTAGCTTCTCACTAATATGTCCCACAATATGAACCATATCATCTGAACTATATGGTTTATATTTTTTTGAAAGTATCTTTCCTGGAAACACCAATGATCCTTGTGGTGTGGCCTGGTTGCTCTCCAGGACCACAGTGGAGTATCACCTTGAGATTTCTTTTGCTTCACCACAATTCTGTGTTGGGGTCTCTAATTCATGACTCTCATATCATCCTCTTCAGTGGTTTATTCCTGTAAATCGGCCATTCCCATTTTTCAGTTGTATTGCTGGGTGACCAAGATTATATAGTAAGCAGAGGACACCACGGTGCCTATCTTTTGGGTCATCGAGGTCCAATTCTGCTGTCGTCTTCAGACCTGGTGGTGCCCAGTGCTCATTCATTCTACACTCCCACATCATTCCTGGCTTTGATAGCTTCTTCCCTTTTTTCCTTATTTGATGCTCTCTCTTTTTGTTATTTTTCCATTTTATACTAGTTTTTGGTCTACTCCCTAATTTTGGTGGAGTTTTCTTGGTTTCAGTAGTGCCAATAAAACCCAGTTATTCAGATTCTTGATCATTAATCTGCAACTTCTCTAAAACTTTATAGGGTCTATTCCCTTTGATTCTTGGCATTACAAAGTCTAGTGATGAGGTGCTATTGGTGAAAAAAGTTCTTGAGTGATTTTTCCTCATATTTTTTTCTGTTGTTGTCTCTGGAGAATTGTTATTTTTCAGATATTAGACCTTCTGGATTAATTGTCCAGTTTTCTTAATTTTGTCTTCTTCTTATTTTTCCCCTTTTACTCTATTTTGGGAAGAGTTTTTCGATCCTACTCTCCAAACTACCTGTAATTGAAGGGTATTTTTAAAATAACCACTGACTTGTTTAAGTTTCTAAGGGCTTTATTTACCTCCTATTCCTGTTTCATTTTATTCCATTCTTGTTTCATGAGTGAAATTTTTCTTTTACCTCTCCAAAGATGTAAATAATGGATTTTAATTTTCTTCCTTTCTGTATATGTCTTCTCCTACAAATCATTTTTTTTCTTTTGTTTTCTTATTTGAGTCTCTGTTCTTCATATAAGGAGCTTTCTTCAAGAGTTTGGAAATTCTCAGTTTTGAGGCTCGTGATTAAGGGGTGTGTAAGTCTGTTTGTGTGTGTGTGTGGCTAGAAGGCTAATTAGAGGTTTTGTGGACATAGTGGGCTTGTTAAACTGAACTTTACTATACGATAACCTGTTAGGCTATTTATTGAACTTAAGTTCAGAATATTTAGATCTTTTCTGTAGGGATGACTGGTTTTCTTTTTTTTTTTTTAAGATTTTATTTATTTATTTACTTGAGAATGAGAGAGAGAGAAAGAGAATGAGAGGGGGAAGGTCAGAGAGAGAAGCAGACTCCCTGCTGAGCAGGGAGCCCAATGCTGGACTCAATCCCATGACTCCAGGATCATGACCTGAGCCAAAGGCAGTTGCCCAACCAACTGAGCCACCCAGGAACCTGGGATGATTAATTTCCTTAATTAGAACTCTTCCAGTCTCCTGTCTAGAAGGTGAGTGTCTGACTCTAGGACAGTAGGACACAATGTAGTCTTCTAGGTTCCAGAAACTTTTGAGGATTTTAGAATATGAATTGGACTTTTTAACATGCTTGGATATTTAGTGCACATCATCATGTTTTCTATTTTTCAATAGTTATATAGTTCAATATATATAGTTCAATATTTATATAGTTCAATAGTTCAATAGTTATTACTATTTCCACTTCTTGTATTCTTACCTTCCTTCAGTGCTTATTTTAAAGGAGTATCTTTATTACAGTTGCAATTATGGTTGTAATAAACTTGATTGTTAGAATGGTGTGAACTTATTTGTATATATCCAACCTAATATCTTGCCTTGAAGTCTACCATGTTATTTTAATTTTACTAATTTCCCTTTTTCCTTTAAACTTGCTGAAATTTTCTCACATCTTTTCTTAATCCCACTGAATTAATTTTCACGGGCTCTGTTTTATTGCATGTCCTTTGCAATCTATTCAATCTATTCAACAATAGCCACATTAGTTAGCACACCAGACCTAACACAGAAAATAGTATTTTTTTTACATTTTTTAAAAATTTATTTTCAGCATAACAATATTCATTGTTTTTGCACCACACCCAGTGCTCCATGCAATCCGTGCCCTCTCCAATACCCACCACCTCCCACCCCCACCCCTTCAAAACCCTCAGATTGTTTTTCAGAGTCCATAGTCTTTCATGGTTCACCTCCCCTTCCAATTTCCCTCAACTCCCTTCTCCTCTCTAACTCCCCTTGTCCTCCATGCTATTTGTTATGCTCCACAAGTAAGTGAAGAATCCTAGAGGAGAATATAGGCAGTAGCCTCTTCAATATCAGCCACAGCATCTTCTTTCAAGATATGTCTCCAAAGGCAAAGGAAACAAAAGCAAAAGGAACTTTTGGGACTTCATCAAAATCAAAAGCTTCTGCACAGCAAAGGAAACAGTCAACAAAACAAGAGGCAACCCACGGAATGGGAGAAGATATTGCAAATGACAGTACAGACAAAAGGTTGATATCCAGGATCTATAAAGAACTCCTCAAACTCAACACACACAAAACAGACAATCATATCAAAAAATGGGCTGAAGATATGAACAGACACTTCCCCAATGAAGACATACAAATGGCTATCAGACACATGAAAAAATGTTCATCATCACTAGCCATCAGGGAGATTCAAATTAAAACCACATTGAGATACCACCTTACACCACTTAGAATGGCCAAAATTAGCAAGACAGGAAACAATATGTGTTGGAGGGGATGTGGATAAAGGGGAACCCTCTTCCACTGTTGGTGGGAATGCAAGTTGGTGCAGCCACTTTGGAGAACAGTATGGAGACTCCTCAAGAAATTAAAAATAGAGCTTCCCTATGACCCTGCAATTGTACTACTGGGTATTTACCCCAAAGATACAGATGTAGTGAAAAGAAGGGCCATCTGTACCCCAATGTTCATAGCAGCAATGGCCACGGTCACCAAACTGTGGAAAGAACCAAGATGCCCTTCAACGGATGAATGGATAAGGAAGATGTGGTCCATATACACTATGGAGTATGATGCCTCCATCAGAAAGGATGAATACCCAACTTTTGTAGCAACATGGACGGGACTGGAAGAGATTATGCTGAGTGAAATAGGTCAAGCAGAGAGAGTCAATTATCATATGGTTTCACTTATTTGTGGAGAAAATAGTGTTTTTACTCTTATTTCAGAGACGAGGAATGAAATCACCCGGAGGTTACATAATTTGCCCAACATTGCAGTTAGTAAGGGGAAGAGTTAGGTTTCAAATTCAGGAAATGTTATTCTATACATGTGCTAATAACCACTATAGTATGTGATGTTACATATAGCTCATTGATGTTATTATACTTCCTTATTTATAACCTGAAAAGTCCCCATTCTATAAATTTATCATTTTATTAATTGAAATCTACTTTAGTTGAATTTCTATTCTTATTATGTTCTCCAATACTATAAAACACTGATGGAACGTTGTCTTCTGTTTCTTGCTTTAATTGGCTTCTATATCGGATATTTTTCACTTTGTAGGAAGCTATGCCACCTTAATCATTACTATATTCATTATTACTACTTCAAAATGGTATTCTTTTGTAATTAACATAAATTTTCCCCCAGTATACCCATGCTTAATGTAAGCAAAGTTAATAGCTCTGATACTATGTGGGTGACAGATGTTAGTTTACCCTCAGCTTGAATACTCCATCTTTCTCTTTGAACTATCATTTAAGGGATGGGTAAGGCTTTTCCTTAAGTTTTCTTTAGTCAGTAGACAGATACCATGATGGGAGACTTGAATGAGCTTTTCTGTTCTCCACTGCTTTTTAAACAAACTACATCACTGCCCAAGATACCTATAAAGTCCTTCTCAACTTGGTCTTCCAGCCAGTACCATACGCTGGAAGATATTTGAAGTCTTTGTCTGTGCTAAAGTCCTGGAGTGGTTTGATGGACTTTTTAAAAAAAAAAACAAAGCAATTTAATGCAACCATGCTAAAAGCTGTTGTAAACATACCACTGCAGACAACCTTTCATTTGCAAAATATTCATGAATTCTCAAGATGTCGTCCACATAGATTCTTTCTCTACACCTTTTCCAGGGTAGAGATCATAGAGAGGTAAGATTGAGAAATTAGGAGTTTGGCCACCACTACATACATCTCTTTCTAGTCTGGGACATGTTCATTGCAGGTTATAGCTTGAGATTATAAACTATTTTCTTATTAGGTGAAGTTAGTAAATTTCTGGTGGCTTTTTAAAAAGTATTTGGAATTGTTTATTTATAGAGTGGAGCCAGAGGTATTCTGTAATTCAGGTTTTTCTCCACTACTTCATTTTAATTATATTGGTACTCCCCTGCAAAATCTAGTGGAAATAGGGATCAGAAAGTCAACCTGATTAAAAAGAGAGAGAGAGATTAGAGGTGATCTTAGTATAAATGGGTTGGTGAACTTTTTATTCCTGCTGGGGGCTAAGGGAAATAGGGAAAATTTTCTTTATCTTTCATCCATTGATAGGCATTTCCATACCTTAGACAATTCCTTAGTTATTGTGAATAAATGCTGGTGTGAACATGGAAGCACAAATATCTCTTTGGGATAATGATTTCAGTTCCTTTAAATATATACCCAGAAGTGGGACTGCTGAATTACATGTTAGTTCTGCTTTTGATTTTTTGAGGAATGTCCATACGGTTTTCCATAGTGGCTGAACCAATTTACATTTCCATCAACAGTGTACAGAAGTTCTCTTTTCTCCACCTCATTGCCAGTGTTTATTATCACTCTCTCTTTCTCTCTCTCTCTTTTAAATAAGACTTATTCTAACAGGTGTGATATGCTATCTCATTGTGGTTTGGGTTTGCATTTCCTTGATGATTAGAAATGTTGAGCACTTTTTCATGTGTCTGTTGACCATCTCTATGTCTTCTTTGGAAAAATGTCAATGTATATTCTTTGTCCATTTTTTAAATTGGGTTGTTTTTCTGCTATTGAGTTGCATAAGTTTCTTACGTATTGTGGATTTTAACTCCTTCTTATCAGACATGTGGTTATCTTCTTGTAATTGATTTCTAGTTACATACCATTGTGTTTGCAAAAGATGCTTGCTAGGATTTCAATCTTCTTAGATTTGTTAAGACATTTTTTTTGTGTATGTGGCCTCACATGATTTATGCTGGAAAATGTCACATGTGCACTTGAGAAAAATGTGTATTCTGCTGCTGTTAGCTGGAATGTTCTGTATGTGACTGTTAGGTCAATTTGGTCTATACTATTGTTAAAATCCACTGTTTCCTCATTGATTTTCTGTCTGGATGATCTATCCATTGTTGGAAGTAGGGCATTGATGTTCCCTGCTATGATTGTATTGTTGATTGTTTTTTTTTTTTTTCTTTCAGTTCTGTTAATATTTGCTTTATATATTTAGGCACTCCTATGTTGAGTGCATAAATACTTAACAATTGTCTCCTCTTCTTCTGATTAACTCCTTTATCATTATTGAATAACCTTCCTTATTTTTTGTAACAGTCTTTAGCTCAAAGTCTGTTTTGTCTAATATAAGCATGGCTATCCTTGGTTTAATTTTGATTTCCTTTTGCATGGCACATCTTTTTTTTCAGTCTATGTGTGTCAAAGCTGAGCTGATTGCCTTGTAGGCAACATGTAACTGCATCTTGGTTTTTTCTTTTTGTTTTGTTTTTTAATACATTCAGCCACTCTGTTTCTTTGATTGAAGAATTTAGTCCATTTACATTTGAAGTTGTTATTGGTAGGTTGGGACTATCAATGGTCATTTTGTTAATTGTTTTGTGCTTGTTTTGTAACTTCTTTGTTCCTTTCTATCTCTTTTAGTCTCGGTGTTTGTAATTTGATGATTTCCTTTAGTGGGATGCATTAATTCCTTTATCTTTTATGTATCTACTTTAGGCTTTTGTTTTGAGGTTACCATGAACTTACATAAAACATCTTTTATTTATAACAATCTATTTTAGATTATCACTTAACTTTGAACACATAAAAAAGCTTCCCCATCTCCCCTACATTTTATTTTTTTGATGTCACGATTTGCATTTTTTTACATTGTGTATCCATTAACAAATTATTGTAGTTATAATTATTTTTAATATTTTTGTTTTTATCTTCATACCTGAGTTATAGGTGACTTTCTCACCACCAGTGCAACATTGAAATATTCTGAATTTAACTGTGTAATTACCTTTACCACTGAGCTTTATTCTTTCACATGTATTCATGTTATAATTAACATCTTTTCATTTCAGCTTAAAAATCTTCCTTTAACATTTCTTCTAAGACTGCCCTAATGTGTTAGCCTTGATTGTCTGAAAAACTCTTTACCTCTACTTCAATTCTGAAGGACAACTTTGGTGGGTAGAATTATTTTGCAGGTTTTTTTGTTTTGTTTTGTTTTTATCTTTTAGCACTCTGAATATATCATGCCAATATCTTTTACTCTGCAAGGTTTCTGATGAAAAATCTGCTGACAGTCTTAGAGTGATTCCCTTGTACCTAACAAGTTGTTCTTCTTTTGCTGCTGTTAATAGTATCTCTTTTTCTTTATTTTTTTTCCCTTGTCTTTAACTTTTGACAATTTGATTATGATGCATCTCAGTGTAGGTCTTTTTGGATTCCTCTATTTGGTGTGTGTTATGCTTCCTGGATCCGGATGTCTGTTTCTTTTTCAGGCATTTTCAGCCTTTACTTCTTTGAGTAAGCTTTCTGCCCCTTTCTCTCTTTGCCTTCTGGGACTTCCTATAATGCATATATTGATTCATTAGATGGGGTCCCATTGGTCCCTCAGGCCATCTTGACTATTTTGCTATTATTTTTTTTCTTCTTGCATATCTGAATGCATCTTACTTCCCTGTCCTTGAATTCTCTGATCCTTTGTTTGTTTGACCAAGTTTGTTGTTGATTCTTATATTATTTTACAGTCAGTTATTGTATTCTTCAGCTCTATGATTTTTGTTTGGAGCTTAAAAAATATTTTCTATCTCCTTTCAAAATTCTCATTTGTTCACGTATTGCTTTTCTGGCCTTACCAAGCATCCTTATGGTCATTATTTTGCACTCTCTATGAGATAAATCACTTATCTCCATTTCATTGAGATCTGTTCTTGGAGTTTCATCATGTTCTTTTGGAACAAGTTCTTTTGGAACATATTCCTCTCTTTCTTCATTTTCCTTGATGTTGTATTAGTTTCTATGTATTAGATAAAAGGTATGCCTCTCCCAGTTTGGATGGAGAGGTCTTGTTTAGGAAACAAGTCCCATCAGCCAGTCAGCGCAAACTTGTAGTTATCTCTCAAACTTTTATGATCGTCCAAGCTGCCTTCTTTGTTCTTAGTTACCCTGTAGTAGAGGGTGTTCCAAAATTCATCAGTGTCCAAAAGGGGAGCATTACAGTCAGCACCTAGATGCAAGCTGATTAGATGTTGGACCCTGAGGCAGCAGCTGGGAAAGTATGTAGTTAATTCTCTTCTAGTGAGAAACTGACAGATGGCCATTTTTGCCTGATCCTTTTGTGTGGCCCAAGTTTATAGCAGCAAGGGTGTTCTTAGTGTGCCCATTAAGAACTGTGTGTGTGTGTTTATTTGCTCCAGTCCCATTGGACTTATGAATGCAAGCCCCATTGACTACTGGAGCCTAGCAATACAGGGTTCCATCTCTCAGGTGACTAACCCAAAAGTTGTAGCTGTGGTACCATGTGTATACACTAGGTCCTTAAATGGAATTATTGGTGACTTGATTTTGTTGTTGGAGTAGACTGGAGGGAGAAGGCATGAGAGGTGTCTGCTAACTTCCTTGGTCTCTGGGAAAGATCACAGCTGTCCTTAGAGACTTGCTAATTTAGAAGCCTGGCCCTTGGGCAGAAACTTTGAAATATGCAGATAGGCCTCTTTTAGTGAAAGTTGAGTGATGGAGATTTTCCCAGCTCCCTGAGCCCTGGGGGATAGTGGCTGTGAATGCTCATGCACCTGTTAAGAATTGCTTTTTTGCTGCAGTCTGCCAGTCTCACAGACACAAGTCCCATTGACTTTCAGAGCTAAGTGTTTTAGGATAACATCTTCTTGAAAGGTTTAAAATTTGGACTGCTACATGGTGTTCAAATCCTTCACTCCTCAGGGAGAAACTAGGAGTTGAGGGTCCCTTTCTGACTGTATGGCACTGTGTTAGAGGTAGGGTTTATGATAAAAATGTCTCTCAGTCTTTCTTACCCATTTTCATGGGGCCATTTTCTCATTCATCTAATGTGTAGGAGTGACTCAGCTAGTTTCTAAATCTCTTTCAGAAGAAATTACCTCACGTGTAGTTCTATATTCAGTGAGTCCATGGGAGGAGAGGAGCTCAGGAGCCTCCTCTGTTGGCATCTTGGTTGACTTGGAATGTCTTATAATTCTGCCCATTCGCTCATAAGACAGGTGCTAAAACAGGCATCAAAAATATGAACACTTTTTTTTTTTATCCTGGAAACTATATTTTTTAAAGATTTTATTTATTTATTTGACAGACAGAGATCACAATTAGGCAGAGAGGCAGGCGGAGAGAGAGGAAGGGAAGCAGACTCCCTGCTGAGCAGAGAGCCCAATGCGGGGCTTGACTCCAGGACCCTGGGATCATGACCTGAGCCGAAGGCAGAGGCTTTAACCCACTGAGCCACCCAGGTGCCCCTGGAAACTATTTTTTAATTGCTCTTCTCTGCACTCAGAAATATGTATTATCTTCTTACTGTACTAATAGAGTAACTTGTTATATTGTTCATAGGAAGATTCATTTAATGTCTATGTAGGTTATGGTTCCTTTGGATCATGCATCTATTGTAAGTAGATTCTCTCAGTATTCACACATGTGGTCGTGACCATTTGATGGATGATCCAGAGATGTCCAGTTATCAGTTTTCAGCTACACTGAGGGACATTTACAGAAGTAGCTGTCTTAATCGCCACACACTGAACCCTTTAAATGTGACTTGAGTGGTTCTAGTAACACTGGTGGCCAGTTTTTTACCCCAGTTTTAAGCAGAAGATTTGAGACTCAGAGAGGATAGGCCTTATGCCTAAGTTCTTGTTGTTGTTGACAAGGAGGTGAGTAAAATTTAAAAACAAGTCTGTTTTTCTCAAGAGTTCCCTATATTTTGAGGCTTTATGCTAAGAAAGATTACACTCACATAAAACACTTTAATAAAGAAATGAGTTTGCCAACATTATTCCTTAGACTTTGTATACTTCTTTTCAACATTAAAATAAAATAAAATAAAATAAAATTAAGTAAAATAAAATAAAATAAAATAGAAGTATTCAGTAGCATCTGGCTGAACTCCTAAATAACATTGTAAAAGAGATAGTGAAAGGTTGACACTAGACTTATATCTCTCATTCACGAATTTCTAAATATTATTTTGAAGCCTCCTATCCTTAGATACACATTTATTTCCTTCAGTCAATACCTACATCATTTTAAAGACAAGGCAATGGTATCTAGACTGTGATTTTTCTTATTTATTGTCAATTTCTACTGTCTTATTAACTAGTGCTTGTGTCAGAGAAAATATATTTTCTTTTTTTTAATTTTTTTTTTTTTTTAATTTTGAGGGGCAGAGGGAGAGTGCGAGCATGGGAGAAGGGGCAGAAGGTGAGGGAGAGAGAAAATTCCAAGCAGCCTCCATGCCCAGGGTAGAGCCCAACATGGGGCTCTATCTCACAACCCTGAGATCATGACTCGAGAAGAAATCAAGAGTCGGACACTTAACAGACTGAGCCACCTAGGAGTACTGGGAAAATATATTTTAAGGAATGTAACTCAATACTGTATTACATTTGCTTTTTGTCACATAAAATTTGCCATATTACCCATATTTAAAGTGTACACTTTAGTGACATTAAGTATATTCATATCCTTGTGCTATTATCACTACCATCTGTTCTCAGAACTCTTTTCATGTTTCAGAACTGAAACTCTTTACCTATTAAATGATAACTCCTGATTCCCTTCTCCCTTCCAGACCCTGGAACCACCATTCCATTTTCAGTAGGCATGACTTTGGCTACTGTAGGTACTTAGTATATGTGGGTTCATATAGTATTTTTTCTTTTGTAACTGTCTTATTTCACTTCACATATGTCCTTAAGGTTCATCCATGTTTTAGTGCAGGTTAAAATTTCTTTCCTTTTTAAAACTGAAAGTATTCCATTCTATGTCTATATCACATCTTGCTTCTCCATTCATCTATCCATGGGCACTTGGTTACTTTTACCTTTTGGAAATTGTGAATAATGCTGCCATGAACATGGTTGTACAAATATTTTTTTAATTGGCTGATTTCAATTTTGGGGGGCATATACATAGAAGTGGAATTGTTAGATCATATGGTAGTTCAGTTTCAATTTTTTGTGTTAAAACCATAATGTTTTCCATGATGGCTGCATTTTACATTCCCCCAGTGGTACATAAGCATTCCAATTTCTCCACCTCTTTGCCAACACTTGTTATTTTCTGGTTTTTGTTTTTTATAGTAACCATACTAATGGGTGTGAGGTAGTTAATAGCCTTTTTCTTTTCCCTGGACCTCACTTTTTCTTATTTGTTACTGCAAGAATATTTTCTTTGATGGCTGATACATATATATATATATATATATGTGTGTGTGTGTGTGTGTGTGTGTGTGTGTATCACATCTTTTTTTTTTTAAAGATCTTATTTATTTATTTGACAGATGGAGATCACAAGTAGGCAGAGAGGCAGGCAGAGAGAGAGAGGTAAGCAGGCTCCCCGCTGAGCAGAGAGCCAGATGTGGGGCTCGATCCCAGGACCCTGGGATCATGCCCTGAGCCGAAGACAGAGGCCTTAACCCACTGAGCCACCCAGGTGCCCCTCTCACATCTTCTTTTTCCATTCATCTGTTGATAGACATCTAGGCTATTTCCATAGTTTGGCTATTGTGGACATCGCCATTATAAACATGGGGTGCACGTGCCCCTTCAGATCACTACATTTGTGTCTCTGGGGTAAATACCCAGTAGGGCAATTGCTGGGTCATAGGGCAGCTCAATTTTCAATTTTCTCAGGAACCTCCATACTGTTTTCCAGAGTGCCTGCACCAGCTTGTACTTCCACCAACAGTTTAGGAGGGTTCCCATTTCTCCACATCGCCAACATCTGTCATTTCCTGATGTTAACTTTAGCCATTCTGACTGGTGTGAGGTGGGATCTCATGCCATTTGCGACGACATGGATGGAACTAGAGAGTATTGTGCTTACCAAAATAAGTCAATCAGAGAAAGACAATTATCAAATGATCTCACTGATATGAGGAATTTGAGAAACAAGACAGAGAATCATCATTGGGGAAGGGAGAGAAAAATGAAATAAGATGAAACCAGAGAAGGAGACAAACCATAAGAGACTCGTAATCTCAGGAAACAAACTGAGGGTTGCCGGAGTAGAGAGTGGTGGGAGCAGTGGGGTAACTGGGTGATGAGCATTGGGGAGGGTATGTGCTATGGTGAGTGCTCGTGAATCACAGACCTGTACCCTTGGGGCAAATAACAAATTACATGTTAATAAAGAAAAAAGAAAATCATAATGAAGAGAAAATTTTAAAAAAAGAGGAAGCCTATGCTTATGAAATTACTATAACAAAGTATGAGAAAGCATTATCATTTGGAATTACCCATATATTGGAGTGTTAAGGTAAACATAGTTAGAGGCACATGGGTGGCTCAGCTGGTTAAGCGTCTGCCTTTGGTTCAGGTCAGGATCCCAGGATCCCAGGATTGAACTCTGTATGGTTCTCCCTGCTCAGAGGAGATTCTGCTTTTCCCTCTCCCCCTCCGCCTCCCCCTGCTCATGCTCTCCTTCTATCTCTCTCTCAAATGAACAAATAAATAAAATGTAAAAAAAAAAAAAAAAGATAAACATAATTATTTGGGTTCCTTATTGAAAAATGCAGATTTTAGTAGCTGGAAAATTTATATTTAATCATGGGTGTTGCAGCCCCCCTCCCCCACAGTTAATAAAGTATTTAAAAAAACAAACAAACAAAAAGATTATAATCTTGTCCTATCTAACTTTCTAAATATTCATTGAAAAAATATTTTTTTTTCAGAATAGTTATATGCTCTCCAATCAATGCAGAATAAGTAATCAGCTCCTTATGGTTTCACAATTAGGTTTTAAAATTTTTATTATTGTTAATAATAGTGTGACTATTTTCTTAAATTTTACCTCTATGTACCCCCAAATAATTACATTCTAGAGGTCAAATTATTTGGCCAGTGGAAACTATTAATTTATATTACTATGTATTTAACTACTATCGAAACCCCAAGCCCTGGATTGGGATGATTGTAAGATTCAGAATAGCCATTTTGCAAATATATTGCATTCTTGTGTATTCCTTACCTCTCATCAAAAGGCTTCATGTATTTGTTTATATGACCCTAACTACTAGGTCAAAAATATCTCAGGTTGCTCATCTATATTAAAAAAAAAAAAAAAAAAAAAAAAAAAGGACAAGGAGAGGAGGAGTGATAGATGATATATTTCTAAGATCTCAACTACACAGACATTTTTACTTAATAAATTATGGAAATAGTAGGTAAACACAGTATTACTTGCTGATTTTGACTTGTTACTATCAACATCTAGGAACTTTTTAATAATTTTGCAGAATGAAAGTCTGAGACAGAGGCCATGCTGTCCTCGTCCGACCCAGTGCGCCCCAGCGGGGTCCCCCAGGCCTATGCGGCGCAGGAAGCCCCAGGGGAGACCCGCCCACCATGGTCGGGGGGGCGCTTCCAGTTCGCCCACTCGGGACTGGCTTTTGTGATACTTAGAATTCTGGCATTTTTCTATACTATCCAGCGTGATGATCTTTCCACATTTTATAGAGCAAAGACCGAGCAGTTACTGCTCGTACTGCAATACCCGTGTTTGACTAGACAATAGTATTTTTATGGAACATTTACAAAATTATATTTTTTAAAAAAACAATAAAAAATAAACAGTTGTGGGGTCTGCGCAGGGGAGCGAAAGGCGCCCACGCCAGAGCCAGAGCGCCCCCCCGGGGCTTTGCTCGGACAGATCCTGGTGCTGCTCTGCTGGGTTCCCCTTCCTAACTGCCAGGAGGAACCCCCGGGGCCCCCAGCTGCTCGCAGCGGCTCCTGACTCCGCGGTCGCCCCAGCAGCGCCGGCCTCCTCCCACCGGGGTCCTGGCCCCGGCCCTGGCCCTGCTGTCTTATCCCCAGGCGGACCCCAAGCGCTGTCAGTAGGCCGCCCCTGGGGACGACAGCTGGGGATGGAAGACGCCGTCTTGCTCTTTCGGTTCGCGGCATAAGTTATTGCTCTTTTAGAAAAACTTCATTAAAACATTTCAAAGCGAAAATAAAAAAGATTTTATTTATTTGACAGACAGAGATCACGAGTAGGCAGAGAGGCAGGCAGAGAGAGAGGAGGAAGCAGGTTCCCTGTTGAGCAGAGAGCCCGATGCGGGGCTCGATCCCACGACTCTGAGATCATGACCTGAGCCGAAGGTAGAGGTTTTATCCCACTGAGCCACCCAGGCTCCCCCCGCCCCCCCTTTTTTTAAGTTAATGAAGCCAGCGACTTCTTGTTTCATTTTTTCCAACGCTACAGACATAATTCTGTTTTCACCTTCATTACACTTTCATATGGTTTCAGCAGGGGATATACCTCCTCTTCTAAGAATCTCTGCACCTGTTGGGATGCACGACCTGTAAACGAAGAAGGATCCAGTAGATGGTCCAACTGGGAGTGAATGGGACTGAAGTAGGCATCGGCCTGGATTCGCTCTATGAGGTCATTGTCACCGGCTTCCTGCCTGACCCCAGCAGCCGCCTGCTGGGAAAGCACTCTGATTTTCTCACGGTGGTCCTGGCGGTTACCCCCAGCTCTCACGACGGCGGTGATGATGTTCTCTGCGGTCATGAAAGGCAGCTCTTGCCGAGTGCGTCGTTCAGTTACTTTAGGGTACACCACCAATCCTTCAGAAACGTTCTGCAGCGTATTCAGTATCGAATCTGCAGTGAGAAATGCCGCAGCCAAACAGCTACGTCGATTGGCACTATCATCCAGTGTGCGCTCAAACCCCTGCAGAGATGCCGTCTGCGGCGCGTCCATGATAAGGGTCATCAGGTGACGGGCGACGCTGCGGCACCGCTCTGAGCGCATAGGGTTCCGCTCGTATGGCATCGCACTTGAGCCAATCTGCTGTTTTTCGAAGGGTTCCTCCATCTCCTTGAGGTTTGCCAGGAGTCGTATGTCGGTACAAATCTTGTGCAAAGACTGTGTACCAGTGTAATTTTCTGACTCTCCAGAAGCATAGTAAGCCCATTAAGAATTTTAAAAGTACTTTCAATTGTTCATTTAGTTTTTAGTAAAATGGATATATTTTAAAATAGTATCGTAATGAACTAGACTACCTTATTCCAGGATCAAAATGGTTTGATGTATAAAGAAAATGTGCTTAAATAAAAATTAGAAATATTTTCCCTATCCCTTTTATAGTATAAATACTGAACTCTGATTCTTATTTTTTTAGTACTTAGTGGAATTTTGAATCTAAGGAAAATGATTTGCTACCATGTTTTCTGTGTAATATTAAGAAACCCTTAATATTAAGACTACTCAACTTTATTCTTATTATCACGTATCAACTTATCAGTCTTGATTTTGTCTTATATACACATTTGTAAAAACATATTGCTCCCTACAGTGAATCTATTTTAGACATACCCAGCTTGAGGGGAAGGCACCCTTTGGAATACTGACTTAAAGACTTTATTGCTGGAAAGAACATTTGACTTGTTTACCTAGTAATATAGCTTAAGATAAGAGAATTTGGTTATACTCCAAAGAATTAAATACCTAAGCTTGTAGCTTAAAATACATTATTGAACATATTTAATAAAAAAACTTAAAAACACACTGTTGTGGGATATTTTTCAAACCTGCTTTTTGTATGGTGAAATATTCCCTACTATTTTTTCCTAAAGAAAATTCTTAAAATCACAGAAATTATGTTTTTAGTGGATTTTATTTTTTTAAAAGATCTTTTATTTATTTACTTGACACAGAGAGAGCTCACAAGTAGGCAGAGAAGCAGGCAGAGGGGGAAGCAGGCTTTCTGCTGTTGAGCAGAGAGCCCAATGCAGGGCTCGATCCCAGGACCCTGAGATCATGACCTGAGCTGAAGGCAGAGGCTTAACCCACTGAGCCACCCAGGTGCCCCTTTAGAGTCTGGTGTAACACCCTGCTCTTCAGCTCTTATTTCTATATTTACATAAACTGTTTTCTCAGCATTTCCCCCCTCTATATATTCTCTAAAAGGGGGGATTTTGGGTGCAGTTGGTTTTGTGTAAAATAGACTGCATATTAATAAACCAGGCTTTGTTTGATGTGGGAAGCTGTGCATTATCCCACAGCTGCCTAATAGTGAAACAAAAAAAAAAAAGAAAGAAAAAAGAAATTTATTTATATATATATATATATATATATATGTTTGAACTTGGCTGCTAGCAATAGATGTACCAGGAAAAATGTCTTCTCTGTTGGGAACAAAATTGTTCCATAACTTTTAATTTTGGGAGCCCCAGTCAGAGAAGTGTTCTGGAATCTTTCGAATTTAGTTCAGTTTGATTCAGGAAACAGACTGTGGATGGTAGTCAGCGAGATACAGATGTGTAAAATAGCTTTGCTCTTTGGAAACTTCAGGCATGGGGTGTGGGTGGGAAATTGTTGGAGTGTTTTCCACACACTGGGAAAACTGCATGGAAAAGCATAGAGTGATGAACCAGTACAGATGAACAGGGTGGGTTAGGGAAGTTTCTCAAAAGAAATGAAAACCCCAGCAGGTTCTTGAGGGATATTTAAGCAAAAGAACTTGCCATACTGATGCGTGGGAGCAGGGACATCTTAAATACTGGGGACATGCTACACAACAATACAGAGGTAAAATAACAGATTATTTTTTTAAAGGAATCACAACTATTTTGTTATTGAGCATAAAGTACAAAAGAGAAGTCAGCCCCCAAGCCTTTGGTGGTTCTAATGTAATTTTTTCCCCAGTCTTATTTTACTAACTTCCCTTTTGCTTTGTATGGGAAACACATAGTATGTGGAACTAGACAGAGACAGACATTTGACAAGTGTTTTTATGCAACAATACTTAGTCTGATAAAGGGTCATGAATTGAAAGTAGTGTACAGAATCAAAAAACTATTTAAGAGGTAAGGACAGAGGGATTGATGACTGGTCATAGATACACAGATAATTAAAAGGGCACTGTCGTCTTCCAGATTTATGATTTGGGTGATTGGGTGTCTAATAATGGCAAGGAGGGAAAAGAGGACAAAGGTCAAGGTTGTTAGGCGGGAATAACAACTTTGATTTTGAGTTCTTGGGATTGAAGTATTCATTGATATTCACAAGGAGATATGTAACAGCGAGATGGGTACTTCATCCGTGCATGTACACACACACCGATGACGCTTGTAGAATCTAGTGCGGTCTGGATGTGAGGACGAAGGTGCTCTTGAAAGACCCAAATGGAGGGCGCC
Source organism: Enhydra lutris kenyoni (assembly GCF_002288905.1). Lineage (NCBI taxonomy): Eukaryota > Metazoa > Chordata > Mammalia > Carnivora > Mustelidae > Enhydra > Enhydra lutris. The sequence continues at coordinate 5,065,592 of NW_019154177.1, forward strand.
TGGGTGGCTCAGTGGTTAAGTGTCTGCCTTCAGCTCAGGTCTCCATCCCGGGATCGTGGGGTCAAGTCCCAAGTCCAGCTCCCTGCTCAGAGGCGAGTCTGCTTCTCCCTCTTACTCTGCTGCTCCCCCTGCTCGCTCTCTCTTTCTGTGTCAAATAAATAAGTAAATAAAATCTTTTTAAAAAATCCAAAAGTAGACAGTAAACTCTGGCTGTATTTTCTTAGATTCCGTACTTGTCGGTTTGGCACGCACTGATTACACGGCCAAACTAATGACCTGGGTGGTTTCCGTCCTGCGGTCTAGAACCAATTCTCTGCACCTTTTCCTTATCTAACAAACACACTGAGCCCATATCCCCGCCCCCCCCCGCCCCCGCTCAAAATCAACCGAGGGGTCTGGGGCGGGGGAGGGTGGGGCACCTGGGTGGCTCATTCCTTACGTGTCTCCCTTCGGCTCTGCTCCTCATCCCAGCATTCTGGGACCAAGGCCTGCATCAGGCTCCTTGCTCAGTGGGAAGCCTGCTTCTTTTTCTCTTGCTCCCCCTGCTTGTGTCTGCTTGTGTTCCCTCTCTGGCTGTGTCTCTCTTTGTCAAATAAATAAATAAAAACCTTAACCACTCCACCCCAGAAAAAAACAACCCAGGGCCAGGTAGCAGACAACCAGGAACAGCCCAATCCTAAACTGTTTATCCCATAGAAAACCCCAAAAGAAGTTCTAATCTGGGCTTTCCCCTCACTCCTCCTAGCAAAATGTGGTGTTTCGGCACGTGGTCTTGCAGGGTACGGTGTGCCCCTTTCTCATGGAAAATGTAATAAATACTTCTTTCAAAGGCCTTGTTTCGTGTTTGTTACCGTACCTGGGAATAAATACTGAAGCAAGCCATCAGGGAGAAGGGGAGAAGTGCGGGTCAAAGAGGGAAGCCTGAGGAACGGAGGGTATCTGGGCATCAGGGAATAGAACTAATGATGTGAGAAGGACCAGGAGAGCTAAGCTTTACTAGTAATATTATTTATTATTTATAAATAAAGATACTTGTTAACCACATCTGTTAAAAGTACCCACTGATTTGCAAAATGAAGTTATCAATAATGCCATTAGTAAGGGTTTCATGGATACCATAGGATCCAATGATTAGAGCCTCTATATGGATATCAGTTTTCCCTGCTACTATTTCTTTCCTCAGATAAAACTCACCTAAAACTGTGATTTCTGGTCTTTAAGTTCATTAAGTCTAAACCATAATTTGCGCTCTTTGGGATACTTAGGTAAATACACTATATATAATACGTGCCCTCTCTATATTTAGATACGAAATTTCTCAACTGCAGTGTGATGATTAGAGAAAGAAAAAAAAATATGTGAACTAAATCGTAGACTTAAAAAAGGTTTTTGGAAAGAATCGAGCGTCTGAACAAAATTATCACTCAACTTGAAGTCAAATTCAACAGGCTTCCTGAAATTGCACAAATTTAGAAGTCTGGACAGCATTTAACAATGTAATTAGGCTTCCTAATTTTAGAGGGGGAAATGAAATTTGAAAAAGTTAACTTGCCTAAGGACCCATGACCCCAGGTGTTCTGGTTATTTGCACAAAGCTTTCCCTCTAGTTCATAGCACATGGCCTTTGAATCATTTTCTGTTAATTCTTTTATCTGGTTTACTCCCCTTCATGAAAAATGTCTGACATTATCATAATTATATGATATGAGAGATTAATCCTTACTTAATATTCCATTTGACAATAGATCCTTCTTTTCTTCAGGACAAAAACCAGCCCTCCTCTTCTCCCCGCAGTCTTATTTTTAAAAAACAACCATGGCATTGTCCTGTTATCTGATTGCGGTTGGAGCAGCATGGGCAGTGAGGTAATGACATACAGACGTTTTTTAGGATGATGGCGATGGTGAGGGCATTGGAAAATTTTACAAGAGGCATGAATAGATAGGTAATTGATCTCTGTTTTCCCACCTGACCCAAATGCTCCCATAGGGGAAAAAAGAGTCCTGGATCTTGTCCTATATTTGATAATTTAAATAAGTTTTTGACTATTAGTGATATTTGTTTCAGATTGTGCATTTTTAAGGTCCTCCCTCAAAAATCACCAACTTATAATAATTATGGCAAACTGTCCGTTTTGCCCTAATAATGAACAAAAATGCTTTCTAAAAAGAACTTTGACTGGCTTTGTCTATTTCCTTCTTTTCTTAAAACCTGTCCCCATTCCAACATCCTCTCTGTTTTTATGTTCCCTTCCTGTTTTCCTCAGCTTAGTGGAAGTAAATAGCTATTGATTACAGTTTCCCCAAACAGTCTGAGCAGCGGAGCTAAACCTGGCTCAGAGAAAAGAGGTTGTCAAATGAAAACAAATTACTTCCAGGCTTGATTTTAATCAGATAATTGTATCTTGAGTCCCTCTAATGAGGCTTTTGAAAGTCTCTCAAAACTATAACAAGATTGAACAAACATTCTGCTGTGGGATGTGTTTCCTCATCAAGCTTAAAAGGAAAGATGGAAGGAAAGAAGAAAGGAGGGGAGAAAAGAAGGGAAAGAGATGGGAAGGAAGGAATGAACAGAAAGGAAGGGAGGGGGGAAGGAAAAAATAGTGGAGAAGACCTTCACCCTCTAATAATATTGATTTAATTTTGTGTTTTTTAAACAAACTGTTCAGTAAACTGTATTATTTTCATCTATTTTGTGGGTTCAGTCACTTTTGAAAATTTTGAACAAAACTGGGATTTACAGAAGTCACAAAAGCAGTATGGTTTTCCTCGCTCGAGCTTCTGTTAACATCTTACTTAGCCAGGGCAGAAGGATCAGGACCAGGAAATTAACATTTGGTAGGATACTAGTAACTCAACTAACTGCTGCGTTTGAATCGCACCACTTTTTCTGCCAATATTCTTTTTTTCTGTTCCAACAACCTCCCCAGGTTTTCACCTTGTGATTAGCTTTTATATCTCCTTACTTTCCTGCAGGCTGTGGGAATACCTCAATGTTGTCTTTCATGACCTTGACACCTTTTTTTTTTTTAAAGATTTTATTTATTTATTTGACAGACAGAGGTCACAAGTAGGCAGAGAGGCAGGCAGAGACAGAGGGGGAAGCAGGCTCCCTGCTGAGCAGAGAGCCCCGATGCGGGGCTCAGTCCCAGGACCCTAAGATCATGACCTAAGCCAAAGGCAGAGGCTCACCCAGGCGTCCCTGACCTTGACACTTTTAAAGATGATGGATCAGTTAATTTTCCAATGCTCCTTAAGTGAGGTTAAACTAATTTAAACATGTTTCTAATGCTTGGCTGAAATATAAATATCCTTTCCCCTTTTCCCCCCTAATCTGGGCTTGCTTAATGTTTTCTAGTCCCCGTGCTGAGATTATACATCTTTGGCAAGAATATCACAGAAAGGATGTGTCTTCCTCACTTCATCTTATCAGAGGGCTGATAATGTTAGGTGTCTTATTGCTGGTGACATTGCCTTTGATTACTTGGTTAAGATGGATTCTATTCGGGGCGCCTGAGTGGCTCAGTGGGTTAAAGCCTCTGCCTTCGGCTCAGGTCATAATCCCAGGGTCCTGGGATCGAGCCCCACATCGGGCTCTCTGCTCAGCGGGGAGCCTGCTTCCTCCTCTCTCTCTGCCTGCCTCTCTGCCTACTTGTGATCTCTGTCTGTCAAGTAAATAAAATCTTAAAAAAAAAAAAAAAAAAAAAAAAAAGGATGGATTCTATTGATTTTCCCACTGTAAAGTTACCATCCTAACCTGTGCGGGTAATAAATAACTCAGGGAAGATACTTTGAGACTTCGTGAATCCTGCTTCTACTCAAACATTTGCCTCTGAATGGAGTGCTCAGCAGGAGCTGGTCTGCAACAATTACTATTGTGGTGTTTGCCTCCTGGTACTTTGTTTCCTCTTTGCTTTCCTCTATATTTTTTAAGAGATTTTATTTATTTTTTTGAAAGGGAGAACAACGAGCAGGGGGAAGGGAAGAGGGGGAGGAAGAAGCAGACTCCTCATTGAGCAGGGAGCCCAATGTGGGGCTTAATCCTACGACCCCGAGATCCCAGGACCCTGGGATCATGACCTGAGCTGAAGGCAGATACTTAACTGACTGAGCCACCCAGGTGCTTTCCTATTTATTAACTAGAATTCTATAAGAACTTTCCCTTCTCTCCTACTTAATTATTTTTGATATATTTTGAGTCTAGTCTGTGGATAACTCTCCTATTACGTATTTTATCATTCAGATTATTCCAGCTGTCTATATTAGGAGTGTCCCCAGGTTGGCTCCCTTTGCTTGGACAAGCCCGCATCTGTTTTGAGTACATTCTTCCTTTCTGATGCGATCAGATGTGCCAGACTCATCTCGTGTTTTCTCTGCCTTAACCCTGAAGTCAGTCATTCTCCCCCAAGATATCCTGGTTCCTTCATGATGGAGAATGAGACTGAGAAGCCTAGAACTCGTGTCAGTGTTTCTAGGTCCTTCTAGAAGGCAAAGCTGGGATGTATTAGTCTGCATTAGTTTCCAAGGGCTGCCACAACAGTACCCTCAATCTGACAACTTAATGTGTTCTCTCAAAGTTCTAGAGACAGAAGGCTGAACTATTGAACTAACTTTGTATTTTTGCACAAATGCCCCTTGACATAGTATATCATTATTAATCATGTACTGATTAATGTATTATTAAGATATTGATTCTGTTTGCTAATATTTTCTTTAGAATTTTGAATTTATTTAAGGAGAAATATTGGTCTGCAGTTTTTTCTTTCTTCCTCTTTCTCTCTTTCTTTTTTTTACTATCACTATCCGGTTTAGGTATTACGGCTTACAAAAAGGAATCATATAGTTTTCCTTCCTTTTCAGTGCCCTCGAATAATTCAGAGTATTAGAAATATCTGGTCTTTTGAAGAATTTAGCAGAATTTCCCTGTGAAAACATGTAGGCTTTTTTTACAGGGTAGTTCTTTAACAACTTTTTGTCCTTTCCGTTAATATCTGGAATTTCATCTGTTTTATATGGAGAGTAATAAGTTAAAATTTCTTATCAGCAAGACTAAGACAAGGGAAAGGGGACTGATACACTCACCTTAGGCACAAAGTGTAATGGGGCACCATTAGTAATCAAGGTAAAACTTGGTAATCAAGGTAAAACAATCTTTTACTGCAGTATTTCAAAAGATTAAACCAGCAAAGTATAGCCTATGGGATAGCCTTCTGTTTTCATAAATAAAGTTTTATTGGAATGTGGGCCAGGATTACAGTGACATGTGTAAGGCAGGGTTGTAGAAGCGAAGAGCCAGATGCTGTCTTTCCTTAAAATTTTATATTTGACCATCATGGACTTTAGAATGCTTCTGATTATATTAGACTTGATCTTATGGACACTGATTGATCTCTGCCCAAGTCTTACCTGCCTCGCACAAGTCAAGCCAGCTCTCCGAATCTCCCCCCATCACCTGCATCTCCTGCAACTCTTGCCTCATGAAAGTGGTGACTTTGTTTTTTAATTTTTGATAGCTCCCCATTAAGACATACTTTGAAATTCCTCCTGTGTGCTTCTTGCTCTGATCTACCCAGTTACTTGTCCTCTCAGACTTAGAGTGAATTTACTTTTCCTGGTGGTCATACCTGTTCTCAGTCAGGCCCCTTGGGCTGAAGTTTCTGCTCTGATCCCCTTGGTGGTTTTGGTTCTGTTTCTCAATCTGCGCCGCTGGTCCTACCAAGGGCAGAGATGGGGCGGTACCACTTGAGACCAGCACTTGCTTGTCTTTGTTTTTCTCTTTTGACACGCACTTATTTTGCCAGTTTTGCTTTCTGTGTCTTTGAGTAACTTTGAGAGTGTGGTCTGGCTTTGAATGTTCGTCGATGTGGTTATTTCATATTTCTGGGGAGGAGGTTCGGAGAAGTTGTTTCTTATATACCTGCTGTTGCCTGCAGCTACTTGGAAGTCTCCTGGCCATGACTGCTAACATTATAATTATAATTATGATTCTTTACAGTGGTATTATGGACTCCCAAGTGATATGCAAACAAACTAACAACATCAAAAATATCAAGATATTTTTTGATTGTTCACCTGAAACGCCTGAAGGTGACTGGGGCGGTAGCTGAGATCCTGACGTGTGAAACTGGGCAGAGCAGGTGTCCCTGTAACAGAACGATGACAGGGCGTGCGGAGTTAGGTTTGATTTCCAGGTTAGGGCACATGTTTTGAAATTGAACATGTCTCTGTTGGAATCGCCAGATTCACAATCCGAAATGAGTCACTTAACTCTCCTCCATGTCCTTTTTGTCCTCTACAAAATCTCTGGGGTTTGGGAGAGACAATCTGATCACGTATTAAAATGATCTCCCAAGAGTGCTTAGTGCAGTGTGTGTTCAAAAATCCTCTTGAATTTACCATTTTCGTTTTTCCTTCCTGACAGTTTTTGTTGGTATAAAAGGCGGTCTGGAGAGTTCCTTCTTCCTCACATTCCTGTGTTAGAAAGATGGTCTTTTCCCCTCTTTTGACACAATTTTCTCACGACGCTCCCACTCTGCCAAACACTGAGTCAGCACTCCTCCTGCATTCGGAGATCCACGATTATGAGAATAAACTTCAGTTCCCACTGTGCGGTTTTCACTGCGTAAAAATTACATGCAAGTATGCAACCTGGCATGAGTTGGGATGTGTGTGGTTTAGAAGTTCTGCCCATTTTCTCTTGTCAGCTGAGTCCCCATCCATAGATTCTTCTAGACATCCAGAAACCTACCCCAGTGCAGTCCTGCCTTTCATCTGGTCCATTGGGCACTGCTGAGGGCAGCTCAAGACCATTCCCTTCAGTTCCCTTCCCCTGCAGACATGTCAGCTCCCATCAAGGAGCACAGGTGCAGAAAGGGTCCTGACCTTGTCCTGCAGAGTATAAAGTTACTGTAGCAGCTGCGAGTATGTAAGACGATCAGCAGAAACTCCAAGCAATCTTACTAGGGACCGAGCTGTGATGCAGTAGGGTCACAGAGGAAGAGGGGTTCATTCTTCCCGGGGTTTGGAGCAGGGACAGAAAGGCAGAGTTGTGGGAGCTGGTCGCTGGGAAACGAGGAGGATTTTGCTGAAATGAGATGATGGGTGGTGGCAGGTTCATTGTGATGGCCTCTGGTTATGTATCAGTTGGTGGTTTTTGAACAGAGCCCTTGAAGGTCTTGATTTCCCTCCGAGGACTTGAGCTGCTGTGGAAAGGCTGAAGTTGGATGGGAAAGAGAGGTGATGGAGGGAGTGTGCAGACTGAACATATGTGATCGTAGGCCAATTCTCTCACGTTTTAAAACATCATCTACCAAGCCGAGTTTCAAAGATCTAGCTGATCTATACCCTAAATAGTCCCGTTGTCTAAAAGCTCCCAGTTGCTTAAGATACTCAAGCTTTATTTTCTTCTTTATCACTTTCACTATTTGTCTTCCTGTCTGCCACCTGTCCCGTTTGTCTTTCCTTTAGCCGGGCTCCTCTTACGTACTTCATTCTGATCATTCCGGCTTTTCCTCCCTCCGTCAGCTCTCTGCTCACCTAACACATAGGAGCACTTTCCATTAGGCAGCCTAATTGGATCGAGAAAGCATCGCCAGTGTTAAAGAAGGGCATGAATGAGGCGGTTATTAGGGAAATTCTGGCCCAGAGCAGCTTATAAAGCTCGACATTCTCCATTGTTTGAAATAAACTTTCCTCATTACTTTTTTTTTTTTCTCTTTAGTCTCTTAAAAAAATCACGACTCTGCAGAGACTTTTGAGGAAGAACAACTAGATCTCATCATGCTATTTTCCAGCTGGATGGGAAAGCAGAGGGTAGCCTTAGAAGCTTCTGGCTGAGGATGAAGAAACCCGTGTCCGTCTGCTTTCCCAAAGGCTCTGCCAGTTCTTTCCCCTCCCAACCAATGGGGCTTCAGGTGACTAACAGCGTCTTGCATGACCGCGTGGAGATTTAAGGGCTCGTAATTACAGCAGCCAGCGTTATAAACCATCCGACATTGGTGCCATACACCTCTGTGCTTTTTTACCTGCTTTCTTTCCTTTAAGGTTGGTAAAAAACAAAAACAAAAAACAAAACAACAACAACAAAAACAGTTTCGAACCATCTCTGGGAATAACTGTGTTGCTAGAGACTAAACCAACAGAGGAATCTCTGAATAGAGATGCTCTTTGCTTGCTTGCTTTTTTTTTTTTAATCATTTTTTTTAATTTATTTTCAGCATAACAGTATTCATTGTTTTTTGTACCACACCCAGTGCTTCATGCAATCCATGCCCTCTCTAATACCCACCACCTGGTTCCCCCACCTCCTACCCCCCCACCTCTTCAAACCCTTCAGATTGTTTTTCAGAGTCCATAGTCTCTCATGGTTCACCTCCCCTTCCAATTTCCCCCAACTCCCTTCACCTAACTCCCCTTGTCCTCCATGCTATTTGTTATGCTCCACAAATAAGTGAAACCATATGATAATTGACTCTCTCTGCTTGACTTATTTCACTCAGCATAATCTCTTCCAGTCCCGTCATGTTGCTACAAAAGTTGGGTATTCATCCTTTCTGATGGAGGCATCATACTCCATAGTGTATATGGACCACATCTTCCTTATCCATTCGTCCGTTGAAGGGCATCTTGGTTCTTTCCACAGTTTGGTGACCGTGGTCATTGCTGCTATAAACATTGGGGTGCAGATGGCCCTTCTTTTCACTACATCTGTATCTTTGGGGTAAATACCCAGTAGTGCAATTGCAGGGTCATAGGGAAGCTCTATTTTTAATTTCTTGAGGAATCTCCATACTGTTCTCCAAAGTGGCTGCACCAACTTGCATTCCCACCAACAGTGGAAGAGGCTTCCCCTTTCTCCACATCCCCTCCAACACATGTTGTTTCCTGTCTTGCTAATTTTGGCCATTCTAACTAAGGTGATATCTCAAAGTGGTTTTAATTTGAATCTCCCTGATGGCTAGTGATGATGAACATTTTTTCATGTGTCTGATAGCCATTTGTATGTCTTCATTGGAGAAGTGTCTGTTCATATCTTCTGCCCATTTTTTGATATGATTATCTGTTTTGTGTGTGTTGAGTTTGAGGAGTTCTTTATAGATCCTGGATATCAATCTTTTGTCTGTACTGTCATTTGCAAATATCTTCTCCCATTCCATGGGTTGTCTCTTTGTTTTCTTGACTATTTCCTTTGCTGTGCAGAAGCTTTTGATTTTGATGAAGTCCCAAAAGTTTATTTTGGCTTTTGTTTCCTTTGCCTTTGGAGACATATCTTGAAAGAAGTTGCTGTGGCTGATATCGAAGAGATTACTGCCTATGTTCTCCTCTAGGATTCTGATGGATTCCTGTCTCACGTTGAGGTCTTTTATCCATTTTGAGTTTATCTTTGTGTATGGTGTAAGAGAATGGTCGAGTTTCATTCTTCTACATATAGCTGCCCAGTTTTCTCAGGACCATTTATTGAAGAGACTGTCTTTTTTCCACTGTATATTTTTTCCTGTTTTGTCGAAGATTAACTGACCATAGAGTTGAGGGTCCATATCTGGACTCTCTACTCTGTTCCACTGGTCTATGTGTCTGTTTTTATGCCAGTACCATGCTGTCTTGGTGATCACAGCTCTGTAGTAAAGCTTGAAATCAGGTAACGTGATGCCCCCAGTTTTATTTTTGTTTTTCAACATTTCCTTAGCGATTCTTCTGATCTTCTGATTCCATGCAAATTTTAGGATTATTTACTCCAGCTCTTTGAAAAATACCGGTGGAATTTTGATGGGAATGGCATTAAAAGTATATATTGCTCTAGGCAGTATAGACATTTTAACAATGTTTATTCTTCCGATCCAAGAGCATGGAATGGTCTTCCATCTTTTTGTGTCTTCTTCAATTTCTTTCATGAGTGTTCTGTAGTTCCTCGAGTACAGATCCATTACCTCTTTGGTTAGGTTGATTCCCAGGTATCTTATGGTTCTTGGTGCTATAGTAAATGGAATCGATTCTCTAATTTCCCTTTCTGTATTTTCATTGTTAGTGTATAAGAAAGCCACTGATTTCTGTACATTGACTTTGTATCCTGCCACGTTACTGAATTGCTGTATGAGTTCTAGTAGTTTGGGGGTGGAGTCTTTTGGGTTTTCCATATAAAGAATCATGTCATCTGTGAAGAGAGAGAGTTTGACTTCTTCATTACAATTTGGATACCTTTTATTTCTCTTTGTTGTCTGATTGCTATTGCTAGGACTTCTAATACTATGTTGAACAAGAGTGGTGAGAGTGGGCATCCTTGTCGTGTTCCTGATCTCAACGGGAAGGCTGCAAGCTTTTTCCCATTGAGGATGATATTTGCTGTGGGTCTTTCATAGATAGATTTTATGAAGTTCAGGAATGTTCCCTCTATTCCTATACTTTGAAGCGTTTTAATCAGGAACGGTTGCTGGATTTTGTCAAATGCTTTTTCTGCATCAATTGAGAGGACCATGTGGTTCTTCTCTCTTTTCTTATTGATTTGTTCTATCACATTGATTGATTTGCGAATGTTGAACCATCCTTGTAGCCCAGGAATGAATCCCACCTGGTCATGGTGGATAATCTTTTTAATGTGCTGTTGGATCCTGTTTGCTAGGATCTTGTTGAGAATCTTAGCATCCATATTCATCAGTGATATTGGTCTGAAATTCTCCTTTTTGGTAGGGTCTTTGCCTGGTTTGGGGATCAGGGTAATGCTGGCTTCATAGAAAGAGTCTGGAAGTTTTCCTTCTGCTTCAATTTTTTGAAACAGCTTCAGTAGAATAGGTGTTATTTCTTCTTTGAAAGTTTGGTAGAATTCCCCAGGGAATCCATCAGGTCCTGGGCTCTTGTTTTTTGGGAGGTTTTTGATCACTGCTTCAATCTCGTTACTAGATATCGGTCTATTTAGGTTGTCGATTTCTTCCTGGTTCAATTTTGGGAGTTTGAAAGCTCTTGGAGCTCTTGGTTTTAGTATCTGAGATGTCTTTATTTTATCTTAATGTTAATATCTGAAAATGTCTTTATCTTATTGATTAATGTTTTAATGAATGAAAATGTCTTTGTTTTATCTTAATGTCTTTATTAAATCTTAAATATTTTTGTCTGGGTGTAGAACTCTGGATTGGCTAGGTTATTCTGATTTTCAGTTCTTCGCAGAGGTCTGGTCTCTGATGTCTTAGTCGAGATGTCTGTGATTAATGACATCACTGGTCACCCATTATTATGTGTTCCTGGTGACTTAACCATCTTTTTATATGGGTTGCAAGAGTGGGGTTTTCATTTTATTTCTTCTGTTTGGAATTTGCTAGGCAGCTCATGAGTGTAAATGTATGTCTTTCCCCACATTTGGAAGTTTGGGTCCATGATTACTTTCAATATTTTTCTTTCCCATTCTTTCTCTTCTTTTGTCTTGGGACTCCATTTACTCAAACATTAGATTTCTTGCTATTATTTTACAAGACCATGAGATTCTTTTTTTCTTTTTTTTTTTTCATTTTTTTCCAATTTCCTTTCTGATATAGAGGTCTTTTGTATTTTTATTTTTTCTTACTTTTTTGAAGGGCTTAGACAATACAATGTTGGGTAGAAGTGATGATAATTGATACTGTTGTGTTTTCCTGATGATATAGGTGGAGAATGAGGTCTTTGTCATCAAACATGAAGTTAGCTACAGGTTTTTCATAGATGTTCTTTATTAAGTTGAGGATGTTCCCATCTGTTACTATTTTGCTTTTTTGTTTTGTTTAGTTTTTTAGAATTTATGTTGGAGTTTGTCAAATAAATTTTTTGGCATCTATTTCAGTAATCATGTTGCTTTTTCCTAAGTTTGTTAATATGGTTGATTTCCTCATGCTAGATAACTCTTTCATATCTAATATAAATCTCACTTAATCACAGCCTATTAATATTTTTATGTATTTTTGAATTAGCTTTGCTGGAATTTGTTTAGAATTTTTACATCTATATTCTTGAGGGATATTAGTGTGTAGTTTACTTTTCTTACAATTAATTTGTCTGTTTTTTGTCTCTGGGTAAAGCAACCATCAAAGAATAAGTTGGAAAGAAGAACTTCTTCAGTGTTTCAGACTTTATGTGTAATAGGGAGTTTCCTTCCTTCAGCACATGGTCTCTTGGAAAGCTCTGTGGGCTTGAGGTATTCTTCATGGAAAGGATAAATATAAATTAAGTTTTTCAAAAAAGATATAGGGCTATTCAACTGACCTGTTGTTTCTTGAGTGAGCCTTGGTAATTAATTTCTTTTAAGGAATTTGTCCATTTCATTCAAGATATCAAATTCAAAGGCATAAAGTTGTCCATAGTATTCTTCTATTAGCCTTCCAAATCCACGGACTCTGCAATGTGACTCCCTCTCTTTCTCAGTCTGTGATTCGTCTGTTTTCTCTTTTCCTAGTCTGTCTTTCTGGAGGTTTATCGATCAACTTTTTAAATTTTCATTTATTTTCTTGATTTTCTCTTTTTTATTACACTGATACCCGCTCAGATGTTTATTATTTTATCTTTTCTCCTTATTTTGAGTTTGATTAGCTCTAATTTTTCTAGTTTCTTAAGGTTGAAGCTAACATGATTTATTTGAGACCTTTGATTTCTTCACAGACTGTTCAGCTGGGATGAGGGAGAGTTAACAGTAAACACAGCACATAATAATTCCAGGTCAGAATGCGAGAAGCACTATGAAAAAGAATGTAGAGGTTGGTTAGAATCCACCGGTGCATTGTCCCTGAGACGGGGTGTAAATTTCAAAAGGGTGCTCAGTGTAGGCACCGTTGAAAAGCTATGTTCAGGAATACTTAAAGGAGGGGAGAGAGTTACAAAGTTAGTCCTCCCTCCGGGGGAAAGAAATTTCTAGAAAGAAGGAAAAATCAACACAAAGACTCTAAAATGACACAAAGCAGGAGTTTTTAGTAAGAGCAAGGAGGCGAATATGGCTGTAGAGTGAGAGAGGAACAGGGTAGCACATGGAGAGTTGGGATTTTGAACGGGGAAGGTGTGTTACAGTGCATACATAGATCATGGATCTCCACCATTAAGAGTGTTCTAATGGGTCCCATGGTGGTCATTTTTAAGGTAGACCCTTAGAGGATATAACCATCCTCCTTAAAGCTGGCCTTGCAGGCCAGCCCTAAAAGGGACAAAACATGAGCTTTGGGCAAAATTGGAAAACTGAATGAAAAATGCCTGTTGTCTCTATAGACATTAACCACTGTATGTTTATAATTTTACCACTCACACCAACTCCCCTCATTTTTACCTTCCCTTCTGATTGAATAATTTAATCTTGGCTTTTTTAGGGTAAATAATCAATTTCCTTATTTGAAAGAAAAATGAAATAGAGTTTGCCCACATTCTGCTGAAATACACGTTTTTAATGGATGAAATGGGAAAGTTGGTACTTGGATGAATGCATTGATAATTTCTTTTAAAGGATCAAATGAACATTTTGAAGGAGTAAATGTGAAAGAATGTAAAGATTTTTGTCTCTGAGCTTCTAAAAAGGGATGGCACATTTAAAATAATTTCACGGTACACCTGAGCATTGTATTTCTACTATTTTCTCCAATATATAGACTTTTCCAAAGTTTTTGATCATTGCCAAATAAGTTGCTAAATGGAACAGGTTTTTTGGTGCTTTAATTATGGCCAGAGGACAAAGAATGTTGTTTAGTATCTTGCGTCTGAAAACTGCATATCCTTTCTTAAAAAAATTTACATATATTTGGCATGTGATATCCTATTAGTTTTAGGTACACAGCATAGTGATACATTATTTTTATACATTGCACAAAGTGATTTCTGTGATGTCCTTTTTTACTTTATTTATTTATTTTGGGGGGGGGGGATTTTATTTATTTGACAGAGAGATAGAGAGAGACCACAAGTAGGCAAAGAGGCAGGCAGAGGAAGAGGGAGAAGCAGACTCCCCGCTGAACAGGGAGCCCGATGTGGGTCTCGATCCCAGGACCCTGAGATCATGACTCAAGCCGAAGGCAGACGCTTAACCAACTGAGCCACCCAGGTGCCCCCATGATGTCATTTTTATATTCATCTAAGTAGTCCCTTCCATTCTGGCAGTGTCTTTTTTTCCCCCTAAAGATCTTATGCATTTATTTGAGGCAGAGAGAGTGCACAAGCAGAGGCAGAGGGAGAGGGAGCAGCAGACTCCCCTCTGAGCAGGGAGCCGATGTGGGATTTGATCCCAGGACCCTGGGATCATGACCTGAGCCAAAGGCAGATGCTTAATTGACTGAGCCACCCAGGCGTCCCCTGGATGTGTCTTACAATGCCATTTGTAACTGTGGAGGAGAAAAAACAACAAAAACAAATAAATGAAAAAGCAAGCCAACCTTTTCTGATTCTTTTAAAGATTCCACGCTTAAGGCAGGGTCTTCTGCAAGTGGCCTTCTGAATCAACAGCTTCAGCAGACACGCAGAGGTGGCAGTGCTGTGACATGTGACACATTAGGGAGAAGATTCAGGTGTGCATGCCGTCTTACCTGTTGTGCCTCCTGCGGCACTCGGTTGCCCGCTTTGGGTTATGCACACAAAATACTGCCTTTGAACAGAGTTTTGCTTCGTTTTGTTTTTGATTTTGTTTTTGTTTTAAAGGATTGGCTTAACCAAGAAATGTTATATCCACAATCATTCATGTTTGTCACTACACCACCCCCGTGTAGGACAATCCTCCTTCCACATAATGCTAGAAGCCATGCCCCACCCTTGGGCGGCTCAGTCGGTTAAGCAGGGGACTCTTGACTTCCACTCAGGTCCTGATCTCAAGACTGTGAGGTCCTGATCTCAAGGCTGTGGGATGGGGGCCCTCTCGGGCTCCTCACACTCAGCATGGAGTCTGCTTGAGATTCTCTCTCTCCCTCTGCCCCCGCCAAGTCATGCTCTTGTGTTCTAAATGAATTAATAAAATCTTTAAAAAAATACTAGAATCCATCCATGTTGAATATAGAGGAAAATAAGCAGGTGAAAATAGCATTCATTCCCCTGAATTCATAACTATAATGATAGTGATGGGGGCAACCAGAGGTTTGTTTTATTTTTTTTTAAGATTTCATTTATTTATTATTATTATTTTTAAAGATTTTATTTATTTATTTGACAGAGAGAGATCACAAGTAGACAGAGAGGCAGGCAGAGAGAGAGAGAGAGGGAAGCAGGCTCCCCGCCGAGCAGAGAGCCCGATGCGGGACTCGATCCCAGGACCCTGGGATCATGACCTGAGCCGAAGGCAGCGGCTTAACCCACTGAGCCACCCAGGCGCCCCTATTTATTATTATTTTGACAGAGATAGTGAAAGACAGAGAGAGAGCATGAGTTGGGTAGGTGGGAGGGGGGAAGAGACTCTCCGCTGAGCTGGGAGCCTGATGTGGGGCTCGATCCCAAGACCCTGAGATCACAACCTGAGCTGAAGATCTCTTCTACTGCAGATGCTTAACGCAGTGAGCCCCCAGTTTTAAACCACAGTTTAAAAAACAGGAGAAGGTACAGTGTGACTGAGTTTGGGGAAAAACAAAACAAAACAAAACAAAAACACAAACAAAAAAAAACCCCGACACTGTTATAACAGGACTAACAATTAATGCTAGTTAAGTCTTACAGAAAAGTTTTGAAATTGTGCGAAAGTCTCCAAGTCAAACATTCGGTAAACACTCAGGCAATTCAAAATCTTTGGATCAAGTGAATTTTAAACTGTGTTTTCTACTGTTGCCACATCGGGTCAGCACAGTAGGAGACAACTCAGAATAGAGACCACCTCTGTCCATTTCATCTTAGGCAAGATAGGAAGGATGTGAGGTCCACAGGAGTCCTTAATCCCGCATGGAGTGTTCTACCCTGTCCCGCCATCTTGCCTTGGGGCTGCTCTGGTTTTCTCTGAGATTCAGAGTGAATAAATGACTTGTCAGTATCACTCAGCCACTGTGTACCCATCTCAGGACTCAAACCAAGACACTGTTGCTAAATCCTGTTCTCTTTGTCCAGCACGCTCGTGTGCTGACATCTTAGAACACCGGGCCCGTTTTTAGCCCACCTCAAACAGTGAAAGCGACAATTGTCTCCTCCTCTCCCTCTCTCTCCCTCTCTCTCTCTCTTTTGGTCCGACTTTCCTGACCTAAATATTTACCATTGAGTTCAACTCATGTGCTAATTGTGGATTCCAGAGCTCTGGGAGAGAGGGTGGCTAGACACGTGGGGAGTTATCAGATCATCTACACTGGTACACTGCTGTTTGAACAAACATGTTTCAGGATCTCAGCATCTTCAAACATCACACCAGGATTCTTTGGGGGGCGTCCTTGGTATCTTCGTGTCGCTGCTCCTTCCTTGTTCCGTGGGCAGCCCTCTATCTAGTAAGGGACATGTGGCACTAGTAATAGGAATCCTAGCTAATAGCCAATTTTTCTTTTTTTAAATGACATTACTTTCGTGGGCACACAGTGGCAAGAATATTTAGAATTTTATGTTTTTCCTTTTTATGAAACTATGTACTGTCTCTCTTAACTCATTTTCCCTGTGAATATATATGTGGTGCCAGAAATTATATTTAAACTACTTACTTATTGAAGTAGTTACTGCAATTTTCAGGCTTTTCGTGTGAAGGCATTTTAGATGTGGTGCATTTAAGGGTTTAAAAGCGGCAACCAGGCACTTTCCACATCTCCCCTTCCAGTTGCAGCCTCAAAATTTGAAATCCTTCTTATGTAGAAGGACAAAGAGGCAGGGTCACCTACCTGTGCCTTGTGCTTAAATTGAGGTGGGCTAATTCATGTCTTTTCCCTCTTTTTTTCCTTGAAGATAACTGCTATTTTCACCACAGAGAGGAAAAAAAGGTTTTACTGTACATTTCTATAATGGAGCTAAAGGAGTCCGGTAGCTTGTCGGAACTGAAAGGTCTAATTAGATTCTACTTTAATGTAAGATCTTGGCTTCAAGGTACTTAACCACTAAAAGAGAGAGGGCTTTAAAAGAGGAAGCCATAAAATGTTTAAATAGGAGCATCTTAAGGGTATAACTAGGAAATAAAAATACAGCACACCCTATAAACTGGGGATTTTCTAACTCATTGTGAAAACTTTTTTTTTTTTTTTTTCCTTTTCTTTCATGCTTGTTTCCATTCCGGCTATATCCTGGCCTCATAAAGGAAAGGGTGATAAAAAGAGGTGAGCTATGGGAGAAAAAGATCCCTGTGAGATCTCCAATTTTAAAATAGAAGCAAACTGTTCTAATATATTAGTGATACAAAGAGATTCACCACTTCCCCTGCCCCTTCCAAAGAGCAATATTCATTCCTCCCCTCCATGTTTCTGTGGATAAAAGATTTTCTTTTTCATTTTCTAATTTTTCTAGGCCAGCAAAATAGACACTCTTAATGAATGCCCTTGTTAAGCAAGATGTTGTCCACATGAAATTTGGGGGCAGATGTTCGTGAAATGTATCTGCAGAGTGAGAATTACCGATTCGAAGTATTCCGTGATCCTGTGATTGTGTGCCCTGAAATCCTAATTCTTTTAGGCCCCTTGTGAATTGGGACTTTGTTGAGGCAGGTGAGACCTATAACCCCTTTACCTACCAAGTAGTTAAAACAGCCGTCTGTTGAAGACAGAGTTAAAAGCTCCAAGGCAGGGGATTTTCTCAGACGTGAGCTGTAGAATCTGGAATTCTCTTCTACTCCAGGATTAATTTTGTAATTGAAGAGCCTTCCTGAACCCTTCCACTGTGTAATTTTGTAAGCTCGCGTGTTATTGTTCTTTTGCTTTCTTTCCATTTAAAACTGCCCCATGCCTTTTATTGTGATTCTCATAGGACTGAAAAGAGAAGTTTCGTGAAAGGACATGGTTTCTAGCTTCCAAGCTGTCGTCTGTTAGGGATTAATTTGGTTCTTCCTCTGTTTTCAAAGAAGTAGAATGTGAAAGAATCCTCTTAAAGGAATGCAGTGATGAAGAACTTCTGTTTTGTTGGTGCCTGTAACTTTTTTCCCTCTTAAAATAATATTTTTGTCTGGGAACTTAAGAAAGGGCACTCTACTAGCTTTCAGGAAATATTTATTGAGAGTTGTTATGTACACAGCACTGGGGAAAGAGTAAAATATAATATTAAATAAATATAGATTGCTACATTAAAAAAAATACCTAGATGGGTTGAGGCAGTCTAGTGTGGTATGTGATATGCTATATTTTTTTCTTTTCTTTTCTTTTTTTTTTAAGTTGCAAAAATGTATCCGAGTTCATATACACACAGCTGCAAGTTTCCTCCATTGCTAATATTAAGGTGATACGTTTGTTGCAACTAATGAACCTGTGTTGATATATTATTACAACTCAAACCCATACTTTATTCCAATATTATGATTTTTTCTTGAAAGTCCTTTTGTTGTTCCAGCATCCTATATAGGATCTCACATTACATTTAATCAGGGTATTCTGTAGGCTTCTTTAGACTGAAAATTTATGAGACTTACCTTGTTTTTGAAGACTTTGACAGTTTTGAGAATTACTGGTCAGGTATTTTGTGGAATGTCCCTCAACTTGTTTTTGTTTTTGTTTTTCTGATGTTTCTCTCATGGTTAAACCAGGTTTCTGGGTTTGGGGAAGAAAGATCACAGAGGAGAACCATCTTTTGTTGAGCGTAAATATGTGATACATGTTCAAAACTTGACTTACTACTGTTGTTAATAATCTTTTTTTTTTTTTTTTACGTTTTATTTATTTGAAAGAGAGAGAGAGAGTGAGTGAGCATGAGTGAGGGGGAGGGCATAAGGGAGAGGGAGAAGCAGATTCCCTGCTGAGTGGGGAGCCTGAGAGCCCGACATGGGGCTCAGTCCCAGGACTCTGGGATCAGGACCCCAGCCAAAGGCAGACGCTTAACCAACCGAGCCACCCAGGTGCCCCTGTTGTTATTAATCTTGAGCACTTGTCTGAAGTAGCGTTTGTCAGTTTCGCCCTTAAAGCCCCTTTCTTTCTCGATGTTCCTGTCGTCTTTGGAAAAAAGTTACCATGTACAGCTCACACTAACAGGTGGAGAATTATGCACTAACACTTTAAGAAGTGAGCATTTATCAAAATTATTTGGAATTTCTCTGTTTGGGAGATTTGTTTGTACTCCGTTTATTTATTCTACTGTGGATTTGTATCAATATGGACACAAGGATATTTACTGTATATTTTGGGTTATAACCCAATACTATACCATTTCATTACTCCAGTTGTCCCAGCTTTAGTTATTAAGAGATTTTTCAGTTGGTTGCTGTGTCCTTTGGACATTCTCTCATCATTGTGTTATTTTTAGGACATCTTTAAATTCTAGCACAGCAGGAAGCTTCACGTTCATCTTCCATATTCTCTGCCTCAACCCTAGAACCATCCTCTTCTCCAAGGAGTCCTTATTTCTTTTGTTGATTCACTCTTTGTACTGAAAAGTTCTATGGGTTTTAACAAATGCATAATATTGTGTGTCCACCATGCTAGTATCATATAGAATAGTTTTGCTGCCCTGGAAATGCTTTGTGCTTTACCTATTCAACCATAATACTCCTAAAACCTTGGCAACCACTGACATGGTTTCCATCTCTAGAGTTCTGAATTGGAATCCTACATTAAATGGCCTCTTCGCACTGGCTTTATTCACTTAACAATGCCCATTTTATAGCACCCGTATCTTTACAGGGCTTGATAGCTCATTCCTCTTTGTTGCTATACTATTTTGAATTTCCACCAGCAATGAATGAGAATTGCTGCCGCCCCTCATTTTCATCAGCAAGTGGAATTATCGGGCTTGTTTTTTTTTTTTTTTTCCCTCTCTCTCTCTAGCTTTTAGCCATTCTACTAGATATGTAGTGGTATCTCATTGTTGTTTTAATTTGCATTTCCCTAATGAAAATGTTGTTGAGCATCTCATAGGCTTAGCTGCCATCTCTTTATCTTCTGTGCTGTTTTCTGTTCAGATTATTTGCCCATTTTTCAAATAGATTTTAATTTATTGCTGAGTTTTAAGTTCTGTATTTTTTCCAGATGTAAGTTCTTTACCCAATATGTGATTTGCAAATATATCCTCTTGATCTGTGACTTGTCCTTTTATTTTGTTGGCAGTGACTTCCGCAGAGCAAATATTTTTAATTTTAATGATGTCCATCTTCTCAGTTTTTGTCATGGATCATGCTTTGATGTTGTATCTAAAACTCATCACCAAACTAAAGGTTACATAGATTTTCTCCTATGTTTTCTTCTAGACTTTTTGTCTTTTATAATTAGTTATATAGTTGATATGTTTTTAATTAATTTTTGTGTAAGTTGTGAGTGAGGCTTGTTTTTATGTTCATTTTTTGCATCTGGATACATGTATGTATATTCATTTTTTGCATCTGGAGATTATATATATTTATATATGAGAGAGAGAGAGAAATGTTCTAGACCCATATGTCGAAAGATGCCTCTCTTCATTGTATTGTCCTTGTGACTTTGTCAAAAATCAGTTGACCACATCTGTGTGGTTCCATTTCTGGGCTCTCTATTCTGTTCCATTTATCAATATCTTTTCTTTTGCCAATACCACACTATCTGGATTCTGGTAGCCTGACAAGCCATGGGTAATGCGAATCCTCCAACTTTGTTCTTTTTCAGAGGACAAAGGACCTAGAAAAACAACTACCGTATATCCTTGAACTTTATTTAACTTTCAATAAAGATTGAAAGTTAAAAGACAAAAGTTAAAATAACTAAAACTCCACGGTTTGTTAACACAAGGCAAAATGAAGATTGTGAAGTCAAAAATGTTAAATGTTGGGGAGAGGGAGTAAAAATATAGAGCTTTGGTATGTGTTTGAACTTATGAGGAATTTTTAGAAAACAGGTTTTTAGGGCTTATTACGTAGACAACCCTGCCATCTGCAATAGAAGACAGTTTTATTTCTCCTTTTGGCCTTATTGCATCACCTATAATGTGAAGTGGAATAATAGTGGCAAGAGAGAACACCCTTGCTTTTCCCCTCATGTTTGTATGAGAGTTTTAGTCTCTCACAGTTAAGTATTTTGTTAGCTATAGACTTTTATTTTTATCAGGTTATAGATACTTCCTTCTATTCCTAGTTTTTTTTAAAGAGTTTTACTATGAATCAGTAATTTTGTCAAATGATCTTCCTGAATATGTTGATATGACCACATTGGTTTTCTTATTTAGTCTGTTAGTATGATGAATTATGTTGGCTACATTTCAAATAATGAACCAGCCTTGCATTCCAGGAATGAAATCAACTTGGTTGTGGTGATTATCCTGTTATGTGAGATTAGATAATCTCATATGTTGTTAAAGATTTTTGTCTCTGTCTTCATCAGAAATTGGTCTGTGCTTTCATTTTCTTGCAATAGCTTTATTAGGGTAATGCCATCCTCCCAAAGTCAGTTGTGAGGTGATCCCTCTTCTTTTTGGGGGGAAAAGATTGTATAGAATCACTTTATTTTTTATGTGAATGTTTTTAAAAAAATTCACTGATGAAACAATGTGGGCCAACCATTTTTTTTTTTGGAAGATTTTTAACTACTTCTTCAACTTCCTCAATAAATATTATAAAATTATTCAGGTTATCCATTTCTGCTTATCTATATATTTTGGTACTTTGTGTCATCAGATAAAAAGTCCATTTTACCCAAGTTATGAAATTTGCATTGATAAAATTGTCTGTAGTGTTCCCTTATGATCCTTTGCTATCCATGGGATCAGTAATGATTACCCCCTCCTTAATCCATGATGTGGCAAAGTGCTCTGTTCTCTCTTTTTCTTGGTTAGCATGACTAGAGTTTTATCATTTTCAAACAACCAGCGTTTGGGTCCATTGATTTTTTTAAAAATTCGTTTCCATTTTTAATTTTATTGCTTTCTGTTTAAATGTTGTTATCCTTCTTCTGCTCTCTTTAGGATCGATTTGCTCTTCTTTCTCTAGTTTACTAAGGTAGAATTGTAGATATGTATTCATTTCTAATGTATATTATTATTCTATATTATTGGTTGTTTTCCAAAAAATTTGAGAATATAGCTTCGTTTTCCTTTAGTTCAAAATACATTTTATATTCCTTTGAGACTTTCCCCTGCCCCCATGTAAGTGTGCTGTTTCATTTCCAAATATATGGGGATCTTCCAGCTGTTTTTCTGTTCTTTATTTCTAGTTTAATTCTGTTGTGCTCTAAGAGCAGATTCTGTATGATCTCTACCATTCTAAACTTATTAAAGCACATTTTATGGAACAGAATGTGGTCTATCCTTGTAAACATTCCAGGGGAGCTTGAGAAAAATATGTGTTCTGTTGTTGAATAGAATATTTTATAAATGTCAATTAGATCAAGTTGATTGATAGTGTCATTCAGGTTATCTATAATCTTACTGATTTTCTGCCTGCTTGATCTTTCAATTACTGACAGAGGGATATTGAAGCCTCCAAAGGTAACTAGGTGTCTTTCAGTTATAATCCACTGTTATTATACTGGACACTTGGCGGTGTTGCAGGATTGGAGGAGTGGGCGACGTTCTGTAATTTTCTCATTAAGACTCAGTCATTAGTGTGCCTGGGTCTCACAGGAGAAACCTACCCAGTTACTTCTGTTCCTCCTCCAGCAGTATAGTTTTCTATCTCCCATTCTCCTTCTCCCTTTCTTGTTTCCCAAGAAAGACAGGAAGGTCAGAATGGGGGACGGTTCTTTCCTTAAACAGCATTAGGTTTCAGGTTTGCCCTCTGGAGAATCCCTTCCCTCCAGGGTCTAGGCTTTTGTCAGGGTACAAAATCTGAGTGGATTTTATGATTACAGCTCTTTTCTTCCCCCAGTCTGAGCTGTAAGGGGATCATTCTCCAGTCCTCACCACAAGAACCTGGTGGGACTTCTGGAATGGAAAGCTTGTATGAGTGTGGCACCGCCCTAAGATGGCTACCCCCAACAGTTTCTCATTCTCACACTAGTCTGAACTCAATCTCCTTTTATCAAAATAGTCATTCAACTCCTCCTACCAATTGTGGATTCCAGTGGCTTCTGCTCCAGATAAGCAAACCTCAGAAGTTATATCTCTCTCAGATGCTTGTCTCTAGATTCCGGGGTGGGTGGTTTGTGCTGGGACTACAGGTCTCAGATTATTCAAGAAAAGTCACTGATATTCAGTGCATTCTGCTTGCTTGCTTGTTGTCAGGTTGGGATGGCAATTTACCAGTTCTATATGTGCTGGAGTTTAACGGGAAGCCCTGGTCCATGCTTTTATTTATCTACATCATCCTGGACTTACTATATAGTCTCTGAGCATCAATTTCATCATCATCATCTCTCTCTCTCTTTTTTAAAGAGTGGATCATGGAGTCCAAATTCCCTTCAAGCAAACACAATAGGACTCTGAAGGATTCATGGACACTCAACATGGAGATGGGCCTCAGGAATACAGGATTTTACAGTTTACACTGGTAAGCTACCATCAGTATCAAAATGTTACTCACTCCTGAATATTCTCTCCCTCCTACTTTACCTCCTAGGGGCCTGCTATCTACTAATCAAATAATTAGAATTCAAAACAGAAGTTAAGAGCTGACTCCAACAAATGAAATTTACCCATCCTCTGTGAATTCACTCTTTCTTCCTTACCTTCTCACCAACCAGTAGGCACATTCCATTAATTAGATAGAAGGTCGTGTTACCCTCATGCGAAAAATGATCAAAGTGATTGAAACACAAAACAAAACAACAAAAACAGAAAGCCAAATGAGTGTTACTTAGTTTATTTGTATGTAACTTGACATGGGTGCCTCAGATTGTCATTCATCCTCCTATGTTTCTAAGATTGGAGATGACTACATCTAGGACAACGAGAAGAAAACCAAACAGCAACACTATAAACAAAATAATACACACTAGTAGTAGTCCACTTGGCTGTTTCCTTTAATATCATCAAATCCTTAGGTGTGGGAGCTAAGAAAGGTTTGAGTTACTCATGGACATAAATGTATTTTTGTAGTTGGCCATGCCGTCTAATAATGACCTCCTCTACCTCATCGCCAGACCCAAATACAATTTTGGGGATCTTGTGTGTCATCTTTGTGATCAAATCATTTAATGCTTCTTAGTGGTCCCTTCAAACTAAACAGGAATCAAAGGTAACATGTCTTTTGTTCTACTCTGGTCCTTTCTCCCATCTCCCATAGATTATTCCTCTATTTTGCATAGCTAAAATCCGTAGAACTATCTTTGACTTCGCATTTTCTACCCTTTATATTATTCTATAACAAAGCCACAATATAGCGTCTATCTAAATATCTCTGATTCTCTCTTGCTTCTCCATTCAGACTTATTATTGTCTTAGAGACCAAGTACAATGAAAAATAATATTAATAATATTAATAATTAATAATTAATATTATTAATAATATTAATAAATAATATTAATCCCTCTTTCTTCTCATTTGAAAGAACACTGAACTATAAAGCACAATGTTTATGATGCAACATAAATATAGCTTTATTTTAGGTTACAAAAACCTAATTAATTACTCGTGCTGAAATTTGCTCTTTTTAAAAAATTTCTTTATTAAGCCCTGTATTGCTGGTGCCTTAGACAAAACTAGTGTTTTTCCTATATAGGCATGTAATAAAATGTATTAGATTATAGTTAACAGGTGATAAGATAGCAAGGTAGTTGGGAACCTGGGTAGAGGACGAGTATCCTTTCTCTGTAATCACCTGAATACAGAGGAGACCTGACAATCCTTCCATTCTTCCTCTTTCTAAATCCTGGGCTGTGAGGAACATTTTGTTGTTGTTGTTGAAAGAAATATTTTACAGGAATATGCAAAGAGGTTTATGAATCTAAATGAATTCACAAATTAGTGTTTGCTTCTATGTTTTTGATGTTATTACTCTATATTTCTTCCCAGACTAGTTTCAGAACAATGGTGCAGCAGAGCCAAAATGACCTATTTTTTTTTTTTTTTAGGAGAATTCATTAGCACATTACAAAGTCTCCTTTTTAAACTTTCTATGGCATTTTTCCACATTAACCTTATTTGCCATAATGGATTTGTGTTTTATTAAATTGTGAAAATGGCACTTTCTATAATAAGAGATCGGTTAATTTGCCATTTTACTGAAATGGCTAATGGGATGATTTTCATATTGAATTAGCATTATTACACCATAGATTTGAAAACACATAACTGACTCTCCATAATGCTTCTGTGATTGCTTGTTTATTCTGTAAGTTTTCCTATGGCAAAGTGGGCCATCTGACTCAGGGCCCGATGATTCTAGGTAGCTTGTAAAGGTGCCCATGTTCTTTATCTCTTCGCCCTTCAGTTTCAAGAATAAATTCAGACTTTTATTCTTGCCGTTTGGTTCTGATGCTTGGGGCATTCTTTGTTAAATCCTATGAAACATTTTGTTGTTCTTCTAGTTTGAGTAGATGTTTAAAACCAACTACTTAAGGGAGCTTTTTTGAAAATGGGGAAGAAAATCATCTGGAAGTTGAAACCCATTAACATTGCTTTATGCTTATAAATACATATGTACACACAAATGTGTATATATATGCATATATCTATATATATGTATATCTATATGCTAATACAAATGATGTATGCTTAACATATGACACCTTTTTCCTTTTCAAGAAAAGGAGCAAATATAAAAAGGTAATAGACACTAAGGAAAACTGGTAACATTTAAAAGCACCATGAAGAAATGGGAATTATATAGTTTTACCAACTTAGCACACCAACTGAGTCCATTCTTGGGGATTTTCCTTACCTAGGATGTCAATTTAGTTATCATAATAATAATTTATACATGGTGTAATCGCCCTTCTTCACTTAGTATTAAATCAGGGATATTGTCCTATATTATTGCTTTCCCTTAAATTTCCTTAGTTTCTCAGTTGTCATTCCAAGTTAATTCTGGTTCAGCAACAAGGTACCAGAAGTGATTGCATATCGACAAATGTGGAACAACACTTGAGAAGTAACATTTGCCTGTATTCTAATTAAATGCTTGAATGTGATCTTTTGTACATTTAAAATAACACACTTATGTGAGTAAGAGTGGAGGGTAAATGAAAGATTAATAACCCCAGGTCAGAGTTGGGTAATGGCCAAGGCAAATAATTGCTGTGATTGTAGTATTATCTGGATATGGAAAATGGTCTTCAAATTCTTGACCTGTGCCTTTAATAGAAAATGATTATAATTATGTTCTTGGTCTTATAAAATTGTGAATTTCATACAGATAGTTATTGTTGCTCTCTATACTAAGGTAGTAATGATAACAGACTTCCTTCATGACTGTGCTATAGGGTGAGTTGAATAGATGATTTCAGTATAATCTCCAGCTTATGTAACCACGTTTTATGAATTTGAATCAACTTCAGCCAAAACCATCTCATGCTTGCTTATTGTAGTGGACACTGTGAAATCAAATTTTTATCAATTTCAGTTTATGTGGATTATTGTTGCTTCTACTTAAACTTTGTGTTTTCTTCAGTGAGGAATTATTTATTTTTAATACAAATAAATGAATTTGTATTCAAATTCATATGTTGTTAGAAAGAAGCATTTCAAATACCTTGTCTCATGATTATTTGCTCTGCTCTTTTTCACAGGATTGCACTGATCAGAATTACTTTAGTAAAAGTAGTAAAAAGAATTACTTTAGTAAAAGTAGTAGTAAAGTAAAAGTGGAAATTCATGGAGTCTGCAGATCTGAAACTGGAAAAGCAGATAGGGGAATAATAACATATTGTTTTTAAAAATATGTTATTCCTCACCAATCAAAACTAAGATATTCGATCTCCTAGATCTGTTCTGAGTTTCTGAAGCACTACCATTCCTGCAGTAAAACCCATTTCCCTTTTGCTTGGGTAAGATATTTTTATTAAAGACTCTAAAAAATTTGTCTCAGTGGACAGAAAGCTAGTGAACTATTTAGATGACCTGAAATGAAATACATTTTTTTCTGATTAATTTTTAAATAATATTGCTGAGAGATTTATATAAGGCTACTAAATATTGTTTGGACACTTACATATTATCTCACTAGACATGTACCTGAGGTATCAGGATGATTCTGAGACATTTTTGGTGTAATTTTGTTTTTAAGGCTTAGTTTGAATGTTCTGGGTACTTAGTTTGGGTATTTAATAAGTGCTCAATGACTCCGTGTTGACTTTGATTAACTTCATGATATTTCTTTAACAAATATGGAAGTCTGACACAATGTCATGAAAAACTTACAGCTTCACCTTAGGAGATAGAATTCTTATAATGTGTCTTCACTGACTTCTTGGGGCCAGAGCCCTGCATACCGTGTGATGAATTTCATCTTCTCTGGATCATGAGGAATAAAATGTTATTATGATCCGATAGTATTTCTTGTTTAATTTTCAAGATCAGCCTCCCTTTTTTCAGAAACTCACAAAACCAAACCTGACCTAGGAGCATAATGAATCTTGCCCAAGGTAATTTTACATATACTATATATTCATGTACATATACACTTAAATTTTAAGGTACTTATAAAATATTGTCACTTTAAATATATTTTTTCTAAGAATTTTCCCTCCCTCTTGCATGAAGTCCATATAACTTGTTTTTCTCAGCAAAAACGATCTATCTCATAAGGAGTCCAGCGACGGAAAGCTCTGGAAAGAGCTCAGTTTCCTATTGTCTGGCACTGTTCAAAACTCAGCAATGTCCGGTTCTAGAACTTGTAAGAATTGTGAATATACTGCATCACATAATGGTACATGTTGATTTCAGTGGCCCCTTGGCTGGCTCCATTGGCATAGAACAGAAATATAAAGTAACACACATTTCCTCTGAGGTTTGTGGCTATAATGTTGGAAAATATTGACCTCAATGTCAAAGAAAAATAATTTTTAAATGAAAAATTTATCTGTGGCTAGTCTTGAGATGATTACAAAATGCTTCTATAAAATCTACCTCTTAAGGCTAGAGTGTATGCTTCAGAATAACTCGCAATTAATTTTTTGGACCTTAGGACATTCTTTGATTTTTCCATAAAAAAAGTATTCTAGGAAATCAGGTTACTTTTTTATATTATTATTACTTGCTTCCTATAAGGCTGGCATTTACTTTTTAATTTTATTATTATTATTTTTTTAAACATATATTTTTATCCCCAGGGGTACAGGTCTGTGAATCGCCAGGTTTACACATTTAACAGCACTCACCATAGCACATACCCTCCCCAATGTCCATAACCCCACCCCCCCTCTCCCAACCCCCCCTCCCCCCATCAACCCTCAGTTTGTTTTGTGAGATTAAGAGTCACTT
>NW_019154177.1:5093927-5172464 GCF_002288905.1 Enhydra lutris kenyoni
GTTTTGAAGGGGTGGGGGGTGGGAGGTTGGGGGAACCAGGTGGTGGGTATTGGAGAGGGCACGGATTGCATGGAGCACTGGGTGTGGTACAAAAACAATGAATACTGTTACGCTGAAAAAAGAGTTAAGTAACAGAGAGTCACAATGAAACTCTTAGGAAAGGGTCTTTGGAAGCAGAAGTAGAAACCATTTGGCGATATTCCATTTCTTAGATTTTGAATAGGGCGTCCTAACGTGTGCACGCCTGCTGTTGGTTGAAAGCTCATCAATATTCCACACTTAAATTTATATGTAGATTCAAAGATAAACCTCACAAGAATATATGAGTTTGTGGTAAGGATTGGGACTCAAGACTGGTTTCTTTTAATTCATACTCTTGTCTTTAATTCTGATTTACTTTCAGTCTGAGCATTGATTTACCTTTTTTTAGTGTTTTCTCACTTTGTTCTTCATAAGCCCTTTGTTGGCTTTCTAAAAGTTATTGCCACTGAATTAGATTTTAATGGAGTTAATATATCAGTATGTTATTTAAGGTTTTAGTCTGTGATTAATCCTAGAAAAGCTGGGTGAGTGCCTTACCAGAGGGCTGTGATTTCTCCAGGTTGTAACATTATTCATGTCAGATGCAAACCTATAAATACAGAGCGGCAGGAAAAATGAAGTGAGGAAGCAGGGAATCTGGGTTCTGGCACCAGAGAGCAATGGGCACATTTTTTTCAGGGGAGCTTGATTTTCAAGGGCTTCTGGTGAAGCAGATTGACTTGAATTCTGTGCAAAGATTAAGATATTATTATTTCTGATCTAACTTTAATGAGAAGTTGACAGATTTACTTTTGTATTCAACTACAGAATATGGGGAATGGAAACAAAGGGCAGATCATTGGATTATAGGACCCAAGACTTTACAGTTCTACTTGTGCTTCTCCTGGGTTGATGAAAAGTGACTGAATCTCTACACGACTCTTGTAAATAATATTCAGAGCTAGTTAAATCAGATCCCCCATGATATGAGGGTTATGAAACATGCGTTGACCTCACAGCCCCTCTCTCCATGTCTCCCTTCTCCAGGGAGCTCCTCCGCCTTCTCCTGTTTTCCTAATTCACACGTGAGGAGAGCAGCAGCAGAACATTGACCTGAATTCCCCTCTCAAACTCGGATGGCTAGCCAAACCTGAGAAGAGCTCTATAAACAATCCCATTTACATTTACATTACATTTTTCTACCCCAGAGGTGGCCTGAGAAGCTGGAGATTCCACGAGTCTGGGCTGTGAGGTCAACACAGCCTCCCACCTACATTTTCCCTTAGAAGAACATGGCGGTGATGCACATACTTCCGTCGGCAGGTCTACACCCGCGCGGGGATAGCCTTGCTCTTTTCATTTGAGATACCTGGAGCTACAGGTCACTTTCTGAACCAGCACAAACACCCTGCAGTTCTAGGTTACTCTGACATAGGTAATGACTTAAAATTCCTCTGAGCTTAGATTTTACACTTCACAATTCTCCAAATTAGCTCTTGTTATCCCGATAGGTTTCTGCCTTTTGAGCTTTTCGAGTTGCAAGTCTCTAATATAACCAGGGCACCAGAGTCCTTAATGTATGGGGTCACAACCCCCTGCAGGATGAGATGTGGGGGGGCTGTGTGTGTGTGTTAGCAGGGGTGAGGTAGCTCGTGAAATAAAGAATTGAAGACTTGTCCTACAATGAACAGAAGAAATGGTGCTGGGTATCAGCCTTGAAGGCACCAGAGGATGCCTGATCCAATCTGTACCAGACCGGAGAAACCTGTGAGAAAGGAGAATTATGGAAGATTAGACAAAGACAGTGTTTCTTTCCTCCTGACTTTTTATGTATACACTTGTACTGTGTGAAGGAAAAAAAAAAAAAATCTTTGGTTTCACATATCATGTCCTGTGTTATGTGGTTAGGTTTCAGTTTGAGAATCCGCTCAGGGAGTCTTTACTAATGTCCTGTATCTGTCAGCAGCAGATGTATTATGAACTGCTTACGGGCGTGAATGACAAATACTATTTTCATTTTATGGAATCTGAGGGCTTGAAAAAGGAAAGCACCTAGCTGTGTGCAAACATGACCGTCCTTATGGAACGCTGTAGACATTGGACAGTCCGGACCATTTTCAGAGGACATGGACATTCCTCCCTTGAACAAATCATGCCTGCTGTTTAGCAACCTTTACAGCTGGGACATGCCTTCTCAAAAAGAACTTGCTTTTAGACTTGACCAGAGTTTTTCCATTTTACTGGAAGAAATAGACTACTCTGTAGTGTTTGACCACATATATGAAACATTTTGTAGCAAAGGAATTCGTCATATGGCAAATACACTGGCTGGGTGGAGATTTCTATCCAGTTGTGCTCTTTCCTTCCTCTAAACCTCCACAGTCTCAAATAGAACTGTCTCCTCGATACTTCTTCCCTCCCCTCTGGGTTACAGCACATCACACTAGATGGCAGTAATACCCCAGTTTGGGAGTCCACTTACTGTCTCCCCTACCCCCACACACAACCATCTCTTGTCTAAAATAATATGGAATAAAACATGCAAATAAAATCTGTTCATTTTGTACAAGATTCATTCAGAAAAGCTGATATACAATTAAAGCTGGTAAGGAAAAAAAATGTATGTTAAACAATATTGAAAGCTCAGGCATTATGGGGATTTTTGTGGGGTGGGGGAGTGGTCTTCTGGTTTGTTTCTTTGTTACAGTTTTTCAGATTTAGTTTAATTACAAAAAGAAATTGGTTGGGCCAAAAATCTAAGCTTAAATGAGAAGGTAAACGTGTATTTCTGAGAAAGAAAGGAAGTCAGCCATGCCAGTCCCTTCTGGTTCTGCCACCCCCCGCCCAATTCTATGCTTCTTCCAGCAGATTGGCTATGCTTTTATGCAACATTAACCTGGATTTTCTAGACAGAGATGGTCAGATGCAAACTGAGAGCCGTATGTGCCTTGTCCATTAATAGTGAGTACGATGATTGGAAGGAAAACCACACCAAACCCAAAGCTCCTGATATAAAGAGTACCCGTTTTCATTGTGTTTGTGTAAGTCTACAGATCTGCTGAGGATTTAGAGGGAGACAAAATCAGTTTCTGTAAATTATTCTCGCTCAGCTAATCCAGAGCCCCAGAATGCCCTACTAGGTGGGCACCATCTGAGAAAAAAAAAAAATATATATATATATGTATATATGCAAAAAATGCCTCTACTTGGACTGACACTAATTCATTTTGCATATGAAGTAGTAAAAAGATAAAATGTTTTTATCAAAACAAATTTGTCAAACATTTAACTTGATGTTAGAGGAATGTTATTTTTCCCCCCTCTCACAGTTCACAGCCCTTAGCTCTATATTGGAATTCAAAGGCACTGTGCTCTCATTTTAAAGGAAAGCATGTAATCACCTTTTAAAGGTTACTACACAGAAAACTGAAGCAGCATCATAAGAAGCAGCGTGAATCCATGAGCTGATATGAAGAATGTTACTCAGCCTGCATGTGAAAATGCTTAATGCATTATTTATAGATATTGTTTTACCACGGAGATCAAGGTCATGCATTGGCCTCCTGGGCAAGGGGTCAAGTCTTGAGAGGCCATCCTTATAATCCCGGCTGACAGTTTCTTGGAGAGCCTTGGTGTACTTTAAGTAGATGTATTTTCCAACTTGGAAGGAACAGTCAAAACTTTTTTTTCCCCCTTAATTAGCTAGCTACTCATTTATCCAACTTGATCACAACTCATTAATTTTGATCAGAAGCAGCACACGGCGCTGTGAGGTGTTGCTATGTTCACATTTTCTCTCCCTGAATTTTATGAATCATTCTATTAGGAGAGGTAAGCAATTAACCTTTCCTTCAACCAATTCCTTCTTGTCTTCTACCCTTTGCCAATGATGTTTCCATATATTCCAGCATCCAAAAGCAGACTCAATTATCATGTAACTTATAAGAAGATACTGGAATCCTAGGACATTTGCTCTAGAATCTTCAAAGGCAAATTATTTCTAAATACTTTTCAAAATCAATATATATTAAATATTACAGAACTCCATGCTTTTGTTACCCATACTGGGGCCTTTTGTTGTATGTGTCTCCCTTGGGTTCTCTTGTATAATACAGAAGATGTAGACCTGCTTGTTCAAATAATCTTGGGACATGATATTGAGGTCCTGATCTCTCCTAGTATTAAACAGGCAGTGGCATATGGTAGGGGGATTAGGGAGAGTGGGTTGTCCCTGGACAGGCAATAAGGGGGGCATATCATCTGCAGAGAATTGAAAAAAATAGTAAACCGTACTAAAAATAGCTCTGGTTTTTATTATCATTGTGCACCAGCAGTTCTAAACAATGTCAGTAATAGAATAGTCTTCCACATCGAGCATATCCTGCCTACTCTCTGCCTTCCTTTGAGAGCTGCTGAAAAGGGGAAGGTTCTTAATACCATCGTACTCACTCTAAGGGGTTACATTTTCTACTTAGGCTGAAGTGTAAAAAAAAAAAAAAAAAAAAAAAAACAACAACACACAAGAGTTCTCTCATCTTGCCTTTTAATTTTTCCCAGTTCTAATTTCCTCTACTTCCTTCAGTTTTGATTGGAAGCTTTCACAGAGTATTTTTGTGAGCATTCAGGATGTTGTGGGCATTAGCACTGTTTATGAATACTGGGACATTTCTGGATCAGTCTGGGTTTTCCCCAAAATCTTGGAATCACATATATTCCTTTCTATATTTTCTGACACCCAGGATCAGTAGATCAAAAACCAGTCAAAATAACATAGATCTTTTATAGTCACAAAATACTATAAGATCAAAACATTCAGAAAGAAGCATCCCTATTTAATAGGTAATGGAATTCAGGGTAATAAAAGGTGGCTGAAGAGACTTCTGCAGGAGAAAAACTATAAAGAACTTTTCACCAAAGCTGATGTGAATCAGGTGAGCCCCAAAGCAAGCATCTCTGTATTACTGGCCTCTGTATCACTGGCCAGGTGTTTCCAGACCAATTAAAAAAAAAATCATTGAATTTACAGCAAAACCTACACATGAATGGAAAGCAGGATTGTTGTCATTTGTACATCCTGGAAAGGTGTAGAAATAGGATCCATGATGAGAAGCATGGATTTCCAAGTCATGAGCCCGAGGGTTTTCATTTGTCCTGGCCCCACCACATGCCAAATGTGTAGCATTGCATACCTGTCTCTTTAAGACTTGGTTTTCTCAGCTGCTACACTGGTATAAAAATAGTATAATAATGGCATACCGTGGCCTTACCATTAGGTTGAAATGATTTGATGTAGGTAAAATTCTTACCCCAGTTCTTGGCACATTTTCTATGTTTCTTAGCTATTTGATTCCTTATAGCTAAGGAATTTGATTCCTTATAGAATTTCCATGTGTACTGTGGGTAATGGAATAATAATTTTCTTTGGCCTAGACGAGCTATCAGTTAAGTCGGGAGTGGGTTCCTAAGGCTTTAGCAAATGGTCCGTCTAGGTCCTCACCTTATCTTTCTCTACTTACTGACTTTCTCACACATCAGTCTAGTTATTTAGTTTGGGTCTGGTTATCTAAAATACGTCCCATGTCCTCTCATCAGCTGTAAATAATACCAGGATCATACTCCTAACACAAGCGGTGGATTTTCATCAAAGAAGAAAAGGCAAGAGATTATCAGCTGAAGTAAGAGTCGCTTCCATGGGAGGGGCGCAGTTGGGCTCAGCCTTGCAGGACAGTCTGGGTTCGAACCAAGGGGAGCAGGAAGCCATTCCACTCGGGGGGTGCAGGAAGGGTTGGAGGAAGGGCGAAGTAATGGATGCAGAGGGAGAGAATGTGCGCA
Organism: Enhydra lutris kenyoni; assembly: GCF_002288905.1. Classification (NCBI taxonomy): domain Eukaryota; kingdom Metazoa; phylum Chordata; class Mammalia; order Carnivora; family Mustelidae; genus Enhydra; species Enhydra lutris. Next base: position 5,099,781 of record NW_019154177.1, read on the forward strand.
GAGGAAGGAGGGAGCTAGCATCCCTAGTGTAAGAAGTTGTGTCTTGAGTAGCTCAGGCTGGGTATTCAGGCAAGGCTGGTCATGCAGACCCTGTAACTTTGGATGAAATTCTGTTGACTTAGAGCAGGAAGCCACTTGGGGTATGAGATTCAGGGTAGGGGCTGAGATGTAGAGTAGACGCTGGGGCTAAGGTAGGAGCTAGAAGTTGCAGGTAGGGTGTGAAACTATAACTGGGGTTGCAGTAAGTTTTGGGGCCACTCATGAGTAAAAGTGAAGATACGTATGTGCACGGATGCAGATATTCAGAGCGTTCAAACTCCCTGAAGCTAGTCAATGGGTTACTGTTGAAGAGCTTCTGCCTCTCTCTCTCTGTGTATATGTGTGTATATATGTAAGTGTATACATATGGCTACAATGTATGTACACATATGCATATAGCCAAAGAGGTCACTAGTCCTGTTTTAGGGAATGCTGATTTATATGTTTGCTAAACAGAATAATAAAAATAGTAACAAACATTTATTTAACCCAGGCACTGCGCTAAATCTTTCATGTATGTTATCTACTATAATTTAAATCTAATGGAAATGGAAGAGAGAGATTACAGTTGGGGCAGAACGGGGACAGGCATCAGGGAAACCAGTTAGAAATCTGTTGACAAAATCAAACTGATAAAGCTGTGGCATATGGTAAATAGAAGTGGGAATGGATGGTTTGCCCTCCCGAGCTTTAAGTCCAAACTGAGATAATGAAATTATGATTTATTTTTCTCAAATCTTCCATTCTCCTTTCTTTTCACTCCTCAACTGGCATTCTCAGATAGAAACATCATGGTCATCACTATCCTTCCCAGGGTAAGAATGACATTTGTCTAAAGGAGATGGTGTGGTGGGGATGACTCTTTTCCTTATGTGGTGACTCCTGTGAAGGAAAGCTAACTGCTAGGATGAGTCAGTTATGCGTCAGGCATCCCATTAAAGAATAGTCCCTTGGTACAAAAAAAAAAAAAAAAAATCCCTGACCCCTTTGGCCTTTTTGTCCCTAGTTTTCCTTAAGTACTAGTTCAATCCATATTTTCAAGCTCCCAGTAGAAGAATTTTAGAAGAGACAACTAAGAAACATTCAAGGCCACTACCTATTTGCTCACCAATCTCATCTCATATTTGAGCCTTTCCATCTCTATTGGAAGAATTTAGGTTTTTTTTGCAGCAAAGGGGGATTTTAAACCATTTGAAATGGCTATATTTATACTGAGAGATGCTAAAATCTAGGCATCCATGTAAATAGCATTTTTATTATAATTTGTTAAAGGGTTTATGAAATTTGGGGATTATCAAAGTTTTAGAGATTAGAGTTCCCAAAGTCTAATGACAATAGGTTGGTCAGAGTGGACCTCATGAAGAAATGAGGAAGGGTACTGGAGCAGAGAATGGAAGGAAATGAGGGGCAAGTCATAGGAACTTTTGACAGAAGAAAATTCCAACAGAGGGAATGTCCAGAGAAAGGTCCCAAGAAGGAAAAGTGTCTGAATGTTTGGAGAAGAGAAAGGAGGCTGGCATGGAGTGCATGATGCAACAGTAAGAAGTAGTTAAGTCAGAGAGTTGGAGGGCAAGGGTGCGAGGGGGAAAGCATGTTGGTGTAGGTCATTGAGAGAAATTGTAAAGATGTTGGCTTTTATTCTGAGGGAAATTTTGTACTAAAAAACCTCTGCGTATAAGTTACCAACTTCATTCACATCTTTAGACTTGTCTACAGTAGGATTGGTACTCCTTTTCATAAATATCTGAGTAATAAATATTTTAGGTTCATGAGCCTTATGGTCTGTTTCAGCTGCTCAGTTTTGCTATTGTAATGCAAAAGCATCCATAGAACATAGGTATAAAATGGGTGTGTCTGTGACCCATTAAAACTTCATTTACAAAACATGCCAGCAGCCTAGAGGCCATAGTTTGCTGACCTTTATTCTAGACATTCACTGGGTTTATTTATAATTCTTCCAGGAAAATTTAGCTAAGGGAAAAATGGAGAAGAAACTTAGAGGGATTTGACTATCTACTATGGGTCAGCATGGGTTCTAGGTATTATATATACACACAGTCATCTATGTCCATTCTCATTATTTGTCACTTGTCCAAGACAGTTTTATCTCTCAGGAAAATAACCTCAATGGACCCCTTCCTGAATCTGTTTTGCTTGCACATCTTCTCAATGCATTCTGCCAGACTAATCTCTTAAAATATAATCATGCCAAATATTTAAAGAAAGAATAACACTAATTCCATATAATCTCTTCCAGAAGATGTCAGCTCCCAATTCATGTTATAAAGTCAGCATTATTCTGATATCAAAACCAGACAGAAAAAATATAAGAAAACCACAGAAAAATATCCCTTATGAGCATACACCACAAAATTATCAACAGAATATTAGCAAATTGCATCTAGCAATGTATACAATAAATAATATGCTAATATTAAGTAGAATTTATTCCAGGAATGTAAAAATGAATCAGTATTCCAAAGATGATTCAAAGTAACCTGAAAATTAAGATCCAAATGAAGCAAAAACACATGACAATATGCATTGATGCAGAGCAAGCATTTGACAGAACTTAATAACCACTCATGGTATAATCTCTCAGTAAATTAGGAGTGGAATGGAACATCCTCAACCTGATGAAAAGCATGTACAAGTAAACTGACTGTTAATGGTGGTGGAAGACTGAATGCTATCTTTCTCAGATAGGAAACAAGAATGTCTATTCTCACCATTCATGGTCATCATATTACTAGAATACTAGCCTGTTCAATAAAGCAAGAAAAGAAAATTAAATGCATACAGATAAGAAAGAAAGAAAGGGAACGTTTCTGTCCCTATGCGAAGATGGCAATCATATTTCTACATATGAGTAATGAACAAATCTAAACTTGTGTTAAAAATAATGACCATGAAGGAGACAGACCCAAAAAGTTAAATGCTGAGGTATAAATATAACAAAACGTGTATAGTGCAAAGTACACAATGATGATGAAAATAATCAAAGACCTAAATAAACAGAGGATTTTGGTCAGGGATTGGGATAGTCAGCATAATCCAGGTGGTGATACTCCCCCAAATAGATGTGAGGTTTAATGTAATTGCTATCATAATCCCAGCAGGATTTTTTGGAAAATATGGATAAGCTGATTCTAAAATGAATATGGAAAGGCCAAAGAAATAGAATAGTGAAAACAATTTTGAAAAAAGAGAATTAGTTTGGAGAAATCAGAATACTCAATATTAAGACTTATTTCATGGTTATAGTTTTCAAAACATTGTGGTCCTGGCAGAAGGGTAGGTACAGAAATCCACAGAGCAGGACAAATGAATACAGAGAAGCACAGCTGATTTCCCACAAAGGAAGGACTGTCTTCACCCAGTTTTCCCTACCACAGTTAATTGAATCTTCATCCTTTTATTTGGCTGTAGTCTAAGTGCTTGACATTAAACTTTTCAGTGCTGAGGCATCCTTTGAAAAAGACATTCTCTGGAATAAATATACTACCAGCTGTGTGACAGAGTTAGCAGACAACCAAATAGGCTTCCACCACCCAAGGAGTGCCTTTTTCAGAAAACCCTGGGTGACCTACATGACTGACTTCTTGAGTAATCCTGTGTCCATTCTCCCATGCCCTAATTCCCACTCCCATGCTTCAGATTAGCCAGTAGTGAGTGACCCCAGAAACTGCAAACTTCTCGCCCTTGCACCATATTAAAGGCAGAGTATCAGGTCCATCCCCTCCATCTGTCTCTCTCCCCCTGTGACATCACTGGGTGACCCTCAGGCAGGCAGGGTGCTCCACAGGACCTTCAAGTAATAAATCATGTTCCTCAAAGTTCCTTGATGGTTTCTTGGTGAAGTTCAGCCTGTGATTGTAATAAGAACTATAAGGGTGTGGACCTGGTAGGATTATTGTCTGTGGGGCTCTCCATCAGTAATTCAGGTTGGGTGAGGGCTTCAGGCACTCACAGGTGAGAGCATGACCTTCATATGCTGGGGCTGACACAACATTGGTCAAGCACAAAACTAGAGTCAGCCTTGATTCTGCTCTTTCTCTCACACACCTTTGTCTCATCTGTTGGAAAATCCTGTCCACTCCTTCTTCAAAGCATAACCAGAATCTGACTACTTTTCACCTCCTCTGTTCTTATCACCACCATCCCCTCCTTATCCAAAATGTTTTTTAAATGGTCTCAGTACTTCTACACTTTTCATGCTCAATAGTCTATTATCCATACAGTTGACCAGTTATTTTAAGAGATGGTATCAATCTTTGACTTCAAGTCTTCAGATGACTTCTCACCTCACTGAAAGTATAAACCCAAGTCACGACCATGGGCTTAAAAGATCGTGCGTGATCTGGTCTGGCCTCTCTACCATCACTCTGATCTCCATCTTCTTCCATCTCTCTGTATCGCTCATTGACTCCTCTGCCATCACACTGAGTTCCTTGATGTTTCTTGAACAGACCAAGTGCGCCTGACCCTTGTAGTTTTTGTACTTGAGGATTCTTGTGCCAAAACTGTCTTTTCCCAGGACTCAGAAAAGTTCACTCCCTTGCTTCCTCCAGGTTTCTGCCAATATGGCATCGTATCAGAGACCTTTTTCCTGGTGAACAACCTACCCCTCCCTGGCATTCCCAACTCCTCCTACCCACTTTATCTTTTTCTTCTTTTCAGTATATACAACCCACTAATGAATTACATATTTTTTTTAATTAAGCTATTCCATAAATAGAATTTAGCTTTATCAAGGGCAGAAAGTTTGCCTCTTTGTTTATTGCTAAATCTAGACTAGCCCTTGCCATATCCTAGGCATCAATACATAAATGTTCAATGAATGAATTTAATAACATCATGGCTTTGATGTCCAACTCAGAATCCATGAATGTTCTTGACAAATCAATCAAGCTCTGCCTTTTATGAATATACACTTGGAGAGTACTTTTAATATATAATTTAGTTTGTGTAAGTATCACTATTATTCTCTACATGTCTTTAACATAAGCCACTATTTCTGTCCATTCCTCCAGTTCTTTCTAAATTTTCCAAGAAACTCCATGATGCCCTGTGCATCATTTTATCTTCTTTGATTTATTATTACTACAAATGAGAGTCTAGATTTCATGCTCAATAGGCTATTTCATCTTTAGCATTTTGCCAAGAATTAATGAATGCTACTTCTGATGTGTGTACTAGTTTTTGCCATATGTTCCAATGAGCCAGTTTTAGTACAAGAATACTTAAGTCAAAAAAGAAATCAATGTTTGGGGCCTTTTTTCCCCCCCAGTCAAATGTCTTTCCTATAGCTTAGATTGACAAGATTGTTCATTTCTGGTTTGAAAAGAAGTTGGCAAATATTTAATAACAAATACCTGTTTCCTTTTCAATACATTTACTTTTTTACAGTACCACCAATTCTTTTTTTTAATCATTAGCATTTTATTGCCAAATACAGTATACTTTGTTGAGATTTGACTTCTATTTTTTTTTATTATGTTATGTTAGTCACCATACATTTAAAGACAATTGTAAAACTTAAAGCCATATGTAACAACTCTTCCATTATATAGAACTTGTGTCAAGGGCCTTTTCAACAGAGTGCAACATTTGACTTTTATGTGGCAGAGCAAAATAGGAAAAGGGATCAGAGTACCTACATAAGTTTATATAACACAGGAGTCATGAGATCGCTCTTCTCAAGGATAATGCGACTATAATGATAAACAAAACAAGACCAAAAAAAACAAAAAAACAAAATGGGTAAGCATCCATGGTGTACCTAATTCTATAGGGAATTGCTATCAGCAAAAATGCTTCTTAAGCAAAGAAAGATAATGTTTACCCTTAAGTTGTCTACAATCTAGGTCATAGGAGAAGCCAAACCCACAGCTGTCACCGCATGACAACAGATGAAAGAGAGACAAATTATTATTGAGTTTTGGGTTTCAAAGCCTTTTAGGGACATTGGGAACTTGCAGGGATTCCAGAGAACAGCCACAGAGATGATTAAAGAGTGTAAAACAGGACCTCTGAGGGTAGGTTAAAGGAATTGGGATTATTTAGTTTGGAAGCGAGGTGATTAAGAAGTGGTTTCAAAATAATCCTGAAAAATACACAGTGCTAGCTAATTGATAATGGTGGCTGGCTCTTCCCCAGGATGGGAAGCGGACAACAAAATGGTACCTGAGAGCTCGGGTTCAACATATTGGTAAGGGGGAGTTGTCTGAGATTAAAGATGGAAAGGATGGTTAAAGTACGAGACTATGTTTTCTTTTCAGTTTAATCTTTAAAAATGAGAAGAGGCAAGGCAGAGAGTGAAAGGACATCATTTTAAAAGACCATAACACTGGAGGACCTTTCAAAATATCTTCAACCTAGGTGACTCTTAGACTGTATTTACCATTTGCCAAGTCTTAACCATAGGCTCGGTGTCAGCTTTGAACAGGAAATCCTGCAACGCAGCTTTTCCTCTCATCTTTAATTTTTATATAACACTAATTATCTCTATGGATTGAAATTTTAAGTGCTTGGTATTCTGTATCCACTTATAATCAGGCACACCAAAATCATCACAAAGGAGAGCTTTGCTTGTTTTCTTTAGGAAGTATTTCATAGTTCATTGGTAGATGATGTATAGTCTTCTGGCATAGGAAGCCAGATTGGCAATAAAAATTACTTCCTGGGGGCTTATAATTTATCCTACATTTAGTGTCGCCAAATAGTTTTGGTAGAGGAAAAAAAAACAAACCTGAAGCAATCAAGCTGAGTCTCACTTTTTTACTTATTAAAGCCTAGTTAAAATAAAAGGAATGCTTAATGCAATGATTATGAAAATAAATTTTTCCAGTCCAAGGGCAATAATTCAGTTGAAAAGCTCATAAAAATGGGGGTGCTCTGACACAATTCAGCTCTGAAAGCTTGAATAATGTTTGATTTCTTCCAAACCAAATTTTAAACAGCCTAAGCAAACCCAAATTTATTTGAAAACCCAACTCCCATTGTTTACTTTTTCAGTGGGTTTTCTTCTTGGCAACAAAGAGCCTGAAGTCTTAATAAAGTTGGGAACTTACTTAAATGCAGTGAGAAAGAAACTGGGCCAATGCTTAGAGAAACTGTTTGCCAAGAAATTTTAGAACAATTGCATGTTAAGTATTGTTCCATTTCAGGGGTGGAATTAAACGTCTAGGAGTAAAACTTCTGTATACACCTTATCGCTGTAATATGTACAAAACAATCTTAAATGGAATTAGGTTTCACATTAACGAAGGGCATAAATCTGAATTTATTTGCCGAAAAGGCAAGACACAGATTCCAATAATAGTGTTTTAAAATACACTCTTGTGTCCTTACCTATATTATAGTGTTTCAAAGTAATAGAGATCTTGGCCATCAACGATATCTTCGTTAATTTCACACCGCACACGTCAATAACCAGCTAAGTGCAGCACAGACTTTCTCAATCTTTCAGCCCCGTCCACTTACCTATTTTTTTGGCTTCATTTGCCGAGGTATGGGAACCGGCTCTGTGGCGGGCCTTTAGGTGCATGAATCACGGCACGTTAGAGATAAAATTGTTCTTATTACATGAATTGCTCCCATGTTGGCAGGAAAAGAATCTTTAAAAAAGAGGTATAAAAAAGCCGCCCAGGATTAGGGGAAGGAGCTAGTCATGGTGATGATGGGATAGATGAGACTCAGAAGAGCTAAGTTTAACTGACTCCTCTACCTCTGTGTACAACCTCCTTTTCTTTTTTTAAGATTTATTTATTTATTTATTTATTTATTTCACAGAGAGAGAGAGAGAGAGAGACAACCAGGGAGAGTAGGAGAGGGAGAAGTAGGCTTCCCACTGAGCAGAGAGCCCAAATGCGGGGCTTGATCCCAGGACCTGGGACCATGACCTAAGCTGAAGCCAGACTCCCAACAACTGAGCCACCCAGGCGCCCCTACAACCTCCTTTTTTTAACATCCTGTTGCCAAATGACAAAAAAGAATATCTTTCTTCAAAAAGAGTATTTCCGGGGCTGCCTGGGTGGCTCAGTGGGTTAAGCCTCTGCCTTCAGCTCAGGTCCTGATCTCAAGGTCCTGGGATCGAGTCCCACATCAGGCTCTCTGCTAGGCAGGGAGTCTGCTTCCTCCTCTCTCTCTCTCTACTTGTGATCTCTCTCTCTGTCAAATAAATAAAATCTTTAAAAAAAAAAAGTATTTCCAAGAAAATTGGGTATCTTGTTCAACAATGCACATCAGTGCTAGAGATGTGTCATACTCCCTGATTGGAGACGGACAGTAAGAATAACCCATTTAAAGACATTTTACTCTACATTGGTTAGAATACCAAAAAAAAAAAAAAAAAAATAAGGCCATCTGGGTAAAATCATCAGATTTTTACCTCTGAAGTTTTCAGAGATATGTTCTCCCACTAAGGTTTCATTTAGGCAGAAATTAAATTTCCAGCCTTATCAGCTGCTCAGGCTTCCACGGAGTCATGCCCACAGAGCTTAATCCAGACAGCAGTGTTTTCTCATCCACAAATCTATTCTATTCTAATCTTTGGGTGTGTTTAGAAATGTGAATGTGGTATTTTCATAGGCCAGGCTGCAAATTGGAGGCATACAATGTTGGCAGAAAAAATATGAGCTCATGGGGGGAAAAGAGCTTAGGTGTTTTATTTTAAACCGACAAAGAGGATGTTCCTGATCTCAGAGGAATTCTTTGGCTCCCTATTTAATTGCTATTAAAAAAAAATGTATTACTGAGAAGACATGCACATCGAGATCCTTTAGGAAACAGAATTTTGGTATGTTTTGCATCGTTTACAGGAAGAATTAGCAGCCCTGAATTAAAGGTGATGCACAATGAATTAAATTTTAAAAGCTTCTACTGTTGGGAATCTTAGGGTGAAAGACTTTGATACATAAAGTAACAGAAAGGATAGAATGTCACTTGTCATGTGCCTACCCAAGGGAGAGAGGAAGTTGTAGTCATGTGTTTAGACCCGAGAAATTGCCAAATATCCTCTTGAGAGGGTTTGATTGGGAAGTAATTCAGGTGATACCTCAATGTACAAGATAGGAACTTAACACACACGGGAGAGTGGGAGCATTTCAGGATTATGGCGAAAACGGAAGAGAAGTTCCAAACGTGGATGGCAATGGCTGGAGAATGAGTGAAGCGGGGAAAAGGGATGTGCGCGTAGAAGACAAAGGCTCCCAGTCTCCTCCACTCTCCCTCCTATAATAACGTCTTTACTCTGTGTTTAATAAATGTTCTACGGAGAAATACAAGATGGTCATAGGTATCTGTTAAAAAGCTTAGAGCAAGTCCTGATGGACAGTTTAAAGGTAACACTTTCATGCTCCCATCAAAGTCACTGGGTGAAAAAGTAGCTTTTAACCATCATTATGTCCTGGCTGGTTTTTGTTTCTCCATATACTTGGCATCGGCATATGAGATATCATAAATCTTTTCAGGAAAGCAGTGCTGGCAGGCATCCAAGAAAGTATGTGTGAGATAGATACACATGCATGTGCACACACACACACACACACACACACACACACACACCTGTAGTCTTAAATCTATGCCAACTTTGACCTCTGTTTTATAAATTTTTTTTTAAATTTTCTTATTTCATTTTATTTTTTATTTTCTTCAAAATAGCTGTGCTAGTTATTTTACTGTTGCATACGAGCTGAATTATGAAGATGTAATAATATATTTATGCCGATGGTGTGAGTGGACTGCAGTTTATATAAAAGTTTTGGAAATAATTTCTTTGAGCGTATGGCAGGTATATCAAGCCATTTCAAATGCATTTACTTTCTTTTTAAAGACTGCCCATTATATTACATTAAATTCTATAGGCAAGTTTTAAAAACCATTTATAGTGAAATGGGTAACTCTTAAAAATAAAATAAATGTGTTTCAGTGGTTGTTAATGGGTTGTAATGATTTAATAAGTTGTGGCTAATATTTTCTGTACCTATCTCATATCATAATAACCATTCAGTCTAGCAATTGAGAAATATAAATGAACCATTAGGGCAACTTGTCCCTTTCTGCTTTTTCTATGCCCCATAAATGTGCTTTGTCCATTCTTAGTTTCAGTAATTCTAGTGTTGGTTCATCTATCATATCCCGTGGGAAAGCTATCCACACAATGATAGCTCTCAATGTTTAGCTATTTTCTTTTCTCATAAAATTTAGTCCTTAATGTATATAACAAAATATGCTGGTTTAGGTTTGTAGAGAATATTCTCTAGGGGAATAAGTGCATAGTACATTTCAGATTTATAAGCTATTTCTAAATGTTTGCAAAATCTATGGCAACATGCTCTAAATTAATGTGGTATCTCATTGAGACTTAGATCCTTAAAAAACTCCCCTTCTCTCTCTCTGTCAGTATCATGTCTCCTGTCAGTCAGTCACCTGGTGAGGTCTAAATGTGAAAGAAATCACTTTGGAGATCTTCCATCATTCTGCCTTCTTATATCTCTGATTACATATGTAGCACTTTTAGGTGGAGATATTGGCTTTTTTTTTCCCCACATGAGTTTGAATGTATTTATTTGTATTTGTCCTATTTCTGGCATCAAACATTAATCACTACAAGGGTCACCCTCTTAAGCCCAATGGCATAATTAGAGAAAATTTTCTTTTTCATACAAATGTAACTCACCTTAATAAGATCTAAATGGAAACAGGTACACTGAGCCCAAAATGAATTTGGGACAGTCAAAATGATTTATTGCCTTTATGTTATTTTGCATTCTTTTTGGAAAGCAACTATACCATAGGGTTAAAAAGTTCTGTGTCTGCAGCTGGAGGCTCTGGGTCTAAATTCTATTTACATGTCCTTTGGAAATCTAAGTGTTGTGTCCGTGTTTCTTTATCTGTGAAATGGAGCTAACATTTTGGTACATGATAGAGTTTTGGTAAATATTCAATGAGATGACACATTTAGAATACTTTTTTAAGAGTATCTAGCTCATGGGGTGTCTGGGTGGCTCAGAGGGTTAAGCCTCTGCCTTCGGCTCAGGTCATGATCTCAGGGTCCTGGGATCGAGCCCCGCATCAGGCTCTCTGCTCAGCGGGGAGCCTGCTTCCCCCCTCTCTCTCTGCCTGCCTCTCTGCCTACTTGTGATCTCTCTCTCTCTGTCAAATAAATAAATAAAAAAAAATCTTAAAAAAAAAAAGAGTATCTAGCTCATAGTTGGCATTTAATAATTAGCTATTTTTATTTGAACAATCAAGAATGGATAATGAAATGACAAGAGGCTAGTAATGAACATGGAAATGTGCACGTAGATCTCCTTGGAGGAAAGACCTGAGGCCCCCACCATTGTAAATGTGGTCAGAAGACTGCACTGGGCTGGCAGTGTTTTTTCGGATTGCTTCTGTGGCTGAGAGATACCGAATCCTTTGGGGGAAGCCATATGCATGATCAAAGCATAGGCTTTAAAAGTCTCCCTATTTAGGCTCAAAGCAGGATACCTACAACTGGTCATTTCAGCTCTGCAGTTCCCAGGGGAGTTGGCAGAGGCCGCTTCACCCTTTGCCTGCACCTGCTTCCTGCCCCCCCGCCTTCCAGAGAAGTTGAGCTCATCTCACAGGCCCTCCCCTTGCAAACATCTTGAACACTAAACTCTGTCTCAGAGTCTGCTCTCCAGGAAACCAAAACTGCAGCCTTGCTTTACAAGAGGAGTTTTTTAAAAAAAAAATAAAGCTTTTCTAACAAATATTTAATTCAAAAATATTTAAAAATGTAAAAAAAAAATCTTCCTAATTAAAAGTGTTATTTCTAGCCCAGCATACCTGTCTTTAGGATCACTTCCACTTAGGTTCCTTAGAAAATCATGTCAGTGTAAAGTGATGAGTTTTTTAAAATAGTTTTATACCATGAAGTTGCAGTCTTTTTTTTCCCTAAGATTTTTTATTTTTGAGAGAGAGAAAGAGAGAGAGAGAGAGAGAGAACGTGCATGAGTGGGGGGAGGGGCAGAGGAAGAAGCAGGCTCCCCACTGAGCATGGAGCCCAGTGCAGGACTGGATCCCAGGACTCCAGGATCATGACCCGAGCCAAAGGCAGATGCCTAACTAACTGAACCACCCATGCACCCATGAAGTTTCATTTTTTTTAAAGAGTTGTATTTATTTATTTGACACAGTGAGACACGGAACACAAGCAGGGGGAATGGGAGAGGGAGAAGCAGGCTTCCGGCTGAGCTGGGAGCCAGATGCGGGGCTTGATCCCAGGACCCTGGGATCATGACCAGAACCCAAGGCAAATGCTTAATGACTGAGCCACCCAGGTGTCCCCATGAAGTTTCATTCTTGATGGAAAGACCTATGTCCAAAATTCTGTAGAAATCGTTATTAACAGTATGCATTATAACTGATATAATTGTTCATTTCAAAGTATTCATTAATGGCTTGTTTCATAGCCAGACATATTTATTTAACTCAATTTATAGAAATGATCATCCAGAAAGGCACCTGGCAGTTCTGTGATGTCTCCTAGAATCAAAGGAATCCTAGGACAGAGTAGGGCAAGATCTTTGGAATATATAAGGACCTGGATGGAAGAGCAGGCTAACTTAAAATGCCGCTCATTGGTTAAGCATTTGCCTTCAGCTCAGGTCATGATCTCAGGGTCCTGGGATCAAGCCCCACATCAGGTTCCCTGCTCATTGGGGACTTCTCCCTCTGCATCTCCCTCCACTCGTGCTCTCTCTGTCTCTCTCTCTCTCTCAAATAAACAAATACAATCTTTAAAAAAATAAAATGTCACTCATTTATTTATTATTCACCAGATATGTATTTATTGAGCATGTATTAGATAACAGACACTGTACTAGTACCAGTAGTGAGAAAACACAGATGTGTTCCCCTGTCTTTGCAGCTATTTTTTTATCCTGTGTGAGACATATAATCACATAACTACCCACCAAATTCCAACTGCGATAAATCCTAACAGGGAAAAAGGTCTTGGTTTCCTTGAGAGATTTTGTAATGGAGATCTGCCTCATCAGGATGGGTCACAGAAACCAATGTTGACCAAGAGCCTGAAAGATGTGGAGACAGAGTGAAGACCGTTTCCTGTAAATATAGGAATGTTTCCAAAGGCCCTGAGGAGGAGACAGTTTGGCATATGACATCTGATACATGAAGGAATGAATAAAGGCCAGTTTGGCAACATCCGAAAATAAGGGGGAGGGGTTGAGGTTGAGGAGAGACTTAAAAAAAAAACAAAACGAAAACATAGTATCCTGAGTTCTTCAAATGGCACGTGACAACTGTAAGGGAGGTGATAAGAAATATATGTGTGTGTGTGTATAATATATATATATATACATATATATATATGTTATATATAATAAATACACATGTATAATTAAATAAAATGTATGGATATTTTAAATATATTTTTGAAAGATGACTGGTCAATGACAAAGCAGCCTTGCTATAAATTGGAGGGTATATAAAATATTTCTAATCAGGTTGGCTGCACAGATAGTTCCTGAACTTCTCTCCTTCTATGGACTTATGAGTCCCTCTAAAAGAAATGCAGAAGCTAGTTGAGCAACTTCTACACCGCAGAGCTAATACCCATGCTGAACTGGGTAGGAGGGGCTGACATACAGCTTCACCATAATTCCCACCCCTTGACACAGCCCCATGTTATCCGCAGGGAACACCTAGCTAATTGGCCCGCAAAATGCCAATCTCTCAGCTTTTACTTTACATTTTATTATTTTACTCATTACTCCTAAAGCATTTTAGAATTTGCATATATTTAAAGCATAATTTAAAAACAAAAACATTTTGCATTACTATGTGAATCTTAAAATGATATATGCATGGTAATCTGTCGCTAGTACCTTGTCAAGAATATTGAAATTTTTTTAGTACAGTGTCATTTTAATATTTTTCAGAAAATCATCTGCAATTTGTTGGGAAGTTGTGTTTTATAGCTAAAGAATGTTGGAATGGTTAATACATTTGTCTTTTTTTTCCATAGACCTGAGTATTTTACTTGTGCTCCGCAAGTTTGTTATTACATGTCCTTATTTTCATTTGATTCACAATATTTTAAATTTCCCTTGTGACCGATTTTTGGTTGACTCCTTTATTTAGATTTATACTGCTTCTCTCTCTCCCTCCTAACTGACATCGGTATTTAAAAGTTGGATGTCAGGAAGAGGGCTTAGAGGTGACAGGTGGAAGAGGTGGCTAAGTGACTGGTTATTCTGAGCAAATATGTGAACTGATGGAGCAGGGAAGTAAGTGGGTAATGGGGGTCAGTATTCTGTCTGAGGAGTTATTTACAGATAGCCATTGGAAGGACCACAAAAATTCCATACGTGATGGACTGGGATTGCCATGATAGCCGAGTAGCAGTGAACGCACCAAGCATTTGGAATTTGTCTTCCAAATGCCATTCTTCCCTAAAAAAGAAAACCAGGAATGCTCTGAGAAATGTCCAGAAAAGGGAAAAGAGATGAGTTTGGAGTCTCCTTCTCTTCTCAAAAGAATGAAATTGCTCAAATAACAGTGGTGGTACATAAAAAAAGACCCAGGAGTCATCTTGAAGGGGCAAATATAAGAAATTTGAGAATCAAAATACATGATGAGTCTAGCCAGTCAAATTCATTGAACGGAATTGGAATCATTCTGATATTTTAAAAAATGAATAATTATATTAAATTGAAAGGAGAAAGAAAAGTTCTTCCTTGCAGTAAAGTCTCTGACAATAAATGTAGGAAGAAATATGGACATGATGATCCCCATTTGGCGACCATCTTGGGTGCTGGCTGGATCGATCAGGAGTCACTGTGAATTATCTGGCTGGTGACTGGAAGCTGGAAGGGAACAGACTGGATAAAGATGTGGCAGGCATAACAGGCATGAGTCTTTTCTGGCTCTGGAATTATGAGGATCTCAACTACCATGGCTTACATGGCTAGAGGTATCCTAGACAGCCAGCTTGGGGCTCAGTTCTGGCTGGAGCTGTGTTCTTTTTTTCCTTCTCCATATTTTCTGGGCTGGGCTTCCATGGATAGTGCCTGTGTGAGCATGGCTGGAAGAGCTTAGGTTGATTTCAAAGTTTGCTTCATAGCTTCTGCCTTCCCCAAGGATCTGTCTTCAAATGGGCTTCCTTTGAATGAACCTCAGAAGGACAGGATGTCAGCTCTCTCTGCTATACTGTATTGTCAGGCAAGCCAGTGGGAGCCGGTGCTAGCTTCAAGGGGAAGGGAAAGAGCCTTTAGCTTTCAATAAGAGGAGTAACCCAAGTATCTGCAGCCATTTTTATCCTACTGTACTCTCTATTCCAAGTAAATTTCTTCTCCATTGCGATTTTACTCAGTAAGGGCACTGTTTTGTTTACAGTAATGAGATGTTTCTCAAAATATGTATTCCTATTATCACCCACCTAAGTCATTTTCTCTTTGAAGTATTGCATTGTGGCAATAATCTGAAGTTCTGCCAATGGGGCCAAGACAATCGGCTCTATCATTTTGATTTCATTAGTTCATAGGAACATTTGGAATTGAAGATGAGTGAAATAAAGCTTTAAAATAATCTTTGGACCTAATTGAAAAGTCATTGTTCATACGGATATAGGTAAATGTAACTTTTATAGCTACAGGTATGGAAAATTGTTATTTGAGTTGTCTGAAAATAATGGTCAACTCTTGAAGTAGATACCAATTACTTTCAGTGGATTTTGGACTTATTTTCATTTTATCTGTAATATCACCGCTGTCACTCTTATGGATGGTAAACACTGCGTTAAGTCACACATTCACTATCAACCTCCGAAAGAAACATCTTGTCAGTATTTCGCTTTTCATTAAACATGCAATTTTATTTTGTAGTCAAATTATTGAGGGAAGATGTACTGCATGCAAGTTTACAATCAATAGAGTAATTACAGGTACACACCAGAAACTGACAAATGGATAACAGGTAGTAAAGGAGTTAAGACTACTCTCATAAGCTCTGCAGGATGAAGGCTAGGCTCCCCTACTGACTTTACCAATGCCTGTAGTTTCCTATTTCTGTTGTTGTTGCCGTTGACTCTGGTGACAGGCAGCCTGGAGGCTTCACGCACATCATAGGTCTCTATGATTCGTCTCTAGCTGCTTGTGTCTGAACTCATGTTTTCAAACAGCAAGAGCCCAACATCGTAATTGAAACAGAGATGTTATATTGAGTCAGAGAAAGATGAGTTTTTGCTGGCTGTTATTACCACTGGAATAGACTTTAAAGTGAGAACCCTGTCTCCTGCCCATGTATTCCATACATGACATGATGGGCATTGGCAGAAACTGGGAGAAAAAAATAGATGTCCACCAAACACCAACTTTTTCCAGCTTTTTAATTTGTTTTTATTTTTATTGATTTATTGATTAAGTAGGCTTCACACCCAGTGTAGAGCCCAGTGCAGGGCTCGAACTCACAGCCTAGAGATCAACACCCGAGCTGAGATCCAGAGTCGGATGCTTAACCCACTGAGGCACCCAGGCATGCCCCTTCCCAGCCCTGACTTTTCAAAAATACAACTCTTAATAATGTTACTTTACAAAAATTCAGAAACCAAGAAAAGGCTGGGACAACAGGCATGTACCAATAGCATACTGAGAAATCAAGACGTATGGTCATCTACGAGAGCAAAATGAAAAGTCAATTATTCTAAGTACATTGCCTTTAGAAAGGATTGTCCCAGTGCCCTGTGATGAAGGAAATGGAGTGCATAAGAGAGGATACTGAGAAACCAAACCACATAAGAAGTTATCATCATATGCTGGGTGACAGTTGAACTGTTGATGGTAACAGGGATGGTAAAAAGTGGATGGGTTTCTATAGATGCTTTGGAAATAAAAATCAAAGGATTTTGTTCTATTTTGGAGTTGGACAGGAGTTTCACATATCATGGACATATACTGGGTGGATGACTGTTTCATTCCTTGTCAGAAAAGGTCTAGAAATGTAAGAGGACCACGTTTGTTGACATGGCTTTTACTGATTCAAGAGATGTCAGCTGAATCCGTGAATCTGGAATGAATGAGGATAGCATACTCCTAGATAACAAGTTCTTAAATGAGAACTTCAAGATTTCTCTGATGAGTTAAATTTTCTCATCCAAGTCGGAGACAAAAATGGGATTGTTAATGGCTGGAGGTGAGGGTAGAAAGTGAGAGAGAGAGAGACAGAGAGGATATAGAGACAGAGAGAGGTTAGGAGACTGAAATTAATCTTTGTCATTGCATGAGTTGATCAGCGACACGGGAGAGCACCAGGAGGACATGGGAGGTTTCTGCATTGTGATACGGTCCTACCCAGCCAAGTGCTATGAGCCTGGGTTGCTCTAAAATTCAATCACTGTACATTTAATTATGAAAAGAGGGGAAAATGCTGTCATTCATGGTCTTTGTTGATTACATTTTAAACCGATCATGTCTTTTGTGAATCAAAGTCACTTTTGTTGATTAACATTTGAAAAATACTTTTCTACACCTTGATGCACTGAGCTGAAAGCAATTTCTAGTTTCCCTGCTACTGATTTGCATTGGCTCTTTCTAGTTATTGTTCTAGACCAGGCTTTTTAAAGTGCTATTGTATTGAAGGGCAGCATTCAATAATGGGCCAAGAATCAGGGACCAAAATATTTGTGGCTTACACTCAATCATATAACCAGTTTTGAATTTTCCTTTTCCTTGCCATTGCATTCTACAAGAGGGGCCATAAAAAGAGACTGTTTTCTAAATTCCTAGATCCATTTGCAGCATAGGTGAAGAAAAACAATTGTTAGCTACAGGTCTTTATTCATTTATTTAACTACACTCTATCAGGGAGGTGTTCATAGAAAATAGAGTTCTATCATATTTGAGCTTATGAATATTGCTTCCACAGGACTAATGCTGTGGATCGTGCCGTGTGTCAGAGTACCATGTGTCAGTCTTCAATGTCACTCATATTCAAGATGTAAACAAAGAAGGATCAGAGTCAGTTACCATGGATGACATTTGTGTATCTGGAAAAAAAAAAGCTGATTGTGATAAAACTGTCCCAACTTCAAATCAGATAACATATTTCTTAGATGCTAAAACATATTTTAGAAAACCCTCGTCTGAGGACCTTCTAGGGTCAAATAGAAGCCTTATGGGCAGTAAGGCTTTCTGCTTCATCAAATGTCATTTATGTCACAGTCCTTAAAAGCTTTGCTCCTGTTTTTTTCCAACCTATTCATTTGATAGGGAAGTGCAGGTTGTTTTTTGTGTGTGTTACGCCCTCACCATCGATCTTGTCCCAAACCAATGTGGCCAAGAAAACGGGAGGTGGAACGTTATTATTTCACTAAGCTCTGATCAGACCACTGGCAATAAATTTTTTAAAAAAGAGCTTTTTTTTTTCTTTCTTCGTTTTTTAATAGTAGGCTCCACGCCCAGCATGGAGCCCAACATGGTGCTTGAACCCTGAGATCCAGATCTGAGCTGAGATCAAGAGTCAGACACTCAACTGACTGAGCCACCAGGTGCCCCAAGAAAAAGTTTTTGAAACTCAGTGTAGGGAAGATTGGGGTTAACTTGTTGAGTTATCACTGTCCTATTCACTGCATTTTTAGATTTACTTTGTATTTTCCTTCCTCTTTATTGATTAGTTAATTAAAAAAAAATTCAGGCATCACTCATCCGTATGGGTAACTCTGAAATGTCAGTATGTTAGAAGTGAAATACACAAATTCATATGCCAAATCTACAGCTGTCATTTACTTTGAAAACTCCAGGAATCTGACAGATTTGGTAGAATTCCTATGGGACGGGAAATCATTCTTTGAGATAAATCTCCGTCTTTGCAATGGACTGGAACCAGGAATTAAGCATATTCACAAATCATCAATGGTCAAAAACATTTTTTTAACATCAAACATACTTTAAAATTACAAACTCCAAATAGACATGAAACACCGTTCATGTGCCAGCTGTCTGGCTTTTGCAGGGAGGTGAGGGGGTGCGGGGACCTGCATGAGGGGGGTGCGGCGGGCTGACATCTGACGCTTGTGGGAGGCAGAAAGATGAGTCAGCTGTCCAGGTGACGGAGCGGGTTAACATGGACCTCCCTTGCGTGTGGAGGGTTATGTTGGGGAACAATGAAAATCTGTCACAACCAGGAAAACTAAGTAATTGCTTTAACCTGCTAAAGATCCCTTCTTACTCCATAATCTATTTAAGCCCTGAAGTATCATTTCCACCCACAGCAGCAGCCTCCCAGGTGGGACCGGAGACAAACACCACCTTGCTTGAAGGTCTCTGGCAGTGCTCCCTGGGAAGCTAGGGAAAAGAAATAAATTAAAGATGCCGACATGCATTTGTGAATCCAAAGATATCATCCAATATCCGCTATAATTTATTTGTTAAGGAAAGCCGTAGCTTCTCATTCATTTGAGAGGTACAGTATTGATTTTGTCCTTGACAGAATAAATATATTCCATAGGTCACCTGCACACCTTGTAAACTTATTTCAGCAGACATTTAGAGTTTTATCATAGGGCATGAAGGGTGATTTTCCCCCCTTTCTATTTTTCATTGCCGTTTTTCTTGGAAAGTAACAAAATTCAGGCTATTTTTCTATAGTTAAGTGGACAGAACCACAGATAGATCTTGAGGCCGAGGATGGGAAAAAATACATAATTGGTGGTAGTTTCCCATGAAACATGGATATGGAATGTAATTGTTATGAATACTTTCACATATAGAAATGTAAAATTATAGGAGCAGCTGGGTGGCTCAGTTGGTTAAGCCTCTGCCTTTGGCTCAGGTCATGATCCCGGGTCCTGGGACCAAGTCCTGCATCAGGTTCCTGCTCGATGGGGAGTCCACCTCTCCCTCTCCCTCTCCCTCTGCCCTGCCCCTCTGCTTGTGCTATCTCACTTTCTCTCTCTCAAATAAATAAAATCTTTTTTAAAAATAAAAAGGAAATGTACAATTATAATTCTATAATAGTCCCAAACTTTAGTTAGCATTACAATTACCCATAGAACAAGCGTGGGAGCTTTACACTGTTTCTGGTGTTTGTAGACTCACCTACCTACACTCACTTGTCAATTTGAAACACATTCATTCAGGGTACTGTCTGCTCTACAGGACCTGTTATAATTTAAAAATAAATCAGTCTTTCCTTCAATAAGTAGACAACCTAGAAAGAGAGGGAAATAATGTAAACAAAATGTTGTATTTCTATTCCATAAAACAGGGGTGCTATAGAAAAGAACACAGATTATAAAGGGAGCCTGTTCACGTCTCCCCTAAACCCCAGACTTTTCTAAGTGACATCTCCCTTGAATGTCTGACAGACGTCGCACACTTAGCATGCAGAAAGCTAGGCCCCTGACATTTCCCAGATTTATTTCTCTTCTAGTTTTCAGTTCAGTAAGCACCAACTTCACCAGGTACAAAATACGTAAAGTTATCTTGATATTCTCCCCTGCTCTCATATACCAAGTCACTCCATCAGCAAGTGCCCTGGGCTGTACCTTATCCCTTGCTGTCATTTAATTCCAGCTCCCCACTGTTTTTCACTCGAATGATGCAATGGTCTCCTACCTCACCTCCCATGCCCACCATGGATTCCCTTTCCATACCTCTAGGGCAACAGCCAGAGTGACACTATTATGCCTAACTATGCCTCATGCAGCTCAGAACTCTCCAGTGGCTTCCCATTTTGCTTTGAGGGAAAAACCCAACAATGATCCAGGATGATCTACCAAAAAAAAAAAAAAAAAATCTAGACGCCTCTTTCTTCCACTGACCTCAAATCTTAATATTCTCCATCTTGGTCATTCTAACACAGATGCACTTCCTGTCTGTTCCTCAGACCCTGCAGATGTGCTCCCGACTTGGGGGTCTCTGCTTGGGATGCTCTTCTCAGAAGTGTCTGCGTGGCTTTCTCTCCTCCAGATCTGTGGTTCACTGTCACCTGTTTGGGGAGTCCTGCCTTGACTATGCTTCTTCATATTAGTTAGGGGAGGCTGGCGACTATAATACGTAGACCAACATGCATCCTGGACCACATACCATGGGTGTTTACTCCTCCGTCTCATGACAGTGCTAGGCAAGTGCTCCTGTTGGGAAGAATTTTTTTTTTTTTAATTTATTTGTCAGAGAGAGAGAGAGAGAGAGCGAGAGAGAGAGTGAGAGAGCAAGCACAGGCAGACAGAGTGGCAGGCAGAGGCAGAGGGAGAAGCAGCCTCCCCGCCGAGCAAGAAGCCCGATGTGGGACTTGATCCCAGGACGCTGGGATCATGACCTGAGCTGAAGGCAGCCGCTTAACCAACTGAGCCACCCAGGCATCCCTTGGGAAGAATTCTTGGTTGATGGAGTACTTTTCTCCGTGAGCTGATTCCATGCTATCCTATGAGTCAACCATCCACTAGGATAGGGGTCTGCTTCCTGGCCAAATCCGGCCCACACATGTTTCTATTTTTGCCCCATGGTAATTTCTTTTACATTTTTAAGGGGTTATTGGGGGAAAAACTCAAAAATATGCAGTTGTATATACTTGTATATAAGGTTTAAGGAAACCTTAAAATTTTGTTAATTTTGGGTCAAGAGTCCAGGCAACAGATGAGAGTCAAATCAAACGTAGTCATCTAAGAGTCTTAAAGTCATATATTTTTTCTTTTTTCTATTTCACTAAACCCTTTAAAAATGAAAAGAAAGAAGAAAACCCTAGTTTGTGAGTCATACAAAAAGAACCGGAAGGCTGGATTTGGCCCAAAGCCATAGGGTGCTGACCCTGCTCGCCATTCACTCACTTTGGAGATAAAGTCGTTTTTCTAGGCTTCGATCCCAACAGACAGAATGGAATTTTTTTTTTTTTTTTTGTATTAGCTAATATGAAAACTGTCAGCTTGATACCCTCACCTTGTGTTAAAGGAGTGTGGTTTGCTAGTTAAGGGGAAGAGGAGAAAGGCATTTGCTGCTCCAACTGCTAGGCTCTCCAGCCTTGGACTGATGGTCAGTGGGAACCAGGAATTACAGCACTCCAAGTTCCCAGGCAGGCCGTGGGGATCATTTTTACTTGAACTGAGGTTTTGCTCTAGTAGTCTGCTGGGGTAGCTATAAGAAAAATAATTACTGTGCATGTCAGGACAATGGTCCCTGGTAAAAAGGGGACCTCCCCCCATAGGTCCTGATAAAGCTTAAGGCATAAACCACCTGTCACTTTAAATATCTCTCTCTCTCCTGCGGCCTCTGTATTCATGCCAGCAACATTCACTGTGGATTGTAACGTTGCCTTACATGTATGACTAGAATGATAAAAGTAACAACCTTGGCTAATAGCATTTATTTACTTTGTCTTGAATTGCAAGCATACTAGCCCACAGCAAAGATATAAAATTATAACAGCCTGAATCAATGGACTGCCATTGTTTTGAAAACAGGAGAAATAAAATTTTCCTGAGAGTTGGGGAAATAAATATTTGAGTGGAAAAAAAAAAAAAAGGAAGTGGAAACTTGAATTTGCCAAAATAAAAGTCATGGGGTGAAATTTCCCTTTGTTCTCATGTGAATTGAGTTAATATCAGGTGACTTTGAACTCAGCAATGAGGACATTAGAAAATAACTAGCCGCCTAGGTACATGGTCAAGTTATACCAGTCCTTGATTCCAAGATGGAGACTGTTGGAACAACAGGGATTATAATGCAGTTAAACTAGCACAGCTAGCATGCTTCTAGGTCAACTCAATAGGTATTTGTGAAGGGCGTGCCAAGTTCCAGGCATGTCTCTAGTAGAGATGGATATAATAATGGTGATGTGACCGCCCCTACATTTAAAGCCTATAGGGTATTGAGAAAACAGCACTCAGGAAGCCCATTAGAATACAGTGTGGTCATCACTGCAAGCGAATCCCCCTAAGCAGAACAAGACTCCTTGGGTGGTATTGGCCTGGGGGTAAACAGATGTGAATTCAGGCTCCAGATCTGCTCCGGTGGCCTTGGGCGAGGTATAATGGGCTTTCTTTGCTCTGTCTTCATCTGTAATATTGGGGAAATAATAACTATTTCCTGGGTATGAGAGGATAGAGTAATAGATGGATGAATAAATAGATTACTGGTAGGTGAGAGGTAGATTGTTCTTCTAAGGGATAACACTTGGCATAGAGGGTACACAGAGGAGAAGTGTTTCTTCTTTTCTTCACCTGCTCCTATAGCTGGATAAACCTAACACACCTCAACATACCAAAGAGGAGATTAAAAGTAGTCAGCAGTATTTTCCCATAGATATTACAGTTGCTTGCTTTTATCACAACTCTGTATTTTCATAGTTACTTCATAAATTTCAAAGCGATCTCATCTTTGGCACTACATCCATTTACCAACCTACTTTCTTGACTCCGTTTCCATCACTAGAAGAGCTCCCACATTTGTGAGTTAGACAGATAACCCACGTGTGATTCCAATAAGATCGGTAATAGTATCATTAAATGCAGTAACAAACACATTTTGTTTCAATGTTTTGTAGAAAATGTATCTCTTTTGTTCCTTTATTAAAGTAATTGGAGTGTGGTTATATTTCCTATCTCTGCCCTTAGCTATTGGGTTTTTAAAATTCTTTTGATGATCGTGTATTCAAACAGATGTAACATCTGCAAAATACCTTTTAATCAATTATTGGCTATTCATAGTACAGCAATTAGCATGCATGTGAAAGTGTATGGTTTGAACATCTACTTGTTAATATCGTGACAAATATGTATCTATTGTTTATTTGATACATTAAGGGGCCTTGCGAGGTATACCTTATTATAAATGTTTTAAATTTATACTACAACAGGAGTATTTTATTATGCAATATTAGAATACTTGGAAATGAATTCATTATGCAATCCCACATGATTTGAATTAGCTGAATCCTTTGAATAGCATATATAAATGTTTTCTCCCAGCTGTGTGTTTGGTGGTGGCAGGATTGGAGGGGGGTGGGAGTGGATCTAGCTCACCATTATCATCGAATTAAAAAGGGAACTCTGAGTTACATTCAAAGGCAAAAATAAATATAAAAGAAATAAAAAGGAACCTTGCTTTATCTCAATCTCCAGAGAGCCACCCAATGAGATAATTTTCTTTCCTCTATTGTTAACTTTATTTTCCTGTGCACAGGATCTGGTAAGTGTTAAGTGTGGTTTTCCAGTGTATCAGACACCTGGACTAAGGACAGGTCTCAGGTGTGTGTGTCTTTAATTACCCTCTTGAACACATAGAGGCTGCTGAAAGCTTCTTAGGACTTGACTTCTAAAGGATGAGCAGCAAAAAGAGGAGGGGACCATCTTGAAATGGGAGAGAGATAGGAAGTGAATGCTTGTGTGTCTGGAAAAGGAAGCGCCATCATATGAAGCAGGAGACGTTGGGAGCCCACATCCTGACATCCCTGAGCCCGGGAACCCCTGGCAAGGGAATTTGTTTCGTCTTAAGGTCAACCAGTTGCCAAAGGAACTTCTTGCGCAAAGGTGGAAAGGGCAGGCCCTCTGCAGTGTCTTCACTGCCTTCCATGCCTGCGAGTCAGGTAGGGGAGGGATGCTTGAGTAAGGGAAATAGGAGAAAAATGCAAGGATTCTGTTTTGCTATAAAGAACTTGGGGCAGGGGCGCCTGGGTGGCTCAGTAGGTTAAAGCCTCTGCCTTTGGCTCAGGTCATGATCCCAGGGTCCTGGGATTGAGCCCCGCATCGGGCTCTCTGCGAAACAGGGAGCCTGCTTCCTCCTCTCTCTCTGCCTGCTTCTCTGCCTACTTGTGATCTCTATCTGTCAAATAAATAAATAAAATCTTAAAAAAAAAAAAGAACTTGGGGCAGAAGCAAGACTAATCATTTCCAAATACATTGTGGAGAATGGGACATTTCCGAGAGGGGAGAAAATTGGGGAAAACAAGTGGAACAGGTTGGAGGCTCTCTGCTGAAATGTTGTCAATGTCGCCGGCCGTCATATTAAGCAAATTCCAGAGACCCTGGTTTGTCTTGGCAATAGGTTCCCTAATTGACACAAACGAAGCCATTGTATTAGTTATGAATCTGATTAGTGCTACTGGAAGAGGTAAGGTCAGGTTTTCTTGTGAACACACCGAAAGGCATCCTGCAGGCTGGCTTAAAGATGATTTCCTGAAAGAGGCAAAGCCAGGACCCAGTAGTGAAGGACAAACAGGAGTGAGCTGGGTTGGGGGGTAAAAGGAGGGCTACGAGGGGACGAGCTACAGGAGGCAGTGGCATGTCTCTAAGGGGGGGATTATTGCTTGCCCACTTCACCTGGACCTGTCCTGAATCCCTTCCTAAGAGAGGAGCAAAGGTAAGGGATGCTAAGGGTGGAGGGAAGGAGGACAGGAGGAAGAAAGTTAAATCAAAGAAATTAGCAAATACATAGCAGCTTATTATTTGTCTTTTCCCAAAGAACGAATGGTACGTTGCATATTTTATTTTTGTTTGCTTTTTGTTTATTTGGTAGGGTTTTGTTTTGTGGGTTGTTTGGTTTTTTTGTTTTGTTTTGTTTTGGTTTGGTTTGGTTTGGTTTTTTGCTTTTGGGGGGATTTGGTGGATTTTTTTTTTTTTGCATATTCTAAAACTCAAAAAAATTATTCTTGCTTTCAGAACGCCATTGCTTTGAAACTGTTTTTAAAATATCAGAATTCTCAGCATTTCTCAGTCATCAATCTCACCTCTATTGACTGCCGATGGATGATGTTTGAGTCCCTGATCCCAAATGTGCCAATTAGGAGAGAACGGAATTATTTCCATGCCTTCAAAAAGCCTATACTCTGGTTTCCTGAAGAATCACTACTCTAAATGGCTAAGGTTTAAAAATGCACTTCCGGGCGCCTGGGTGGCTCAGTGGGTTAAGCCGCTGCCTTTGGCTCAGGTCACGATCTCAGGGTCCTGGGATCGAGTCCCACATTGGGCTCTCTGCTCAGCAGGGAGCCTGCTTCCCTCTCTCTCTCTGCCTGCCTCTCTGTCTACTTGTGATCTCTGTCTGTCAAATAAATAAATAAAATCTTAAAAAAAAAAATAAAAAAAATAAAAATGCACTTCCTCTTTTTAAAATCATTACTAACTTCATTCTCCTTTCTAGTCCCCCCACCTCATCAGCAACTCCTTACGGAATGAATGATGCCACAGAATTCAGCAGTAAAGCACCACATTTTCAAAGCACCAATGACCCTTCTAGACTTCCCTCCGCCACAGCAGATGGCAGCCCAGGGTCTGAAAAACATGAGTTTGCAAGACCAGTTCTTAAATCACGGTCCATGACATTTCCATGAGGGTAGTTTTCTAACACCAGGTCTGGGTACAGATCCTTTCTGCTCCAGGAAAAGCTGTTTTTGAATTATAGAGGTGAAAGAAGACCAAACTTTTTTTTTTTTTTTAACTGGAAGAGATAGTACCAATTATCTAATACAAACTTCTAATTTTGTAAGAAAAGAAATGGAGACCAAGAAGTTTAGATGATTTACTTAATATCACATGGTTAATGACAGAGTTTAGGTTACAACCTACCTCTTCTGATTCTCGAAACAGTGTTCTCTTACCAAGCCTTATCAGCTCCAGTCACTTAGTGCAGAGTTGAAAAAAGAAAAAAAAAAAAAAACAAGGAAACTAATAGGTTTCAGAATTTATTTTGTTGGTTATCAGAGACAATTTTTAGAAAAACAGTAATTGGGAATAAAACTCGATTCAACTCTTCCATTTTTAAGAAGTAAAAAAAAAAAAAAAAAGAACCTTTCTCTAGTCAACTGAACAGGAATATGATGTGAACAGAAATGCAAATTGGAGCATCATTCAGTCTCCTCTTTCCCTGGCCTCTGAGAAACCTTTTGTTTCTTTAATTTAATTTTTTTTCAGTGTTCCAAAATTCATTGTTTATGCACCACACCCAGTGCTCCACACATTGTGTGCCCTCCTTAATACCCACCACCAGGCTCACCCCACCCCCCACTCCCCAAAACCCTCAGTTTGTTTCTCAGAGTCCACAGTCTCACATGGTTTGTCTTTCCCTCTGATTTCCCCCAACTCATTTCTCCTCTCCATTTCCCAATGTCTTCTGTTTCTAAGTAGACATTAGCTAGAGAAAAGAGCCTCTTTGCTTGAAAACCAGGGCAATCGGTTCTCAGCCTCTTGCTGCCTTCCACTCCCTCCTGCTTCTCCTTTTAACATCTGCAAGCTTCAACTCTGTTTTCCCCTTGGCATTACATTCCTAACGAGGCAGCTTTCCCTTTATTCTGAATAACCGAAGGCCAGTCCCAGGGAAATGGGGAGGAGAAGAAAGGGTGGAAAAGGAAGCATAAAAGAGAAGAAACAAGAGAAATCCATTCCCTTTTGCAAACTGTTGATCATGAGAAGAACCACAAAGGGCACAAATAAAGGGTAGAAATAAAAATACTCCATACTGTACTGGGGATGGGGCATAGAAGGATAAAAAGCTCCCTGGTCAAAAGCAAGCAGAGCATAGAGCTTCCCTGTGACCCTGCCATTGCACTACTGGGTATTTACCCCAAAGATACAGATGTAGTGAAAAGAAGGGCCATCTGTTCCCCAGTGTTCATAGCAGCAATGGCCACGGTCGCCAAACTGTGGAAAGAACCAAGATGCCCTTCAATGGACGAATGGATAAGGAAGATGTGGTCCATATACACTCTGGAGTATTATGCCTCCATCAGAAAGGATGAATACCCAACTTTTGTAGCAACATGGACGGGACTGGAAGAGATTATGCTGAGTGAAATAAGTCAAGCAGAGAGAGTCAATTATCATATGGTTTCACTTATTTGTGCAGCATAACAAATAGCATGGAAGACAAGGAGAGTTAGAGAGGAGAAGGGAGTTGGGGGAAATTGGAAGGGGAGGTAAACCATGAGAGACTATGGACTCTGAAAAACAATCTGAGGGTTTTGAAGGGGTGGGGGGTGGGAGGTTGGGGAACCAGGTGGTGGGTATTAGGGAGGGCACGGATTGCATGGAGCATTGGGTGTGGTGCAAAAATAATGAATACTGTTACGTTGAAAAGAAATAAAAAATTAAAAAAAAAAAAAAGGCAAGCAGAGCAGAATGAATAACAGAAAGGAAGCCCAGCCATACATCTCAGCAAGTCCTGCAAGGAAAAGGGAAAAAAAATGGATCTGGGGCACCTGGGTGGCTCAGTGGGTTAAAGCCTCTGCCTTCGGCTCGGGTCATGATCCCAGGGTCCTGGGATCGAGCCCCACATTGGGCTCTCTGCTGGGCAGGGAGCCTGCTTCCCTTCCTCTCTCTCTGCCTACTTGTGATCTCTCTCTCTCTCTCTCTGTCAAATAAATAAACAAAATCTTTAAAAAAAAAAAATGGATCTGGTCATTGCTCACTGATCATGGCAGACGAGCCCAGATCACGTACAAAGTGATGGCGACGATCTGCTTTCCTTCTCTGATTCAGGGGCTGTGTCCAGAGCCACACTGTTCCTTTCATCCTCCTTTGCCTCCACAACCTCCCACTTGTAGTTCCACGGGCACCCAGGTCCCGCAAGGTCTTGTTTTGCAAGCAGACCCTTCAGCGGCTGCCCGGACTGGTAACAAAGGACCACAACACCACCAGCCCATCAACTTCTAGGCAGAGCCATTACGGTGACTTTTATTTCCAACTTTAATCTCGGGTTCAAACAGAAAGCCTATAGCTACAACCTCAAGAATAAATCAATGTCAAAGGTAGCGACAGAGGTCAAACTGAACGCAGAGAGAGCTTGAGGCAACTGAAAATTATATCAAGGTAGCAGGTCATCGTAATTCCATTCCATGAATACTTTACAAAGCAGGGACTGGTGGTCCCCAAACCATTTAAGGCATTTATTGCTTTACCAGGCAGCCCGCAAAGAATCTCGGCTGTCAGACATTAGCACCTTGAAGGCTCTCCAAGGTGGGTGAAGTTTTCAGTTCATTTGTTGTTCTGTCTATGCAGGAGAAGTTGAGTTTATAGCAGAAATTCTGGGATGCTGATATGTTGATTCCTGATATCAGAGTCATGTCTGTAAGGCCGATAAAAGGAGCACCAGCCTCTGGGCTACAGGGGAAGAGAGAAGCTGTGCGTGTACACACTTCAGGAAATCCAACAAATTCAACACATTCGAATCCGTTTACTGCACAGAAGTCTAAGAAATGGAAAGAGAACAGGAATCAAGGCAGGATGAAGGAAAACAGAAAGGCAGGCAGGAAGGAAACAAGGTAGGAGGAATCAGGATGGCAGAGACAGGGAGGAAGAAAAGGACAGAGAAACCTGATAAAAGATGGAAGCCAGAAATCTACTGGATTCAAATATGATGACGCTGAGCTATGGAATTTGATTTTTCAACAGTAAAGTCATTTTTATAATTAGTCATCAAAATAGATGTCATTATTGAACAAGATGTGGTAGTGAGATTAATATTAATGGTCCGTTTGGTTTTTAGGATAAGGAACTTGACTCTTAGCTTATAAGGAAATCCATCGCTTCTCTCTATACTTAAAATGTTGATAAGGAAGAATGCAGAACAAGGAAGTGAGGATGGCCAGGTTTGGCAGCAGACGTGGGCCCTTATGCAATAAGGACTTTGTAGATGTGACGATACCAAAAACTCTTTGCCATACGGCTTTGCATTTAAAGATTTATTTATTAGTTTGAGAGCGAGAGAGCAAGAGAGCGTATGTGTGCATGTGACATGGGGAGGGGCACGGGGAGAAACTCTCAAGCAGACTCAGCTGGGAGTCCAAGAAGGGGCTCCATCTCATGAGCCATGAGAGCACGACCTGAGCTGAAACCCAGAGCAGGCTGCTTCACCCGCTGAGCTACCCAGGTGCCCCTATGCTGCTTTGGATTTAGATGTGATGTTTATAATAATGAACTGAGTTACTATGAGATACCTGTTTGTAAAGGTGGTATCCTACACTCCAGACGATGTGTGTCTGTAGTCCGAAATCTATTTTTCAGTTAATTCTGACATTCCATCAAAAATGAAATATAGATCCACATGATGAGTGCCTTGAATGTGACACTACCCTAAACATCACACACACACACAGGTGTGCACTCAACCACATGTACACACACATGCACACACACGTGCAGACACAAGCATGTATGCACACACATTAAAGCAAAATCCACTACGTAATGAAATAGTGCCCCTAATCACCTCTACCAGTCTCTCTTTATTTTTGAGATTTGCTATTCAGCTGCCTAATTTTCAGTGGCTCAGGAAATGCTCCCATAATTTTAGTAAAAAGCAGGATGTGGTCCCCTGCAGCTTTTAGAATGCTAAGGAAATTATGCAGAGGGAAACACTGGACACAGATCTAGAATGCTTGATGTTCACATTGGCTATCTGATGATTCGAGGTGATCTAATGGTTTTTCTTGAAGCTTCTATGCATTTTCCAGATTTTCAGCATTTTGGAATTTGCCTTCATAATCTATAATCTATCGTTATGTAATGATAATATACTGCTGGTGTTATTATTCTTATCCAAGCGAAAAGGAAAGTGAAGCCTGCCTTTCATGCTACAGTGACTACTTGTACTCTTTGAAACCTTAGGCCTTAGTGTGGATTTTCCATTGCTGTTTTATTTTTTTGCCCAGCCCAAGGTTGAATCTGAGAGATAACTCCACTGCCTGCAAAATAGAGCGGCACTAGGAACTTCAAGAGGTTGAGCTCCAGCACTAATTCACTTACAAAATGTGTACACATTCAGACCCACACACCACCCTCTTACTGCTGCCATTCTAATATACTTAAAACAAACACAAAAAACAATTTTAAGTATACCAACATTTTGGACCAAATTGAAAATCCATAGTCACAATCATTACATGAACTGCTCTTTAAAAACAAAAATGAGTTTCATGCCTTCACGGATCCAAAAATTGAAAGTGAAAAACTTTGGTCTGGCTCTTTAGCTAAACTATAAAATGATTAAAAATATACTTGGTATCTAACCCATGCAAACATTACTTCATTCAGGAGGCTATCAATTTTTCAATGTATTTATAATATTTATTAGGGTGAAAGAGAAAAGGAAAGATGGAAAATCTTTGAGCATCTAAAAGTTCAAAATTTTTTTTACATGGCAGTATTATTTATCAAAGAAATTAGATGAATTCACAGGCCTAAAAATTGTTAAAAAAAAAAAAAAAAAAACAAGTAAAATGCATCTCTTTCTTTTTTTTTTTCTCAATTTGTAAAGGGAGAACGTTCCAAGAAATCTTTCATTGTGGTCAAAGTTTCATCTCCCCTTTGTCCTTACATAAACATGCTCATGTCATTTTGTTAAATTCTCCCTTTTAAGGAAGATTTCCAGTTTCATTTCAGCCAGATTTAATATATGCCATAGTTGAGACAGTAAGGAGGTGGTGCATCTAGTGTGATTCCCTTAGAACTTCCTTTCCTTCAAGTCATGTGTTTAGCTGCACATTCAGCCTGGGAACCCAGCATCTGAGACGATGGGTCACTTGAGGAAAATGGCCACTGCCCTGCCTTCTTGGGTTTAAGCGCCAAAGGTCGAGAAAGAGACAATTATAAAGTTATGACAGGAATTGAGATACGTAGTTAAGGAGTCGAGCATTCTAGATTCTAAGTGCTCCTATGGTCTGTAATCCCTCGCCCTCTCCAGTCAGAAGGCCCACATAGTCACCAACGCATCCTGTCAGCTTCTTCACGGGAACGTTCCATCCCAGATAATCACAGAAGAGTGCGTATTCCGTGACCTCGGATTTTAACCTCACGGGGCAGACGATGACATGATGCTCATGAACAGGAATCACTGGCAAATTCATTATATAAAATACTCGATTTTTCTATACGTTTTCCTATAAGGACTGCCACTATTAAATAACTAGTAAAGGAAGATAAGGTGCATTTTTTTTTTTTTTTTACCAGAGATTCAGGAAATGAGTTTGTTTTTGAAAGTGTTTTCGAAAGTTGTTTTTGAAAGTGAGGGTGCCCGGGTAGCTCAGTCAGTTAAGCATCTGCCTTCGGCTCAGGTCATGATCCTGGGGTCCTGGGATCAAATTCTGCCTGGGGCTCCCTGCTCAGCAGGAGCCTGCTTCTCCCTCTCCCTTGGGCTCTCTCTCTTTCTCAAATAAATATATAAAATCTTATTTATTTATTTATTTATTTATTTGACAGAGAGAGAGAGAGAGAGCACAAGCAAGGGGAGCAGCAGAGGGAGAGGGAGAAGCAGGCTCCTTGCTGAGCCGGGATCCCAATGTGGGACTTGATCCCAGGACCCTGGGATCATGACCTGAGCTAAAAGCTGAGGCTTAACCATCTGAGCCACCCAGGTGCCCTAAAATATTTTTTTTTTTTTTTTTTAAAGACAGTGTCTAAAGGCATGAGTTAAAAGCAATGAAAGTGACAGGCAAGTAGGTGCCCTTCTGTTGTTACTTGAAGGTCTGTGTGTCCCTGAATTGGGCTGTTTCCCTCCTGTGTGGAAGAAAACACACCAGGCACACTTAGAAGTTCATCGCTCATCCAGGCTGCTGGGTCAGGATGACGTAGACAGTATGTATGACTTTCTTTGCTTTTCAAAAGAAAAAAAGAAAACCGTGAAAAGGTCACTCGCTAGACTCAGGAGAGAGCGGGGTCAGCGAATTCCTGCCTGGACATGCGAGGCCTAGGTCACAGAGCCTTTCTTCAGAAACCAAGGGGGATGGCTTGCTTCAGTCTTGGCCGGAAAGCAAATTCAGAAGGTGGGTTCTGCGTTGCTTCCCACATCTGCCCAAGGATGTTTTCTTCTTGGATAGAGGCAGAAGTCATTTCCTATGGATGGGGGGTCCCACAGGTCCCCAGGCTCCCTCTCTTCCCGTGAATTCCAGCACTATAAGAAGGCTGGTGGGGTGTCCCACTTTCCTGGGCCAACTGATCCTTGCGAATGACACACCCATCACGCCGTGTGCATCACTGTTTGGGTACGTGTGTACCGGGCCCGGGCGTCTTTGACCACCCACTTCCAAAAAAACATAAAAATGTAAACTTTGTCACCTCTGTTTTCAGACATTCCTTCTTATAAATCTTACGTCCAACATAGAGAAAGCAGCACAGATATTCCTCATCATTGTACTGAAAGAAGAGGGGGCAGGAGAATGTGGATCTTTCCATGTATTTTTGTCATGATAAGAACAATAAGTAGAAAAAGAAATCCTTCTTCCTCAGGGTACCAAGAGGATGGCAGTGGAAGAGCGTGGGTCTCCAAATGACCTCTCACAACGAGGTGTCCTCCACCATCATTCTCTGGCACCCATCTGTCTTTCAAGTTGACAAGAAATCCTTTGCCAAACCCAATAGAGTTAGGAAGGGATGGGTGCCTTACAAACTTCGCAGCATTTTTCAATTTTTTATTTTGTCTTTGGGTTGTGATTTTTTCCCCTGTAAGTTCATGATTTAGTATCTGTGAATGTAGGAGGCTGCTATCCTCCCAAGTTCCAAGATTGATTTCTTCAAGTTCATCCTTGCCGGCCTCATTTGACATGTACAAACACGATCAATGCTCTCACGCCACAGGTGATCACTCATTAGAAAGACTCGTATCCATCCCCAGCACCACACGCGTCCATTCGTCATTTCATTCCATGCCTGTCAGAAGGCTGTGCTTACCTTTCAGGGGCATCATTTGAATAGACAAGGTTAATACCAACTTAATTTTACTTTAATGGTAATTTAAATGGAATACTTGGGAGAACACGAGACCTGGGTTGGTTCGCCCAGCAGATTCAGTAAAAAACCGTCTCCCGACAGACCTGTGTGTTTCAAGGGTGGCTGTTCACCCTGTTTTATTTGTTCTCCTCCCTTTTCAGGACAGAGAGTCGGAGACCAGCACCCAGGGGGCCTCGGGCGGGAGGAGGGAAGGAACATCGGCCACCAACCTGCATTTGTAGGGTTGAGGGGCGGGGGTGTCAAGCCTGTTGCAGAGAACGTCAGTTTTCTTACACAGGACTTTGAATGTCCTGTCTTTGCAGAATGTAGTTGTGGAAACAGCATGTGGTTGGAATTCCTGTTGCCTCGTCACTTGCTTCTTTTCACAGTATTCAAGAGGAAGCCTTAGCCATGTCAGGCTTCACGGGCTGGACTGGGGGATCCCATCATGGCTCCGTGGCCCCATAGCACTTCTTTAGATCCGTACCGTGGAGTCTCCTGCACTCTGTTCTGCCTGTTCTCCGTGAGCTGAGCTGTGGTTGTATCTCTTTTAGGCACGTGCCAATCTTACAGGGCACGTACACGCACTCTCTCAATACTAATACTCATTCATAACTTATGTTATCTTGTGCTCAGTGTGCATTTTTTTTTCTTTTCTATTACTTGTCTTGGACCCATAGGTTCTATTCGTCAGCTATGGCACTTGTTTTCAAGGTCTGGGTCCTGGGTCATCACCCATGGATCCCTTTATCATTTAAAAAGTGCCTTCAAGAGACACATGGGGGTGCTCAGTCGGTTAAGCATCCAGACTCTTGGTTTTGGCTGGGGTCATGATCTCAGGCTTGTGGGGTTGAGCCCTGCCCTGGGCTCTGAGCTGCATGTGGAGTCTGCTTGGGATTCTCTCTCTCCCTCTCCCTCTTCCCCTCTCCTGTCTGCACTCTCTCTCTCCCTCTTTCTCTCAAATAAATAAATAAATCTTTAAAATATATAAAAAATTTTAAAAATATATAAAAATTAAAAAATATAAAAGTATAAAAATCTTTAAAAATATCAAACAAATTAAAAAATAGAAAAATAAAAAATAAAATAAAAAAGATCAAAATTAACATGCTCATATAAAGCTGACATTGGCCTGTGAAGATGAGAACTATAATCCCTGTGACGAAAAAGTCAGGGAATGGTGACAGAGTATGATGGCATTTAGTTTACTGATGCACTGTGTGTGGTGTGTGTGCGTGTGTATGTGTGTGTGGTGTGTGCACGTGTGTATGTTTCCTCTCTACTCCCCCAATTCCATGTAAGTGAAGATTTCTGTCTTTATTTGTCATTCATTCCTCAACACCCAGCCATCTCTGGGCACAGTAGATGCTAGATAAATAAATATTTATCCAATACATTAGCATGTAAATGAAGAAGCAAATATCACTATGCTTTCACTCCATGAAGTCTCAGCCAGGGCTCCAGGGCTCCCTTGTCCCTCAGTGGCTATTCTAAACTTCAATCTTTCTGATCAAGCCTTCCCCCATCCCCCACTCCCCCTAGCCGATACCCTGGAAAGCACCTGCACAGAGGAAAGAGTGGACTCCAGGCGGGGACTGTCTCACCTCCTGGTCTCCACCCATTAGGAGAACGTTGGAATTTCCATTTCATCATCTCCCCACCTGCTCGAAGGCAGAGGCTTCCAGCCACATTCATCATTCCACTCCTCTCCAGCATCTCCTGGATCTTTTCCATGAAGTGTTCCATCTCCCATACAATTGAACCCATTACCTTTTCTTCCAGTTTTTTTTTTTTTTCTTTTTCCTCAAATGCTGAGCTTCATGAAGTCATGCTTACTGTCTGACTTCTGCTTTTCCTCTTGGTATCTGCCCGTCTCCTTCCTCTCAGACAAGATTCTACAGCTTTTACCCTCACTCTCCCACCTGTACACATTTCATATCCTTCTCCCATCATTTCGTCTGGTTCCCATCCTTACTGGTGCTGCTAAGTCAGTCATTGCTAAAACCAATAGACACTCTTTGATTCTTATGGTATTTTCTTTTAAGGATTCAGTTCTCTTGACCTTTTCCTGGATTTTAGAACATGTCTTCTTTGGTGGCTGTTCTCTCTCTGCTTCTTTTTGACCATTTTTCTTCTTCCTTCACCTGTCTTTAAAATGATGGTCCTGGGACGTCTGGGTGGCTCAGTTGGTGAAGTATCTGCCTTCGGCTCAGGTCTTGATCCCAGTGTCCTGGGATCGAGCCCTGCATCAGGCTCCCTGCTCAGCGGGAAGCCTGGTTCTCTCTCTCCTACTACCCCTGCTTGTCTCTCTCTCTCTCTGACAATAGATAAATAAGTAAACTTTAAAAAAATAAATAAAATGATGGTGCTTCCTGGTTTTTATCCTTGGTTCTCTACTGCCTTTTCTATACGATCCCTTGATGATCTTAATCTATGATTCTGTTACCACATAAATGCTAATGACTCTTAAATCTAGCTCTGATGAGTTCCTTGACTTCTAAATTATGAATCTCCCATTATGAATTTTTCCAAAATTGAATTCATTATTTTCCCTGGAATCCATTTATATTCTAAAATTTCATGTCCTTTTTAAATGAGTACTACATCAACACAGTAACCTAAACCAGTTAATTCAGCCATTATTAGTTTTTCTCCCTTTCTTCATAATCTACATGTAATTGGTTATTAATTACTCTCAAATTATACTACTACATAATTCTTAGTTTTCTCTCCTTCACTCCATTTGTCCTCCTGTGGCTTCCATGCAAGCCTTGATCACCTCTGGTCTAGACTTCTGAAAAGGTACCATGAG
This sequence comes from Enhydra lutris kenyoni, assembly GCF_002288905.1. Lineage (NCBI taxonomy): Eukaryota > Metazoa > Chordata > Mammalia > Carnivora > Mustelidae > Enhydra > Enhydra lutris. The sequence continues at coordinate 5,136,308 of NW_019154177.1, forward strand.
GGGAGGGGTCCTCCAAATTCTTCCCCTCATCCATCCACCCGCAATGTTGCTGCTATCATTTTATTACTGAGGCAAAAACCATTGTATCATATACTCCTGTTGTAATCTTTTGGTGCCTTTTTATTACCACAGAATAAATATAAAATTTTTTAGCCTGCCTTCCAGAATGAAAACCTAGCATGTTCCCATCAGCCTCATCACCTAGGAGTCTAGGCTTTACTTCCCCCACCTCACTCCCTGTTGTCTCGGTTACATTTGTCCCAGTCACACTAAAACATTTGAAGACCCTGAATCATGTCATATCTTCATGCCTTGAAAAGTATTTTTAGTCTAGACATCTCTTCACTTCACTCTTTCATCTCATGCTATTTTTCACTTTTTAAGGCTCAATTGTCAACAACTGTTATCTTTCCCTGACTCCATTCCAAGCATAGCTGATGACTCAGTCTTTTGAGGATCTACTGTGATTTGTGTATCAACTTAAACTTCTTGAACCAATGACTGTAATTTTTCATCTTTATATTCCCAATGTCTTACAAAGAATTGAACACATAATAACTGATAAGTAAATATTATTTGAATGAATTTAAAATAATATCAGTCATGCTTTATCATTTATTTTCATATATGATCGCTCATTAGTAATTACCAATGGTTAGTAATTAGTAGATTAGTCTACTCCTTAACCTGTTCTTCTTTATTTCATCAGAAAAATATATTTTTTTAAATTTTAGTTCACTGCAGTAAGAGCAGTTATGATGAGACATAACCTCTTAACAGTTTTGCAAGTATCCAATGCTTATAAAGTGTGATTCTATATAGGTACAGTGTTGTACCAAGATCTCCAGAAATTATTTATCCACATAACTAACATTCCATACCCATTGATAAACAAATCCCTGTTTCCCCCTTCTCCTAACTCCTGGCAACCACAATTCTATTCTTTGCTCCTCCCATGAGTTTATTTGAGATATTTCCTGAAAGTGGATTCATGTGGTATTTGTCCTTCAGTCACTGACTTATTCCATTTAGCCTAATTATCTTCCAGGTTCATCCACATTGTTCCATATTACAGAATTTCCCTCTTTTTTGAGATAAGGGCTTCAAAGACATAGTAACACTGGCATGGTCATTCCAGCACTACGCACAACAGGCAGAATGTGGAAACAACTTACTGTCAATCAGTTGATAAATGGATTACAAAAAACACCATGGCATACACATACAATGGGATATTATATGGCCTGAAAGAAGAAGGAACTCTTGTAGAGTGAAAATTATGGATTTTAATATGTGAAGTTGTATTTTTGGGCAGAAGATAACTTGCTGTTCCTCCACACACAAGGAGCACTTAGACCTTAAGACTAAACCAATGTAGTTGAGGTGAATAGAGTCCAAAAGAACCAGCAATGCACAGATTGATTTTTTCAATAAAATTCAGCAGAACATAAAAGTAAGAGCCAAAGGGCAATCAGAACCCATCTTCTGGTTTGGCCTAAACTCATCATGTTTCAAACAATGACTGTGGATATTGTGGCAAACCCCTTCTACCTACTTTACCCGTCCTTTTGATTTGGTCCTTTCGGTTTGAATTTTTGTAGCATACCCCTGAAAGCTGAGACCCAGAAGGTATGTGATCATTGTGTTCTTGTTATCTGAATTTAAATGGGTGTGAAGCTCTGAAAGAATTCCTAATACCCCAACATTACCTATATTTCGCAAAACAATAATTCTGCAAATAATCCCCTAAGACTTCCAGGAGAGTGAAAGCATATTTGAATAAATTACAGGGCACAGACACAATTCACCAGGCTTAAGTTCTATATGCTACTTAAGTAGGAGAGAAACCCTGATACCAAATACATGATTTCTTCTGACATAATGACTATATTATTCTCATATTTTACCTAAAACTTCAGTACTGAAAGAAAAGAGCAAGCAATAATCCACTGTGATGTGTATTGCTAAAGCAGCTAACACACAAATCTGGTGTTCTTTTCTTGATAGGAAAGCAACAGGGACATATTTTGTCCTCTTCCAAATGTCAGAAAGCTGAGGTCATATTCCTACTCCTACTTATTCATTATGTGCCCTTCTGTCACCTCATGCACATCACGATGGAGTGAAACCTGTTTCTAATAATGCAAGGTTTCAAACTGCAGGTGGGGTAGGGAGCAAATATATTCGTTGGAAATATGATCGTGCTATCAACAATATATGCCAACAGCTACATAGCTGTGAAATGTAAGTCCAGTTCATTCTGCCACAGCATAAAATATATATTTTTCATGAAGATGGAAAAAGAAAAACTGTAAGAAATTTGGCTCCTTACTTAACTCATCCTAACACCTCAATTTTGTATCACCCTCTTTCCCTCTTGAAATTATTTATTAATAATAAAAAATGTACAGCTTAACACTGGCTGGCAAACAATTTTTAGCAGCATTAAAATGTAGCGGTTCAGAACATATAACTCATAGGGAGAGAAGCACGGGTTTGCGTTCTAGTCCACACCTGTGTTGGTGGACAATTTCAAATCCGAGCTTAACATCTCTTTAAGCTGAAAAATGCACATAATCAAAATACTAGCCTCATAACTAAGTCTTTTTTGTGGCAGCAAATGTAAAGTGTTTAGTACATCGCAAAACCCACGGTAAGTGTAACGTGATTCTTATCATAGAGACTCAGTTGTTAAGAAGATGCCAGCATCCTTCAGAGGTCAAAGTCAGGGCAGAGATGATCCTTAATAGAATACCACGTTATACACGTGATGTTCCTTTATTACAACCAACCCTCCATGGCCCGGTGGGGAAGGAGAAGCAATGTTGATGCAGAGAATCTTAGAAAAAGTGCTTCAGTAGGATTTCCAAAGGACTTGAATTTGCAAGGCATCAACCTTTAAGAGGCACAACTTGTGGATTTACAGAAACATTGTAAAGAGATTTAAGAAGGCTCCGCTTTCCTTCTGAGCCTGTGGAGTCCGGCTCTGAGAGGTACGATATAATGGCCGTCATGGCTTAGATGCTACAGGACAGTCTGCTGTTAGGAGATGGGAAAGAGCAAGCAGAAGAGACACAGAAAGTTCACTTCCTTGAAGATCCATCTTTGTATGCAGCTTAGGGACTTACTTAGATAAATTCAGTTCTTAAAGAACTGGAGGCGAGAGAAGTCCCAGCGCAGGGGAAGGCACAGGGCAGATTCGGGAAAGAGCACGGTTTCCCTGCAGCCATTCTCCTTCACCCAAAGGCAGAAATGCAGCTGATCTGGGGCTCCTTGGAAGACTCACCAGCCCTCCTGCTTCCACACACACGCATTCATTATATTATTGTCTAATAATGTCTGCTTGCTTCCCATCTCACAGGGATAGAGGAAGAATTAATGGTATGAATTTTGTCAAGCACTTCAAGACCCCTGGAGATATGCAACATAAATATCTTATGATGGTATACATTATTTCTTCAACCCGTTTTGTACCTCATACATGGGAGAGAAAGATATAGGCATTTATCTAGCAAAAACATTGATGGTGCTTTTAAAATACAATCCAATTTCACTGACTCCATACTTTGGATTTTGAGGAAAGGCAATATGTTTTTTTTTTTAAATGGTTTTTACCTTTTCCATGTCCTCATTAGTGATGGACGTGATATCCATAGTCTTATTATGTATTCCCATGTCTGATATATTTGAATCCTTGCAAAGAGCCATTACAGCCATTCTGTCCACATTATTTTCTTATTCAAGCACATGCCTTCTCTCCCTGCCAGCCTATAGGCTCCTGTCCCTTTTAAGAATATACAAGAAAACTGTTTGAAATGAAGGGATTGAAAATCCTGTGAATTACTATCAGTTCTTACTTAGAAACTATTTTTATTTAGTGAAAGACTGTATTTTATGCCCACCTAATTAAGCCAATATAATACCATTAACCCCAGGTAAAGAACAGCAAAGATGAATTAATAAAATGAGCAGACTGGGGACCAGTGGGCCAAGCTCCCTCCTAATGCATACATTCCATCCTGATTCATTTCGAAGGTGCTTACCCACGGAGAGGACGTGCTTCTGCATATCTGTACTAAGCTGTTCTGTTTATGAGGAAGGGAAACTTTCTGTAGCAGTATGCTATGGATATTTTTCCCCTCCGAGCACCGATGAATTATTTAGTACTTGATTTGTCAAAGAAAAGCTTGGCTACACTACGGGGACAGAGCTATGCTGTAGAAATAGAATATTGTTTAAGAAATTATTGGTGCAAAAAAAGGCAACTAAAGTAGAAGGCACAGTTGGCTTTCCAAATATACATACATAGTGCTCACATTTATCATAATTCAAGGGCTTTGTGGGGAAAAAAATTTACAGCATGTTTTGCCTTTATAAAACTTTCTTTATGTTCTGTGCACATCTCTTGGCTGGCTTCCCTCCAACCCTTTCTGTGTAGCCATCCATACTGATTTCTTCAGGGGTCTCCTTTTTGTCACTTATATTCAGGATAAGAGGGATATTTCTTTTATATCATCTCCCATTTGCTAGCACCCATACTGCATGGAATTATCTATAGGGATTCAACAGCATTTTTCCTTTGTTTTATGTGAGTGTGTGTGTTTTTAAACTTTATTATTGCTCTAAAAGCTTATTCCTCCTCTCCCTCAAGGCTTTTCAAAACTGATAGTTTTCAATTATTCAACCTTCTTGTGTACTCAGATCTCAGTACAGACAACCCTTGCTCTGTCTGGTTGTGATATGCACAGATTTCCATTATCCCTGTTTAGTTAAACAACACGAGTGCCCATACAGTACCTTCCAGCTTCAAGTACCACACAGAGTAACTGCAAGTAATTGCAAAAAGTACACGCTTAGCTGCCATCTCTTCAGCTCACCAGTCACGACATTGTGACAAACGAGCATCCACGCTCCTGACCAATCACGTCACTTCTTTTGGAGCCTGACGGTTGGTCCCCACACAGCAGCGGTGCAGTCCGCACACAGACAGCAAAGCATGTAGCTGTGTTTCCTTCCTATCACTCAGCGCTAAATAACTAGGTGACGCTGCACAAAAATATACCTGAGGTTGGAAATAGGCCAATAAGTAGGGAAGTCCGGCGAGAAACAAAACCTGGTGACACTGGGAGTAAAGTTGGAATTGCCCATTAATGGAGTTGTGGAAGAAATACTGGATTCTAGGAAAGATGACCCTGCTGCCCTCAACCCTACATACACAACCAGGGAAACCAAGTGAAGGCAAACTCACTGACATCAATGAGAAAAGTGGTTATGCTAACAAGGAGGAAGATGTCCCAGAGCCAGTGACACCACCATAAGATTTCACATAAAAGGAACCCTCAGCGCTACTCCAGGTCACGGCAAGAGCAAAAGGTAAAATGTTGAAAGCTGGTGAAAACCTAGAGTGGGCTAATTTGATGAGGTGCACAGAAGATATTCTCTCTTTGTTCCTTACTGTAAGTCATGCTATGATAACAAGGCAAACACTGCTCCAAGGACTCCATTCTATAAACGTTTTGCACAAAGGACTGAAGCACTAATTTTCCATGCTGCTCATGTTTGAAATTGTGATGTACTCAATAATGGTCAGTTTTACTATTTTTACTACAGCACCTCACTGCTGGGCGAGCACTGAAACGTTGAAAATATTGGAAAGTCGCAGTTCTGTCCATTCGGTCTCTTGAAAAAAGATATTTAAGGTACTTAATGTATCTTCATGTCATATGTACTTACTGGCACGCTGACTGAGACAGATAGGGGGATTCCTGGTGTTGAAGCCATTTGGGAAATATGTTCTATGTATTGATGTTCCAAGGAATTTGCATCAAGATAGCCATCATCCACGTGCCCAACTCATGACGCCAATGGTCAATACGGCGTTTCTATTATTTTTCAGTTATTTTTAGTTGTAACAAGTGAATGGCATTACGTAGGTTTTGTTTTTTAAGAGTTAGGTATATGATAGATATTCCTAAAGATTCTCCATGTTTCTTTTTTAAAAAGAACAGAGAGAAGGAGAGAGAGAGCCCAAGTACGGGGAGCAGCAGGCATGGGGAGAAGCAGGCTTCTCTCTGAGCAGGGAGCACAATGCAGACCTCGATCCCAGAACCCTGGGATCATGACCTGAGCTGAAGGCAGATGCTTATCCGACTAAGCCACCCAGGAGCCCCAAGATTCTCCATGTTTCATCTATGAACTGTGCCCCTTTCTCTTCCTACTGTGTTTTCCCCTAAAAAACTATTGTTAAAAATAAAAAAAATTAAAACATTAAAATTAATAATTAAAATGAATAAAGAAACCAAATTAAGAACACCTCTGTAATTTTCACCCCCAATATTTCAATAAGGGTCATTTTCCTGTTATAAAGCTTCTCAGTATAAATTTCTTTGGTGATCAAGACCAGGAAAACAACAAAAAAATTTTTTTTCCCTCTTGAACAGGTTTCATCTTCATATCTGCATTAGTTTCCTATTGTTGCTTTAGTTAATTACCCCAAACTTAGTGGCTGAAAACCACAGACTTTTATTATTTTATGGTTCTCGAGTCAGAAGTCTTAAAACCAAGCAGGGCTCTCTTCCTTCTGAAGAATCTAGGGTGGAATCTACACACGTGCCTTTCCTGGTCTTTGCATGTAGCTCCCTGCATGTCAGAATCAGCAATAAGGTGTTGAATTCATATCCCACCATTACTCTGGTTTTCTGCAGCTGGGAAAGTTTCCTCACGTTAAAAGACTTGTAATCCAGGGACGCGTGAGTGGCTCAGTTGGTTAAGCAGCTGCCATTGGCTCAGGTTATGGTCCCGGCGTCCTGGGATCAAGCCCCGAGTTAGGGCTCCTTGCTCGTCGGGGAGACTGCTTCTCCCTCTCCCTCTTCCTGACACACCACCTGTGTGCTCTCTCTCTCTCTGACAAATAAATAAATAAAACATTAAAAAAAAAAGGCTTGTAATACAGTTGAGCCCACCTAGACAATCCCCATCTCAAATCCTTAATCTTAATAACTGCAAAGTCCTTTGGGCCATCTGCAAATTACCACGGGAAACAGGTTCCAAGACCTAGGGCACTAGTCTCTTGTTATCCTGCCTACCACACCATGGGACAAAAGAAGGAGAGAACAATTCATTTTTCTTGACTCAACTTCTACAAAACTCAGAGCTACAAAATGTACTCAGTTGTTGTAATAGTAAATTCTGCTTTCCCTTCTGATTTTTCTCTGCAATTACCCCTTCTCTGTTTTCTGGTTTTATTGTGTTAAGGTCCTTACTGTTTCTGTGTTTTTAGTACAAAGTCATATTTTTTTTCTAACAAGTAAATTAAACAAAAGTAATACTTGTGGTGCCTATTTCCTACTTCAATTTTTTAATTTGTCAGGTGGTGAGGCTAAAAGACAGATCTAATGGGTTGTCCATGTTAACGCAAAAAAAAAAAAAGGAGGATAGATGTGATCACAGAATAAATGGTGTTTCTTTCAAAGAAAACAGAACGACAAACAACAGATTTAGTGACCTCTATCTCATAGCTCCAGTGTTGTTAAAATTAAAGTGCAGATAAATAAGGTTGCTTTTTAAAAAAGATTAGTTTATTTATTTTAGAGAGAGAGCGAGCGAGAGAGCAGGGGGGAGAGGCAGAGGGAGAGAATCTCAAGCAGACTCCCTGCTGAGCACAGAACCCCACGTGGGGCTCCACCTCACAATAAGGTCGCATTTGGATTTAACATTTGTGTAACTTTTTCTTCACATTGACTGATATGTATTGAATAAAGACACTGGAAATGGAGCCTGAACGACCAAGGTGTTCTGGTGTTTTCTATTGATTCTGTTTCGTATAGATCAACTGATGCAAATGGAAGGAACACCCTCTTCCAGCACTGAATTTGGCATATTTCTTCACCAAATAAATATTTCATTGATTTTTTCCCCCTAAACTTCTTGGAGAGGTTGATGTTATACAGATACAACTTTACGAACATAAAATCATGGAAATTATATATGAAGACAGAATTATATTCCCTTGCAAAAATGGCACCATGTTTATGGCAGCTGGTGTTAAAAACTGGTCACTTTGCCTCTACCAGTTATGATCTCTGCAGCCTCACACTTCTCCTTTTTGGAGCAGCTGCCGCCCTTGCTTTTTAGGACTCATCTTGCGTAAACCAGGCAGCCCCCAGGATGATGCCTGACCCCAAATAAACCAACTGAGCTCTTGCTCCCAGGAAGTGAGACTTGGAACAGGGAGAGGTGACTCACTTAGGGATCGGGTTGGAGTCACGGCTTCCTATCACGGGCATGAAGACGGTGGAATGTGTAGGCCATCACGACAAATGAGAATGAAGAAATGCAGCAACGGAACATGGGACCAAAGAAAGAGAATCAGCTGGCTTCCTGGAGCCCCTCCAGTTTGTTTCCAGGGCCTGGTAAAGCACAGTTTCCTATTTTTGACCTTGAGTTCCATGCATCCTTTTTAACAAATTTTTATTTGAGATAGAATAAGGATTATTATTTTTTGTTGTTATTTACAACCCAAAATCTTTTTGACTGAGATTTTGATTATTCCTTGTGAAATCTCCTATTATCCAAATTATGAAGTAAACTATTTTGATGACTTATGTCAGAGTCAATTAGGCACTTGGGATATAACAAATATTTAACAAGCGCCCGTCACATATCGTACTCGGAACTGGGTCCTAGAGTTATAAAGACAAAGAAAGCATGGTCCGTGTCTGGGGAAGTCTTACTTTTCTTTGTTTGTTTTGTTTTGTTTGTTTGCTTGCAAGATAAATAAACATACACCCTGCTTTGGGCCAGACAAAAGAAACCCCCCTTCAAAGTGGTCATTTCTAACACCAAATAAACTTCCAGTATTCAACAGCAGTGTGTTTCCCTGTTAATAAAGCTTGATGTACTGCGGCCATCTTTAGGATCATTCGGATCTGTCCAATTTTAATTTGACTTTTTATTTAAGTGAAGTGGAATGAGCACAGCAAAGGAGTGATGGAAATGTGGTGAATTTAATCAGGAGAATTTCTCCTTGAGGAGGATTTACAAGAGTTCCATGAAATCCAGTTAGACTCAGCTTGGAGAAATAAAGAAAATATATTTGAAGGGAAAAGCCATTTAAGATAATTATGCTGTTTTCTCTGCCTCTGATGCCAAACCCCTTCTTTGTGAAGCTGAACACACTGGCTGAGAGCCAAACACAGACTTACAGGTTTTGAATTCTGGTCCCGCCACTCTGCTACTGAATGGTTTCAGTTAAGGTATTACTTGCTCCTGTTTCTTCGTTTTTCAAAAGAGGATACAACAGTATCTGCCCACATGGTCATTTTTGAAAATTAAATAAGATAAAAAATATAGAGCCCTTAAAACAGCAGCTGGTATGTCCTAAGTGTTGAATACATAATAGCTGTTATTATTACACTCTTTAAATACGTACACAGAAACACACAGCACAGCCGTGCACACACACACATGAGCACACACTCAGCTCAAATAGAGTCATCAGAGTCTGAGCTCATGAAGGGAAGGGATACAAGGAAGAAATGCATTTATAGTGACTAGATTATGCTCAGTGTCTGGAGTTAATTATGCAAGCCAGCCCTCAAAAAATAAAAGCAAAATTTCCATTCTATCTTTATCTCACTTTGCTATTCAGTAAAAATCAGCTTTATCATTACTTACTTGAACACTCGCTTTCCCTGGTGCAATAATTAATGGCACAGGAATGTTTATGACTTACCTTTTTTAATCCAAAAGAAAAAAAAATAAAGATGACTAGGATACAGAGAGTAAATACAGATTTATTTCTGACAATAGTAGTTTAGCCAGAAAAGTTATATGCTAAATTATTCCTTCCCTGTGAAACTTATACAAATATAACTGAATTTATTTGATGGACTGAGGTTAAGTGAATGTGATATAAATATTTATAAAACACAACCATATTATGTACATAATTTATACATATAACTTATACATATATATATTCCATATATATATATACATACATATATATATGTATATAAAGTGAAAAATGTACTGAGTAAATTCTGCACACAAATAATGCTGCAAGGTTTTAGCACCTACTCTACCAAAATTAGAAAATGAGAAGGCCAGGGAATATCCCCCCAAAAATCAGAGATGAACAAACCTAAGGTGAACCTCTAGGATTTTTCCAAGTGTTTCCTTTACAAGAAGGGTTTGAGCACTTCAACTAATTATACATATAAATGATCATCCTTCTAATGATCAATAAATACTTAACCCAGATCCAATATTATACTGTTAATATGCTGTATCGTCCAAGGAAATATATCCCCAGTGTTATCTTAACTTTCCCTCCCCCTATTAATCAAGTGTTGATGACCATGACTTAAGGCCTGAAAATATTAGAGCAGAAAACCTTGGCGGAGGGAAAGCCAGACTGTGCGTGCTCAGGGTTATTTATCATGCTGTCGCTGAACCCTGGGGAAGTGCCGTTCCAGCTAATTTATTACCATGTTGTTTTCATTTTTACTGGGAGTGGGAAGAACCTACACCGGGGCTGTGATTTCCACCGGAGTACAGGCAGAGGTAGCAATCCTTTGCTTGCACATTTTTTATGGCACCTAGTTTTCCCTGACTCTGCTCTCTTTCCTGTAACATTTAAGAGTGTTCTTGAAACTTAATAGATGCCCAGGGCTGCATCCGTGTGCTGAGGACAGAGAGAAGGAGTGGAGGAGATTGGAACGCATGAAGGCTGCCCCAGCACCATACCGTTACTTGCAAAAGTGACTTCTTTGGACCCCAAGGCCTCCTGCAGGGGTGACAGGATTCGCAAAGCCTGCGCACATGGTGACTGTCCACGCAGATGACAGAGCAAGGTGGAAAGCGAGCCCCCGGGATGGCCAACTCCTTCTTTCTCCAGAAAGATGGAATTGGGGTCATGAAGAGTGATGGGTGGGGAGTCCAGAAGCCTCAGGAAATGAAAACTTGTTTCCACCATGTGCAAACCTGATCAGTGGATTCCCATCTCTTCTCGTCTCATGCAGTCAGAAAGCAGATCCTCCCAAATGCTCATTTACAGAGAAATTGTAAACTGGGAATCCTTTGTCATAAGTTGTGGATATTTCATAATATATATTAGCAAAGCATCACAGAGAAATGCTTACTGAGTATTTACTCAGCTGCGCAAAGAAAGCAATACACAAAAATGTCCTTTGTCCCCAAAGGTTTGGTCCAGCTTCCATCAGTCCTCTCCTGCATCACACTCTGGACCCCAGTACAGACTGTAGCCAAACAAATGAGCATCTTCTTTCTTTGCTTGGGAGGTTGATGCTCTCATGTGTCAAACATCCATCTTCTCAGAACTGGGAATCGTATGAATCACGGGTGTCCTATGAATACACTTAGAAGCTGCTTTCATCTGCTCTTCTATTTGGTATCTCCAACAGTGCCCAGAAACATAAGGTGGTCCATCTTCCAGCAGCTCAGGTAACTGAGAACAAAGAAGGGATCTGCCCCCTGTAAGTGAATGTGTTGGCCATAGTCCGTACTAGAGCCCAGGACTAAGGTGACCAGATTGTGCCTTGTGTAGATACTGTAACAGGACATCTGGATCCATGCACACATTGGTGCAAATACAGTCTTTGTAGGAATTCTTTTTTTTTTTTTTAGATTATTTATTTATTTATTTATTTGACAGAGAGAGATCATAAGTAGATGGAGAGGCAGGCAGAGAGAGAGAGAGAGGGAAGCAGGCACCCTGCTGAGCAGAGAGCCCGATGTGGGACTCGATCCCAGGACCCTGAGATCATGACCTGAGCTGAAGGCAGCGGCTTAATCCACTGAGCCACCCAGGTGCCCCTTTTGTAGGAATTCTTATGTTGCAACAAGCTCCTTGCCCCCAGGATGAGGTCCACACTCCCAGAGAAGGGTCTGAAGCCTCTCTTGGACCTTCAGCCCCATCCAACGTTCCTCCTGACTCCACTGTAGAACACAGCAGAACTGAACCACTTGTGATTCATTCCATGTGATACAATGCCCCGGTGTCGCTTAAGTGTCCCTCTCCTCAGAATGCTCCCTGCTGGCCTTTTCTTCCTTCACCCACTTGCACATCCTCTAATCATTTTTACCTTGTGCCCCTCTCTCCCCAGTAATTGTCCCCCATGACCTCCACCAGACTAGATGCTTACCCTCCACTCATCTCCCATACTGCTGTGCATGTACATATCTGTTTAGTTCACACTATTGTTCTACTCTCAGCTGTGAATGGGTGTGTCACCTGCTGACGGCACAGATATTGATTCTTTTCTTATAGTTTGAGCACAGAGCCAGGTGTCCAGGCATATATTCAAAATAGTTGATGGAAACAACAACAACAACAAAAAACCAGACTCTTAAATACAGAGAACAAACTGGTGGTTGCTAGAAAGGGAGACATGCAGGGGGAGGAATGGAAATAGGTGAAGGGCTCTTAATCGTGATGAGCATTGAGCAATGTATAAAATTGCTGAATCTTAGATTGTATGTCTGAACTTAACATAATGCTGTACGTTGATTATACATGAATTAAAATAATTGATGAAGGTATCAGTAAAGTAATAAACAGTGAATATTTGCTGTAACTACTAAGCTGGTTAGAAGACAGAACTAACATGCTCTAGGTTGAGTACACCTAGGGGCCAGTGAGGTACACCAGCAAAGACAGTGAGCCTGGGCGCCTGGCAGGCTCGGTCGGTAAAGTGTGCAACTCTTGACCTCGGGGTTGTAAGTTCAAGCCCCATGTTGGGTGTAGACATTACCTAAAAATAAAATCTTTGGAAAAAAAAAGACAGTAATCTAACTCTACTCATGTATCTTCTCTATGGGGAATGTATGGGGCCCCTTCTAAGATGTAAGCATGGTTCTGGGTTCTGAAGAATCAGTTCACAAAGTATAGATAAGTGGAAAGAAAATATTAAAATAGGAAAAATTCCTTTTATTGCATATCCTACTGATAGTTGACCAATAACATTAGCTTAGTAAACCAAGTGATAACAGGAGGCATCAGAAAAAAAAATATCTCCCCAAAAATATCAGGATCTAATTTTTACTACAATATCGAGAAGTTGCTGTAACTCTCACTACATAAGGAATTCTTACGAGTCCTAGCATTCAGGTTTGAGATACCTATAAAATAAAGGTCTTCGGAAGTTATTTTGCCACTTTCTCCTTTACCCAATATACTCATTGATTAAAGACACACATGTGAAAGAATGGGAGAATAGATACAATCATATTTCACTGATGCTTACTCTCCTATTTAACCATTAAATTAAAAAAAAACCTAATTGGGGCACCTGGGTGGCTCAGTGGATTAAAGCCTCTGCCTTTGGCTCAGGTCATGGTCCCGGGGTCCTGGGATCGAGCCCCACATCAGGCTCTCTGCTCGATGGGGAGACTGCTTCCTCCTCTCTCTCTGCCTATCTCCTCTGCCTATTTGTAATCTCTGTCTGTCAAATAAATAAATAAAAATCTTTAAAAAAAACTAATTATAGCAAAATGATCAAAATTTTCCATACACCAGGAAAAAAACAAACAAACAAACCATGGTTCCCCAAGGTTGTTAGTAATCTAATTAATTGAATATTGAAAGTTATATCTTCTTCACTCCTTATTTTCCTATCATACACACCCTAACCCAACTTATTGATTTCTATACCAGGGCACTAGAAAGTTAAAAAATGCACTTGAAATTCTGAATGGATTTAAAAGTCATTCCACATGTTCTTTTTCCTGCCTTCTAAAAATCCTCCAAATTGAGCTTACTGATTTCTTTCAGTAAGATTTTTTGCTATCTCCTTCCTCTGTGACAAATTTCAGGCAAAAGCCTCAATAAATTATGTCACAAAAATATTTTTCAGAATACTCTTATAAAACAAAATTCAGATTTAACAATACCATGGAGAGAATCTTGTTTGCACCAATGCTGCTGTATTGCACACTGGCTCCTCGTTCAAAACCCTCTCCCCTTCACTTCATAACATCAGCCTTTGCTGCTACAACTGGTCTCATGCAGACTCTCACTGGCTTTACATGGTACAGTTAGACAAAGCCACACCTCAGACCAGCACCGTATTTCTCTCATTCCTTTCCCTGGGACTTCTCTGAGACATGGTAGGAAATAACCAGCAACCATTCTGCATGTGTGGATGGACAACCTACAAGGTCAGGGACGTTAATGTCCATGGGGCCAACCTTGGCCCGTGTGGTGGAGAAGCTGATGGATCAATGTTCCCTTCTTTTATCACCTGGGGCCGACTGTTCTGGGGGATATTAATAACGCTCCCCAGAAATCCCTGGGCAGTATCATAATCGCACATTTTTCTCATCTATGGAGGACTGCAGAAAGGAAAAGGCAGGGAATGAAGCCTTGTTGTCACAATGGTTGTCCAAGCAGATCCCTGAGCAAGCAGCATCGGCATTGGATGAGAATGTGTTACCAGAGCAAATTACTGTGCCCCACACAGGACCTGTCAGAATCAAACACTTTGAGTGGGTGTGGTTGGGTGATTTCTGCTTTAATAAGTGCTGCAGGTGAGTGAGAGGCACAGTCAAGTTTTCTAAGCACTGGGTTATATGAAAGGTGTGGCTCTGAACAGTATGGGAGCATTCCTAAGTAGGACTGTGACATTAGGAAGCTTCTGTTTCTGTGTTGGAATTCCAGAAAAAAAGGAAACAATAAGGCAAGGCCAGGTAAGTACCATCTTGTTTCAAGAGCAGAGTAAGTCCACCGTGGTGTTTATGGAGACCTTCCTGTTACACAGACAAGGGACTTAGGGCTAAAAATAAGGTCTATACTTTCATTACAAGATTTAGAGATTTTGCACACTAACTGAAGGCATAGACTCTAGAGAAAGAAACTATGTTAAAAATCAAGGCTTTAATAAGAAAAGAATGTTAGCCTGAAATCTGGAATAGCCATAGTTAGGTCAATGAGTCTGAGAATCTTTCACACACACACACCACACACACACACACACACACACACACACACACACACACACAGATATGTAGGTAGAGATACAAACCCACATGTATGTATGAATGCATATATTTATGCATAGACTGATACATAAATAGATTCCAACCACAAAAACTGATTGCATAAATCATTTTAAAATAGAGGAAAACCAATACAGTTTATCCAGAAATGTTAGGAAGTAGGTGTTTAGAAAACAAAACAAAACAGGAAACTGCAAAGAGAATAACCAAGGCATGATTCAAAACAAACAAGAAGCGGTCACCATATTTAATTCTACTTGCTCCGGTTAAAGGTTGGGTGGTGTCAAAGAGATGGTTTCCCCCACTCTCCCATTCAGGATAATTTCAGGGTGCAGTTTGGGGCAGAGACTTACAAAAGCTAATTACTTGGAAAAGCTAAATGATTCTGCATAATAAAGTCGATAGAGAACTATCTCTATCTTCTTCCCCCCCCTGAGGTTCCTAAGTGTGCCATGGGGGAACCCAAGGATTTTATCTACTTCCTGTGTAAGTTGGAGATACCACTTTTGTCAATCCATTACCTACAGAGGATCTGTTCTATTTCCACTGGGAAAAATAGAGCCATGGATTAGATGAGAGAAATCTAGATCTGGCTCCCAGCAGAGATAAGTTGTTAGCTTCCTGTTCTAACATTTCCCAATCAAGTGTGTTAGCACAGACAGACCTAAAACGGGGACTCTCAGGAAAAAGCAGAGTTTCACTGGGCTAGGGCTGTGCTGTCCAACGAGGTGACCCGTAGCCACAGCATATGAAATGTGACTAATGCAAACTGTGATGTCTTGGGTAAAATGCATACCAGATTTCAATGGCTTAGTACAAATATAATGTAAAGCCTCTTTATCTAATTTTACATTGATTACACGTTGGGATGATTTATGTTGAGTTAAAGACAATGTAGCACTACATTTAAATTCATTTATTTCATTTGCAGTTTTTTTATATGTTGTTTGAAATTTTTAAATTATATCTGTGGCTCACAATATGTTTCTATTGTATAATGCTGATGTGGGTGATTTCCAGATAGTTGGAAATTAAGCAAAATTACTTCTAAACAGATTATGATCAAGAAAGAAATCAAAAGAGATACTCAAAACATTTCAAAGTGAATGAATAAGACAAGACAACATATCAAAAATTGTGGAGTGATAATAAAATAATGCTTCAAAGGAAATGGATAGCTGTAAGTATGTTTACTAGGAAAGAAGAAAGATGTAAAAATGATTATCTCCGTTTCTACCTTAAGAAGCAAGAAATGATACCAATTTTAGGAGGAGAGGGGAACACTTCCCAACCCATTTTTGTGAGGTTTGATAACTATGAAACAAAGCCTGGCAACAACCATTCAGGCAAAGAAACAAATTTCAATTTCAGATCAGAAACTCTCATGACAGAGATGCAAAATTCTATTAGGAATAACAGCAAACCAAATCCATAATAATCAAATCCAATACATAAAAAAAGAGTAATATATCATAGCCAGTGGGATTAATTCCAAAATGTATGGCTAGTTTAACATTAGATAAATAAATTCATGTAATTCATCATATGAACAGAAAAGAGAAAAATCCTATGAATATATCAATTGAAGCTGAATAAAGCCCTAGACAAAATTCAACATCCATGAATAATAAAACCTCCCAGCAAACTAGAACATTAGAGAAAATTCCTTAATATAATGAAGGACGTCTTTGAAAACCTACAGCTAAATTCATAATAGTGACATATTACAAGTATTTCCCCAAATCTGGCAATAAGAAAGGATATTTACCCTCAGACCTAAGTAATGGAGAGAAATACTATATCCATGGATCTGGAGACCCGATATTTTCAAAAAAATCCTTCTTCCCCACATTTCTTGATAGATCCAATGAAACCCTAATAAGAATTTCAGACTAGGAAAAATAGTGTGTGTGTGGTGTATGTGTATGTTTCCCCAGAATTTTCTTACTGTTTCTTTCAATAATAAGAAAGCAAGAGACCTGTGGAAGGCAGAATAATGAACCCCCAAAAGATACCCACATCCTAATTCCCAGAACCTGTGACTATGTCCTGTTCCATGGCAAAAGGAATTTACAGGTATGATTAAATTAAGGATATCCAGGTAAGAGGATTATTCTAGATTATCTGGGTGTGTCCAATCCAATCACAAGGGTTCTTAAAATCAGAGATACTGACAGTGCTGAGTTCAGAAAGAAAGACGTGACCAAAAGAAATGATTAGAGGGATATAACCTGTCTGGCTTTAAAGATGGAGGAAGGGGGCCATGAGTCAAGGAATTTGAGCATCCTCTAGAAACTGGAAACAATAAAGATGTTTTCCCCAAATCCCCCAGAGAGAAATGAAACCTTGTGACACTTCAATTTTAGCCCTGCAAGACCTGTGGCAGATGTTACAAGACAATAAAACTGTGTTGTTGTTGTTGTAAGCCAACAGTAAGTTTGTGATACAAAACACACAAAAGTTTGCCATAGAAAACAACTACACAACCCAGTTTGTTCATGTTGAACAAACATGTCACCAAAGATAAAAGAATGACCCATAAGAACCTACAAAGTTGCTAGACTTCAGTACTCTTTAGAAAAAGGCAAACTAACCCCAGAATGAGTATTATTACAAGACAAAACATGTAATACACAACACGGATGCTACTGATCGGATGTTTGTGATTTACCAAACACAAATGTTGAAGCCCTAACCCTCAGTCTGATGGTATTTGGAGGTGAAGCCTTTGGGAAGTAATTAGATCCTAAGGGTGGATCCCTCAGGAATAGCATTCGTGGCCTTTTAAGAACGAACAAGAGAGAGATCATCTCTCTCTCTCTCTCCCTTTCTCACTCTTTCTCTGTCCAGTGAGGACAGAGCAAGAAGGTGTCCATCTGCTACCCAGAAAGAGCTTTCTCACCAGAAACGAAGTCAGCCAGCACCCCTATCTTGGACTTCTCAGCCTCTAGAACCATGAAAAGTAAATGTTTCTTATTAAACACCCCCCACCCCAAGTCTATGGTGGTCTCTTTACAGCCTGCACTCACCAAGATGTGGAGCAGCTGGTAATAGTATCAAACAGCCCCACTGCATGTAGACCTGCTCAGCAACGTTGTGATAAATACGTACTCTCTGACCAGCAGTTCCGTTTTCAGGTATTTCCCAAAGAGATGCAAACATATCTCCACAAAAGACTTGAACAAGGACCTTCATAGCCACCCTACTCATAAGAACTGGAAACCCTAAAAACTGGAAACCATGATGCCATCAATGAGAAAACAGATAAACACATTGCCATACAGTTCAAGAAAATATATTGCCTGACAATAAATCTGGGTAACAAGCAAAATAACACAAGGAAATGTACAATCTGCATCACTTTAAAACTCAAGAGTTTTGGGGGCGCCTGGGCAGCGTAGTCAGTTAAGCGTCCACCTTCATCTCACGTCATGATCTCAGGGTGCTGGGATTGAGTTCCACATCAGGCTTCCTGCTCAGCAGGAAGCCTGTTTCTCCCTCTCCAGCTCCCTCTGCTTGTGCTTCTCCCTCTCCCACTCCCTCTGCTTGTGTTTTCTCTCTCTCTCACTGTGTCTCTTTCTGTCATATAAATATATAAATAAAATCTTAAAAAAATAAGGGCACCTGGGTGGCTCAGTGGGTTAAGCCGCTGCCTTCGGCTCAGGTCATGATCTCAGGGTCCTGGGATCGAGCCCCGTGTCGGGCTCTCTGCTCAGCGGGGAGCCTGCTTCCTCCTCTCTCTCTGCCTGCCTCTCTGCCTGCTTGTGATCTCTCTCTGTCAAATAAATAAATAAAATCTTTAAAAAAAAAATCTTAAAAAAATATATTTAAAACTCAAGAGCTGCAAAGTTGAGACCCCTTCCATAGCTAGACATGTTCTAAATAAAGAATTTACAAAACATATCAAGAAGCTTTATTAGCAACATCACACAACTTTACAAAGCACATTCTTTCACAAAAACACATTCAAATAATATACATATTTATTATTCAATAATATTATGTAATAATATACATATTATTATATTATCAATATTCCCAGAGGTCAGACTGGTATGATGCTAATTTTGTGAAGTAGCTCAGGATACTTTCATTCTTGACTCTTTATGAACCTTTATTTCCCTCAAGATGTCACCCTCCCCCCCATTGAAGGCAACCCTCATTCAGCTGAGAGTAATATTTCTCACTGTTGTGTGCTTGAAAGAAGACAGATTTTGGAGTGAGAGAAAGAGGACCGGTTCTTTGCCTCACTACCTGCCAGAAAAGGATCTGTTGAGTCAATCTCTTAACTATTCTGTATTTTACCTCCAGATCCCAAAAATGTCATCATAACATTTCTGGTCCCTTGTGCTCTTCCAGAACCTCACCTCTCCCTATGATGAGGTGGTGCCTCCTCTCACCCTCCCCTTCTCCTGCTTGAACCTGGGCAGGTTTCTAACTTCTCCAGTCTACAGAGCATGGCCAAAAGAACACTATATGGCTATGTGGCTTCCACAGCACGACTAGAAAAGGCAATATGGCTTCCCTTGGCTCGCTCTCTTTCTGTTGGGACGTTTGCCCTTGGAATCCAGCCACTATGCAGATAGGAAGTCCAGACTAGCTCATTTTGAGAAGTCAAATAAAGAGGACTTCAGGGAGAGGAATCCAGGTCCCTGGCCTGTAGTCAGCATTAACAGCCAGACATGGAATGACTAAACCTTCAGATGATTCCAGTTCTGACTCTGGAGCCCTCCACTGAGGTCTCAGAACTCATCATGGAAGACGGGCAGTTTTTTGTGCTCCAACATGTCTGAGATCTTGAGCCACACAACCCACAAGCACAATAAATAGTTACTGCATGCCTCTGTGTTTAGGGAAGATGTGTTATGTGCCCACGGTAACCAGGAGAGATGTTGGAACACACCAGAACCAAGGGGGTCTGACATTACGAAACATAAAAAATAGGACAGTGGTTTTGGGACCAAGTTGGAAGGGACTTGGAGACTCTGTCCTGAGTCTTCCTACTCACATCCTAGAATTCTAACCAAGGACTCACAGGGTTGGTGGTTGTGATCATGTCTTGAAGTGCTTCCTGATTTGATGGAAAATGGAAGTTTGGGCATTACATACTGGTTACTGGGAAAAGAGCATTCTCACTGACAGCACTGGGGCCAGATACCCACTTTAGTAGATTCCCCATTCTGCTACTCCCTGATAGGTCTACTTTGCGTACAGAGGTGTAGGAGTTAACAAAGACAGGAGAGCTTATATTAATGCTCTTGAGTAATCCTCATTTTGGAAAAAAATGAACATGCTATTTTTGAAGGCTTTCTCAGATGATAAGAGATCTCTCCCTAGATGTGCTTCTACCACTCTCTGAATAAATATTTTCATCTCCCCAAAGTATTTTTTGTTTTCTTATCCTTTAGACAAAACTACTCCCCGAACCCTTGCCCCCATAGTTTATAGGAAGAAAATAGCTGTCAGCAATACAAGATACTTTATCAGCTTTACCATTTTGGGGCAGTTTTAAATATTTCATTGTTCTTTCTGTATAGGTAGTAACTCAGCTTGACGGTTCCCATCTTTGAAGGTTGAAGCAGCAGAGAATACAAATTGGTTGAAGAAGCAGAGGATACAAATTCCCGCGAGAGTCCCAGTTCCCAGATCCTATCCTGGGGAAGGCTGGCTAAAAGGAACCTGGCTGTGATGTTAGCAATATCTCAAGTTTGTGAGCTCCATCCCTCCTTTACTGCTCTCTTTTGTTTTGATTTTCCTCTTCCATCTTTTACTCAGTCCGTGAAGGATGAAGGCAATTGTCACACTGTGTACAGGTAAAGATAAAATGGTCCAGGGAGCACCCAAATGATACCTCCTGTCTTTCAAGTAAACGTGCCAAGAAGAGCTCAGGGAGATTTATCTTCGCATTTTACAAAAACCTTTTGGTTCATTTATTTATTTATTTTTATGATGCGCACCCCACCCTCTCACCCTCTTCATTATACTCTGTTGCTGTTGGTTCCTGTTTATCATTTATTTAAGGAAGTACGTTTCCATCCATTCACAAAAGGTGACATCACATCTATTTCAAGTGACAGTTACCAAATAGGCTAGTCTAGCCTGATTAAGTGCGCAGGGAGTTTCTTTTCTTTTTCCTTAAAATATAATTATTCACAAAGACTAGGGGGAAGGGGGACATGGAAACATATTAGTATTTTACAGGTAACAGTTAAAATTTAGTTAACTTTCAAGACCTTATTGATTAGGGAAACTCTACATCTCTGAAAATATGTGCTTAATTGTCTGAAAAGTAAGAACTGCGTTTACCAAGGTAATCATTCAGTAAACAAAGATAGCAATGGGCTGTTTGGAGGGTTATAATCTCACCCTTAAATAAAGCATAAACAGATTATTGCCCATGCTAAGACCAATGACCTATGACTCAGTCCAGTAAAGATTCAGAATTAAACAGGGTACAGATTTTGTCAAACATTATGTTCTCATTCCAGCAGACCTGAAGAGTGTAGGGGACGTGATTGCTTATGCCCTTCTAGAGTGGAACACTAGGCCTTCCTCCTTCTAAGGAATTACATTCGTTAGTTAACAATGCTAAGAAAGCAAAATTAAAAGACTGCCTAACTTTCTGTAGATTTAATGGTTGAGCCTTTGCTTTTATTTTAAATCAAGATGAGAATTGCAGATGTCAGATGAGGAATGGGTGCATCTTTGTTGGTGTCAGATGGTTCCACTGGGTTGGTTTCCTCTGTGGTGAGAGCAATAGAACTTGGGCAAAAGCAACTCTGTGGGGCCATTAGCTACCTTCGCTCTCCTTCATGCCTGAATCATAATTCACATCACTGGATATACTGCCTCAAGGTTCAGAGATATTACTATATTTGTTTCAATTGTTCGCTTTTGTTTTTTGACCTTTAATTGTTGATTGTCATCAATGGGCAGTCCAAAGATCTCCTCCTCAATCACTCTAAGTCCAAAGACCCATGGGGCCATCCTCAGTTTAAACAAGTTAGTCTTCTCTTCAAACACCAAGAAAAGGAAAGAGTGGAACTGGAATCCTTGATTGGCGTTCTTGCTTACATAGCTCCCATCCTGATGTTGGGTGGGGCTCTGTGCACCACCGTGCCCTTGACAGTTGAGGTCTCTGCACAGAGTCTAGTGGTGCCCCAGACTTGGGTGTCCACACTTGAAGGTTGGCTATTATCTTGCAAACATGTTACTATGGTGGGGTAGTTGAGCCCTGAGTGGTACCAACTTCAGCCAGACCCTCTGAGCTCATTAGGCCTTCTCCAGGAAGTGTCAGAACCTGCTGGAAAAACCAGCAAGCACTTCTCTGGGGCAGTCATTGTTCTTTCTTGGCCCCCCCCCACCCATGTCAGTCATGGCTTCTCCAACCCATTCAACCAAATCTTAGAGTCACCTTTGAAGTTTCCACCCAGAAGGTCCCCTAAATCCAAGGGAAATTACCTTATGCCTGCTAAGAATTATGTCCACTAGAAATAGGAATTGTAACATTGGGTAGTGGAGTTTTCCTTTCATTATTTTATTTTGTCAAAAGCCCCAATATGTGATACAGATAGATGCTCTTCTTCTTATAATTCCAGATTCATAAACTTAAAAAAATCTATATACAAAATTTGCAACTACAAATACAGTACAAATAAATATAAAATAACCAGAAAAAAATGGAAAAATACACTAAATGTTAGTAGCAACCATTTATCTGTTGGGAAATTATACCATTAATCCTCATTACTATTCTCAGAAATGAACATGTATTATTTTTATTATTAAAGAAAAATTCTAACAATTTGGAAATCAACACACAAGAGAATAGATGTGGTTTTTCTCCTTTTTTTGAAAGCAGAAGTAATATACATTTTAAAAATAGGAAATGGCATGGTCTAAAATATAGAGCTATGGGGCTCTGGTGTAACTTTTTAAGGAGGTTATCTCTGAAAATACATGGAAATTTTTATTTTAATGTAAAGAAAAAACAGTAGTTTCTCTTCATGCAATTCTTCTCAAGTATTCTTAACTTGTATTTACCCTTGATTTAAATGCATCACCCTTAATCTATGTCAATTTTTTTATTTTTGTTTTTTTTTAATTAACATATAATGTATTATTTGTTTCAGGGGTACAAGTTTGTGACTCATCAGTCTTACACAATTCACAGCACTCACCATAGACATACTCTCCCTAATGCCCATCAGCCAGCCACCCATCCCTCCCACCATCCCTCCACTCCAGCAACCCTCAGTCAACTTTTTAAATTCATAAACTTGCCATGACAGACTGTGGACTCTGAGAACAAACTGAGGGTTTTCGATGGGAGGTGGGTGGGGGTTGGATGAGCCTGGTGGTGGGTATTATGGACGGCACGTACTGCATGGAGCACTGGGTGTGGTACATAAACAATGAATGCTGGAACACCAAAAAGAAACAACAACAAAAAAAAAACCTTAAATTTTAGAAAATTTAACAAAGATTTATAAGCTGAAAAGTCAGATGGCAATATGTTGATGATAAAAGCACTGGGTAACAGATGTTCTCTGGTTTTAAAAATATCAGTCACTCATGGATTATTTCTTATAAATTGAGTGGACAGACTGTGTGGTGCCATTTTACCCAAGTGGCCCAATGTAGCATCATCAATAGTGAAATAAAACTTAGATTCCATGTGAAAGGAGGCAATAATATATATATATATATATATATATATATATATATATATACACACACACACACACACAACATCCTCCATGTGTTTTTTTCTGCTTAAAAAAAAAAATAGCGAGACAGAGTCAATCATGAGGAAACAGTTAAAGAGAGCCAGAATAAGGGACGATCAACATGAAAATTGTTCTGAACTCTCCAAAAAATTCATGTCATGGCTCAACATTGTGGACAAAACTAGGTATAATTAAATTAATTTTAGTGACCACATGTGTTTTAATTGTATCGCGGTCATGTAGGGAAATGTTTTCCCCCTCAGGAAACGCATAAGAAAGTACCGAGAGGTGAAATATCATGTCAGCAAATCACTTCCAAATGGTGATCACCGCCATGAACAACAGAAAGCATTAAAACAGACAGACAGAAGGCAAGCAATAATGGAAAAAAATATTAATCATGACTGAAAATAGCGAAGGGTAATGAATGTTCTTTGGGCTATATTTCCATTTTTCATCTAGTCGATGCTGAGTGATGTCTCTTACCCAGAGCTGAAAGATTCGAAAACAAATGAACTGAAGCCAGCTGAGAGAGACTTCCTTCCTCCCGGGGCTTCTCAGGAGCCGTGTGTGTGCAATGCATTCATAACCAGGTGTCTATTAATGGCTTCAGATAGTTTAGACGGTAAGTACAGGATAGATATGGCAGGGACACTTCTGGGAGTCAAATGTGTAGCATATGTGACTGTAAAAGTAAGAATATGAGTTTGCATGGGTGTATAGGGGAGAGACTGTGTATGTGTATATCAGTATATGATGTTTAGAGTGGTAGTAAATTCAGAAAGAGCTATTTATAATTGAAAGCATGCTGAATAGCTTTGGATCCCCTAAAAGGGTGCGCACCTTCTTACTCAGGCATGCTTTCCAAAGGGAGGAGGACGACGGGAAGATCAATAGCACTCTCGCTGATTATAAGAGTCTGGAACGACTGGGTTCACCGTTTTCGCAGACTAAATAACAATACCACAAATCAAAATCATTGAGGTCAAATAAAAGGCAACCTAATTCCCACCCCTTTGTGGGCAATACGGAGATCATCAGATCTAGTCTGTGCGTCTAGCAAGCATGATGCTGGCCAGCACAGTCTATCTCCAAAGTCCCTGGAAACGACCACCCTCTTCATCTCAAACCCCCTCTAAGACCAGCAAAAGAAAAGGTTCTTCTCTTTTTCCAGCGAACTTCCTGTTTCAATTTATTATAAGAAAATCCTTGATGTTACAAAGTGCTGGCACAGAAATTAAAATCAACTTGAAATTTCTTTGGCTAAAGAAAGAATCATTGCCTGGGCCATCTGTTAAATATATTCGAATAGGTCTGGCACAATGCTGCATCTGCTCCTGTCTCT
Source organism: Enhydra lutris kenyoni (assembly GCF_002288905.1). Lineage (NCBI taxonomy): Eukaryota > Metazoa > Chordata > Mammalia > Carnivora > Mustelidae > Enhydra > Enhydra lutris. The sequence goes on from NW_019154177.1 coordinate 5,161,400, forward strand.
CCTTATAGCTTTATCAGCTTTAAAAGGTCAATTGTGATGGTGTTTATTAAAGAAAAGGACAAGGGAATTTGCTTCACCTTTAAATCTTTCACATACTTTGCCTTAAGCTATCTCCTCAAGACATAGAACCCATTAAAGCAAATCTGGCCCCATTTGTGGATTGCAAAACATGCATATATTTCCTTCATTATGGAAGGATTTGTTTCCTTTTGAATTACTACAGGTTAAAGTGGGAGCATAATTGAAAACGGAGAAAAAAAATGGTTAAGTTCATATACCTTGAGTCTGTTTAAATCATTAACCATCACTAATGGACTTCTTATATCATTGGTTAGCTAAAATAAATGCTTCAAATTTTTGCAAATATTAAATATCACTCAATTGAGTTCAATAACAGAGTGAGATCATCAGTTAATTTTTTTTTGCTGACATTTCATTTTTTATTTAAAAAAAAGAGAAAATTCATCCTAATTAATGTTACTCTTCAAGCAGAAAAGTGAACTTTTCTAATTTATCAAGCTCCTTATATGTCGCAGGCCTAAAACTAGATGTTTTTCTAAGTAAAAACATGAACATTTAGGGACATATTTTGTCTGGTACAAAGAATTTCTGGAAATTATTATTTTTTTTTTCCTTTGGAAGTGAGGTAGATACATTGGCAAAGGAGACTGAGCAAATGTCCAGGAGAAAGTGGCATAGCAAGAGTGAAAAACAGAGAAGGATGTCCAGAAGTCTAGAATGCCAACTGGGTCAAATGCTAGTGAGAGGATAAGATAATCCTGGCATGGTGCCATTGAACTTACTGTCCAATAAACATCACAAGTGGCCAGTAGGGAAGAAGGGGAGGATGAGAGCCAGGCTAGAATGGCTTGCCAAATGAGGACCAGGAGATAGAGCTCCTTTCAATACTGAGAACTTGCTATCCTTCAGAACCACCAGATAATAGATGATGTAGGAAACAGTGTGCTTCCTTCCTGCAAGAGGAAAGGCTCAAGGCGATTCTCAATGTTCAAGGATGGGGTGGCACAAATTTAAGCACCTGTTGGGAGGCAAGGAAGAAGAAGGTGCTATATTCCACACCTGAACTCCTTGGGCACACAGCCATTGTCTGTGACCCTGGGAAGACTTAGAAATTATGTTTCTATTTCTACGATTTCCATACAGACTCCTTGTTTTCTCCAAATTAGCAGTTACAGCTCAAAACTGAGACACACAGATTCTGAGAACCTCCTGTGAGATCAAGCAAACAAAACTCTCAGGTAATCAGAAGGCAAAAAGGCATAAGAAATATCTGCAAAATCATAAGAGAAACATCATCCCCTCAAAAAATTTGGAAAAACTGAAATTTCAATTGATGAGAGATATCCTTCCAAATATAACTAGCAGTAATAATGTCTTCAATATAAAGTAAGTAAAATTAAGGTAGAAGAACAAAACAAATGGACAGAGAAATCAGGAAAGAGCTTTGGCTTGAAGAAATTAAGATATATCAGTAAATAAGGTATGGAGTTACAAATGAAACATACGTCAATGTCACCAAAAGATAGGTTTTAACTGCTCAAAGTTGGATAGCAAAAGTATTATGATCCCTCTGAACAAAGGCACATCTCACAATGGGAGAGATTCTATCTGCAGACAAAGTCCTTGGAAACCTTTTGCCAAGGCTCCCATATCAAAGATGGCACCTACTGGTAATAGGCACATGATTATTACAGGATTAACTCAACAAATATTTATGACTAGCTACTGTGCCTGTGACATTGTCCTGGGTACTAGGGAAATAGTGAACAGAAAAAATTCCCTGACTTATTGCAAAGAGTATTCTAATGCAAGAAATCAACAATGCCACGATTATTCAGTAAAGTGTGTAGTAAGATAATGATATGCCCCAAGGAGGAGTAAAAAGAAACAGGGATATGAACTGTCAGGGGACAAAACCAACCATTCTCTCCTTGTAAAATAATTTCAGTGGCAAGAAATGCCATGTCCAGGAGCAGGATGAACATCATTAGCCTACCAGAGTTTCTAATAGTCCTGCAAATGTCCTCAGTTAGAAATACATTTCCTAAGGATGTGCCCATTATGGAAACTCCACCTTGAGTCTCACCTTCTGTTCCAACTACCTTGCTACTCCAAATATCCTCCCAATCTGCCGATGACATAGATGTGTATGAGAAGCTAAAACATCATGAAAATGTTTCTTAGTGAACATATGTTTGAAATAGAGAGATCTGTGTGAATTAAGTATTTAACATATAGCCTGAGTCTATCAGGCTAAGATGTCAAAATATATTCATTTCACAATAGAAACGGTCTTGTCAGTGGCACCCAGAGTAAGATTAATCTTGATTTAGATTTTCTATATCTAAGATAGTCCTCAGATGAGCCCTCCATCCATTCATTTTGGGAGTTTTTTTCCATTCTTCCATTAGGCTAACCATCCTGTTTTAATGATCATTTCGCTTATTTACACATGGTACTGACTTTACTAGTTATTGCGATGTCTCCTTGGTCCAGGGCACTTGGTTCCAACTGACTGTACTTTGCTTTTTACATTTTAATTGAGGGTAAACTGTTTTCTGTTTTCTAAAGTCTTTGGGAAACAGGATGATCTTCACGTAGAGTTGAAGGGAGTCATTTTTGGATTCTCTGCAGTCTTAAGGAAGTTCTTCTCATAATGTCCACATCATGCACTCTCCTATGTACAGATTTTGGAAGCCCATTCTTCTATCATCCTCTTGAGAAGTAAATACTGTGATCTCTGAAATTCATGCTGGTGATCTACTGCCACCTTAATCCCTGATGTGCAAAATCATTTCACCCTGAACCCTTGCAGATTAACACTGCCATATTTCTGCCAGAAATTATTCTGCCCCAAATATGGGCATAACCAGACCCTTAATTTCTCCAAGCACAGCTTCCTCTGAGCTATCAATAAGACCACTTTAAATGTGGCTAGGGAGAGGCGCCTGGGTGGCTCAGTCAGTTAAGCATCTGCCTTCAGCTAGGAGCATGATCGTGGGGTCCTGGGATCGAGTCCCACGTCGGGCTCCCTGTTCAGTGGGGGAGCCTGCTTCTCCCTCTCCCTCTGCTGCTCCCCTGCTTGTGCTTTCTCCTTCCATGTATAATAAATAAAACATTTTTTAAAAGATGGCTAGGGAAATAACAAAAGTAAAATAGAGTGGTTACAACTGCTGGGACCTGTTCTGCTAGGAGAAGAGGCAACCCTCCTAGCTACCATACAAATGGCTAACAGAAACATGAAAAAATGTTCATCATCACTAGCCATTAAGGAGATTCAAATCAAAACCACATTGAGATAACACCTTACACCAGTTAGAACGGCCAAAATTAACAAGACAGTAAACAACAAGTGTTGGAAAGGATGTGGAGAAAGGGGAACCTTCTTACATTGTTGGTGGGAATGCAAGTTGGTGCAGCCACTTTGGAAAACAGTGTGGAGATTCCCTCAGAAATTAAAAATAGAGCTACCCTATGACTGCACTACTGCAGTTTCACTATTGCACTACTGGGTATTTACCCCAAAGATCCAGACATAGTGAACAGAAGGGCCATCTGTACCCCAATGTTCATAGCAGCAATGGCCATAATCACCAAACTGTGGAAAGAGCCAAGATGCCCTTCAACAGACAAATGGATAAAGAAGATGTGGCCCATATATACAATGGAGTATTATGCCTCCATCAGAAAGGATGAATACCCAACTTTTGCATCAACATGGACGGCACTGGAGGAGATTATGCTGACTGAAATAAGTCAAGCAGAGAGAGTCAATTATCATATGGTTTTGCATACTTGTGGAGCATAAGGCATAACATGGAAGACAGTGGGTGAAGGAGAGGAGAAGTGAGTTGGGGGAAATCGGAGGGGGAGACAAACCATGAGAAACTGTGGACTCTGAGAAACATAGAGCAGGTATTAAAGAGGGCATGTATTGCATGGAGCACTGGGTGTGGTGCATAAACAATGAATCTTGGAACGCTGGGAAAAAAAAAAAAGACTACCTCCCTCCTTTCCTGCCTGAAATGATGGATAGGGGACTAACCATTCCCCTCAGCATCCCAAAACAAAAGTTTGGAGGTGGCCTTCAAATAGAAACACATGTAAATTTCCAACCGTCTGCCCCATTCCGTCTTAAATTACACTCACACGTGATCCTGACACTTCGATAGATTTTGTTCTATGCTACAACCTGTGTAGCTTCTTTTTGCAATCTCCCTCCAAGGTGAGATTTTAAAAGTTCAGGTCATCAGGATTTTCATACACTATACCTCAGTTCCAGTTCTACCACATCATTCTTCAGAACAGAGTACTGAAATGTAAATTTCTTCTTCAGCTTCCCTTGGAAGCTACCAGTTTGCTCTCATCCTGAGTACTGCTTAGGGTCATTCCTATGCTAGCAAGAAATCTATCCCTTACTACTGACCAACCCCATCTCTCACTGTCCAAAGATTCCAATCCATGGCTCTGGGAATGAAGGTTATTTAAGGGGAGTCAAAAGTTATCAGGAAAATCACAGACAACTGAAATGTTCCTATGTTTCAAGCACCACTATCAAAAATGCAAGTATTGTATGCCCACAAGATAGGATATAATTTAATCTTTCTTTAAAAGGCAAGGGAAGAAAATATTTTAATATCATTATACTTTACTGGTGGAAAAAAATCACGATTCCTTGAAATGTTACATAATGTTTTGTATAAAATGGGGAAATTTACCAGAACAGTACTATAGTAATTTGGAATCCACATACTCATGGATTCTTCTAATTCTAATTTGTCCTTTCCTGGTAGTCAGTGAGATTCTAATGCTTTGTTTGACTACTCTGAGAGGTGATTTCTTTTCAGTAAATTAAATCAATTTCCATTTGTTCTTGGCCTAGGAAATTTTATTTTCTCCTGTCTTTATTCAATTTTCAATTCATTCTTCTCAGAGCATAAATCAATGTCTTCCTTTGATTTCATGGCAGGTATTCCTTAGTAGAGCATTGAAAAAAAATCATTATATTAAACATCATCCCAAGCTTTGAAGCCAGAGTGGTACAAAATAATCAATATCAGGACATTTCTAACTCTGTGGGAAATACCAAAAGCTTAATATTCAAGGAGATAAATACTTTAGGAACAATAATTAGAAATCCTTTACTTTTACCTGTGATGTAGACTGCATAGTATCACAGAGCAGATATAACAGAAACGAAGAAGAAAAACTCTCAGAAGAACAAAAGTCAGAATGATGATGTTTTTTATTAAGTTATGTTAGTCACCATACAGTACAACGTTAGTTTTGGTGTAGTGTTCCATGATTCACTGTTTGTGTATAACACCCAGTGCTCCATGCAATATGTGCCTTCCTTAATACCTATCACTAGGCTAACCCAACTCCCCACCTGTCTCCCCTCTAAAACCCTCAGTTTGTTTCTCAGAGTCCATAGTCTCTCATGGTTCATCCCCCCCTCCTATTGCCCCCTACTTCATTTTCCCCTTCTGTGTCTTAATGTCTTCCATGGTATTCCTTATGTTCCACAAATAAGTGAAACTATATGATCATTGTCTTTTTCTGGTTGACTTATTTCACTTAGCACAATCTCCTCCAGCTCCATCCATGTTGATGCAAATGTTGGGCAGTCATCTTTTCTGATGGCTAAGAAATATTCTATTGTATATATGGACCATATCTTCTTTATCCATTCGTCTGTTGAAGGACATCTTGGCTCCTTCCACAGTTTGGTTATTGGGGACATTGCTGCCATGAACATTGGGGTGCATATGGCCCTTCTTTTCATTACATCTGTATCTTTGGGGTAAATACCCAGTAGTGCAATTGCTGAGTCATAGGGTAGCTTTATTTTTACTTTTTGAGGAACCTCTACACTGTTTTACAAAGTGGTTGCACCAACTTACATTCCCACCAAAAGTGTAAGAGGGTTCCCCTTTCTCCACAACCTTGCCAACATTTGCTATTTCTTGCCTTGTCAATTTTGGCCATTCTAACTGGTATAAGGCAGTATCTCAATGTGGTTTTGATTTGAATCTCCCTGATGGCTAATGATGATGAACATTGTTTCATGTGTCTGATAGCCATTTGTATGTCTTTTTTTTTTTTTAAAGATTTTTTTTAATTTGTTTATTTGACAGAGAGAGATCACAAGTAGACAGAGAGGCAGGCAGAGAGAGAGAGAGGGAAGCAGGCTCCCTGCTGAGCAGAGAGCCCGATGCGGGACTCGATCCCAGGACCCTGAGATCATGACCTGAGCCGAAGGCAGCGGCCTAACCCACTGAGCCACCCAGGCGCCCCCATTTGTATGTCTTCTTTTGAGAAATGTCTGTTCTTGTCTTCTGCCCATTTTTTAACTTGATTATTTGTTTTTTGGGTGTTGAATTTGAGAAGTTCTTTATAGATCTTGGATATCAGACCTTTCTGTAGTGCCATTTGCAAATATCTTCTCCCATTTCGTGGGTTGCCTCTTTGTTTTGTTGACTGTTTCCTTTGCTGTGCAGAAGCTTTTGATCTTGATAAAGTCCCCAAAGCCCATTTTTGCTTTTGGAGGCGTGTCTTGAAAGAAGTTGCTGTGGTCAATGTCAAAGAGGTTCCTGCCTATGTTCTTCTCTAGGATTTGATGGATTCCTGCCTCACATTTAGGTCTTTATCTATTGATGATTTTATTAAGATTCTATTCTTTTCTGTACAAGTCTACCTGCCTTGGTTTAGATTTGGAATTAAAACTGTATTAGTTTGCTAGGCTGCCATAATAAAGTACCAGATGGGGTGATTTAAACAACACAAATGTGTTTTTGCACAATTCTGGAGGCAAGAAGTCCAAGATCAATGTGTAGGAGGAATTGGTTTCTTCTGAGGCCTCTCTCCTTGGCTGGTAGATGGTCTTTTTCTCCTCCCTGTGTCCTCTTCTTTGTGTTTGTGTCCCAATCTCTTTTTATGTTCATCAGTCAGCATGAATTCAGGCTCAACCTGGGGACCTCATTTCAACTTAATCACCCTGTAAATATTCTATCTCCAAATACAGTCACATCCTGAGACACTGTGGATTTGGATTTCAATGAATGAATCTGGATGGGAGAAGGTGGGCCCAGTTCTGCCCATAACAGGTACAACAATCCCTAGAGAACACTCTGTGTGGGCTGGCAGACCTCTGGAGACATTCTGCCAGGACACCAAACACGGAGATTACATTCAGCTTCATCTTGTGCACTTGCCTTCATGACAGGTCAACAGAGAGAAAACAGGACTGCATAATTGTGGCCATATGTATCAAGATACTGGTGGATAAATGAAAACTTTATTTCAAACTTTCCCCATTACATGATATATCAAGTGGTTTAATCCTCCCTACACCCCCTTCTCTCTCATACTTACTCTCACCTAACATCTACAACTATTTGCATGGGTTTCATGAACACCCATCCTTGACGTTTGTGGGACTATTGAAAAAGAAGGATTTATTTTGATCAATAAAGTCAAAATCACATCAATTCTATGTATTTTCTTATCATTCTTTATTATTTTATCCTCACAGTGCATAAACATTTTCACCCTTTTAAAATTAGTCACCTGCTACAAAAACAATGGGTTAAAAAGTCAAAAATTTATTTAAGATGATTATTTAGCATCAGACAATAGAGCTCACAACTAAGCGGATTTTTAAAATAAGAATTCATTTACACCAGTTGATACGCTCATGTAGTACTAGAAGAAACTAGGGTAATGACTTCATGTCAGAGCCTCATGTCTGTGTCTTATGAATTTTTATGTGTAATCCAGGTGACAGGGAGTATGATGAGTGGAACCAAGAGCTAAATGTTTGGACGTGTATTTCAGTAATTTGAAAGCCACTTTAAAAGTCCTCTCAAATAAATTTATAATTGCAGTTTTTAACTGAGATCCTCTTAGAACATGGCCCTTGAAGTGCACTGAGAGCAGCAAAATCATTGGAAAGTGTAACAATACAAGGAATGATTGCTAAACTCCAATCTAGTCAGGTAGAAAGGATATTATGTTTGTATAGTATCAAATAACCGTATGTTTAAGAAAATCCAGTGAGCACTTAACTGATGTTCAATAATTTAATTGATCATCACTCCCATTTGTGACACACTTGTCAACATGTTGCATTACACAAAAATATAGATGACTGATATTTTCACTTCCTATTGGCAATTCCAGGCACCCTCTAAACTCACCATTTATTGGTTTTCAATTTACTTGTGCAGTCGCCCTTGATTTAGCTTGTTAAAAATGGAGAGAAACACAAACTAAGATCTAGGAAAATCTTCAGGCATTCAATTCTATGGCTTTACCAAAACATAAAAGCCAAGGACAATTAATTTTGTCTTAATTCATTTCATTCATGGATAGAATTCTTTACATCATTGCTGATATTTAAAAAAAACAAAAACCAAAAAACAAAAAGCCCCAAAACATAGCAAGCATAAGTTTTCTTGTGAGTCATGCTTTCAAGATGCCAGAATATTTTAAAAGAAAGATAATTTCAATAGAACTCTTATTTAGATGAAGGACAGTGTCAAACTTTAAAGAACATAAAGTAAATAGAGTAAACCAAATGTGCTAAGCTTTCACAGCTCAATTATTAGGCCTGCTTGAATGAAATAAACATGTCAGATCAAGACATTTGTTTTATCCCAATTTATGTAGATGAGCACCTGGTAAACTAATCACAGTTTAACAGTGCAGATTCTCTCAACTATTTCATTTGAAGTTTTTAAAAAAGTGTTATTATTTTTCAATATTATGTTAAAATCATATAGACACAGATATGTATCTTTAATATATATTTATATTTATATGCACCTGGATGGCTCAGTCCATTGAGAAACCGACTCTTGATTGGCTCAGGTCATAATCTCAGGGTCCTGAGATCAAGCCCCCCATTAGCAGTCTGCTTCTCCCTCTTCCTCTACCCCTCCCTTCTGCTTGTGTTCTCTCTCTCTCTTTCAAAAAAATAAAATCTTTAAAGAAAAAGGAAAAAAACCCTTGAGCAGGGACCAAAAAACACCCAAAAAACAAAAACAAAGCAAATAAATAAGAAATGGCTTCTATCTTTTCACTTATATACATGGATGGAGTTTAAGTTATTTTGATAGTTTTTCGTAGAAATAAAGACTCACTGAAGTCTACATTCTTTTTTCATCTTTCTCATAAAAAAAGAGTTAAAATATGGAGTAGCATATAATTATTTAACATAATATGTAAGGCATTTCTCAAGGTATCTTAAAAAACTAAATTAAATTCTGAGAGAAAATCAAGCAATTATATATTATACGTTATAAAGCATTGTATTAACAATTAAGACAGCTGTGGCATACAACAAATGAGGTATATATTTGCCAGAAAATAAACACTATGGGGGTTTTCTTTTACAATTGTAATGCTAACAAATTATATTCTTTCATGTCTATCTCTGTATCACTTTCAAATAACACAGTTCAACAGTTAAAAAAGTAATTTCAAAATAAAGAAAACTCTTAAATTTCTTGAACAATATCAAAGGGAAGTTATAGAGCATGAAACAGCTAAAGAACCTTTCCCCATCTCATCTGCTTCCCTCACAAATCGCAGCTGCCTTTCCATGTCACTATCAGTCACCTACTCATTAGCTAGAAGCATACTCCATCTTTCAGGAACTGCCCTAGAAATTGAAATTCATACTCTATGCTTCAGACTTCCCCAAAGCATATGCCCATCTCCATAAATGAGTCATGTTCTTCCTACCCTTCTTCTTCTTTACCCATGACAGGGTCAAGAAATAGGAATGAGAGCGTTTGGCCTCCACACTGCAAGGGAAAAGGGACACAAGAATGCGGATCATGAACAGGGTCCAATGAACACATTTGCCTTTGCTGGAGGTCCTTCTTTAACAAACAAAACAAGGCAACAACGAAAATTCTAGACTCAATCTCTCTGGAGAGGCTGGTTCAATAAATTCCCTATGCTGAGTGAAATAAGTCAAGCAAGAAAGCCCATTATCATATGGTTTCACTTGTGGAGCATAAAGAATAACACAGAGGACATGGGGAGATGGAGACGAGAAGTGAGTGGGGGGAAATCAGAGAGGGAGACAAACCATGAGAGACTGGGGACTCTGAGAAACAAACTGAGGGTTTTTTGGGGGGTCGGGGGTGAGCCTGGTGGTGGGTATTGTGGAGGGCATGTATTGCATGGAGCACTGGGTGTGGTGCATAAACAATGAATTTTGGAACACTGAAAAAAATTAAATTAAATTAAAAAAAAGAAAAGAAATTCCTTATTGGCAATACCACCTATCTTCAGATAACCAACCAATTAAGGAGGAGAAACAAATCAATCTTTAATTTCTTTACTATGACATATTTCTTCAGGATCCAGGCATCAGTTTTACTTACACATCTAGTTGGTTTACTTTGTCAAGGAACTTCTCAAAACAAAGCACAGGAGCCCAGTCACATTTCAGAGTGAGGTTTTGTTTGTTTGTTTTAATCTGATAAACAGCCCTGGAAATCTGTTTACTTCAACTGTATTCACCATCTCAGATAAGAAAGAACTATGATTGTATCTTTATGTCTCTGAAAATATATGGATTATGACTTGAGTGTGATATCTTTGCTCTAGGTGTATTTGAATTTTTAAAATTCTTTGCTTATATTCGATATTTATTATTGGTGAGTATTTGAATGATTAGGATTATTATGCTATTGCATTATATTTTGAAATGTCAGGTCATGGTTTCAAAGCTCTCTCCCATGTTGACTTTCTAAAAGATTTTTTGACATTTCAGCTGTCCGAATACACAATGACAGGATTGTGACAACCAATTTGAAACTACATTGCGGGTTGCATATGAACAGAAGGGATTACTTATTGGTAACTCAATATCTGAATTCCAGCTGATGGCTAAAATTAACTAACATGTTCTTAACAGGTTCAAATTTTAATATTATTTCTTAAGAAGGAGAATCAAGAAGGCTATTATTTTTAAAATAAAGGACATGAAAATAGTATCCTATGGCTCCAAAAACCCCTGAATCTGAAT